>NC_082369.1:5141600-5446109 GCF_027477595.1 Haemorhous mexicanus
CCCTTTTTTCCCCCCTTTTTTCCCCCCTTTTTCCCCCCCTTTTTCCCCCCCTTTTTCCCCCCCTTTTTCCCCCCCTTTTTCCCCCCTTTTTTCCCCCTTTTTCCCCCCTTTTCCCCCCTTTTCCCCCCCTTTTCCCCCTTTCTTCCCCCTTTCTTCCCCCTTTCTTCCCCCTTTCTTCCCCCTTTCTTCCCCCCTTTCTTCCCCCCTTTCTTCCCCCCTTTTTTCCCCCCTTTTTTCCCCCTTTTTTCCCCCTTTTTCCCCCTTTTTTCCCCCTTTTTCCCCCTTTTTCCCCCCTTTTTCCCCCTTTTTCCCCCTTTTTCCCCCCTTTTTCCCCCTTTTTCCCCCCTTTTCCCCCCCTTTTCCCCCCCTTTTCCCCCCCTTTTTTCCCCCTTTTCCCCCCCTTTTCCCCCCCTTTTCCCCCCCTTTTCCCCCCCTTTTTTCCCCCTTTTTTCTCCCTTTTTTCCCCCTTTTTTCCCCCTTTTTTCCCCTTTTCCCCCCCTTTTTCCCCCCCTTTTTCCCCCCCTTTTTCCCCCCCTTTTCCCCCCCCTTTTTTCCCCCCCTTTTTCCCCCCCTTTTTCCCCCTCTTTTTCCCCTTTTTTTCCCCTTTTTTCCCCTTTATTTTTGGGGTTTTTTTCCTTTGCAGCCCCAGCAGATCTGAACTCAGAATTCTGTTGGGAAATTCCCAAATCCCTGCAGGATTTGCTGCCTGGGTGGGGTTTTTATTCCCAATATTTTTTTGTTTGTTTTTTGGAGCATTTCCAAGCGAATAATTTTATTTTTTCCCCCCAATTTTCCCCTCGGGAGCCACTTCCAAGAAGTGTTTGAGTCCCTGCTCATCCCCACCTTGGAATTCCTGGGATTTTCCATCTCTGGGAATGAGGATTTTGCTCCAAATCTGGGATTTTTTTGGGGGGGAATTTTGCTGCTTCCCCTCTCCAGGATCCACTGAACCTCCCCCAGGCATTTTTGGGGTTTTTTTCCCCCAAAATCCCAAAAAATCCTGGAAAATCCCATTTGAGTGTTCAGGAACTCTGGCAAAAATGGGGATTTCTCCCACAGAATGTGAGCAGGGAGGGAGTGAAGGTGTTTTTAGTGTGTTTTAAAGGAGTTTTTTCTGAATTATTTTGATTTATTTTTATTTTTAATTGCATGTCAATGATCAGCCTGGCCGGGCTGGGGTGGAGGGAATCCAAAATTCCAGGATTTGGGCAGGGAAGAAGCTCCTGGAGCCACCTCAAATCCCAGCTGGGAGCAACCAGAGGGATTTTTTAAAAATCCAGAATGGATTTAAATCCGATTTTTTGGCTCCTGGGGGAAGAGGAGCCCCTCTGGAACGTTGGGGAGACGGAAAAAAATCATGGAAAAAAGTGATTTTTTTTGGTCGAGGCTCCGTGGAATTCATGTGGTTCGTGTCACTCGTGAGGAATAAAAACCATTTGGACACTTTGGTTGTTATCCCTGCGTGCTCAGGTGATTTTCCAGAACTTTCCGTGGGCTCGGGGTCTCTTTGGGGCACATTTTATCCCGTTTTACCCAATTTTTTTTATCCTTCCCAGCGGGAATTCTCCTCCTGTGCGTTCCTACAGCACAAAAATAGGAAAACTTTTCTTTTTCTCCCCATTTCTCTTTCCTTAAATTGCCTTTAATTTCTCTCCAACTGCTTTTTTTTGTGGCCCAACCAAAGGAATTTCAGGCAGGAAAGAAAAATATTCTGGAATTATCCAAAAATGTGGAAACCATGGCACCATTTTCCTGCTGTTTTCAGCTCATTTTGTGCTGTTTCCTTTCCCTCACCCTCCTGGCTCTTTCCTGACCCGATTTTTTGGTTTTTTTTGTGTTTTTCCTCCTTTTTGGGTTGGGATTTTCCAGCCCTGAATTCCAGGTGAGATTTTCCAGGGAATTCCTCCTGCCCTGCCTGGAGCTGCCCCTGAACTCCAGGCTGAACAGCCAGCCTCCTTTTGGACTTTCCCAACAATTCCTGAAAAAAAAAAAAAGGGGAATTTTGTGGAATTTTATGGAATTTTCAGGTGGGCTGCAGCTCTCCCTGCAGCACCCGCAGCTGCCATTGGTGCGGTTTGATCACACAGCGGCAGGAGCAGGGGGTGTAGGCGTGAGCGGACGTTGTTCCAGAGATGATTTTCCCATTCCCGGTTCCCGTTTTTTCCCCATTCCCGTTTTTCCCGTTCCCGGTTTCCCGGTAATCCCGGGCCCGGAACCCAGCGCTACGGGACGCGTTTCCCGCGGACCTCAATCGCCGCTTCACCCGAACCACCCTGTGGGCGCGTTGATTGACAGCTCTAGCAGCCAATCACAAATCGGCTTTTCCGCCTCAGCCAATGGGAGCGTGCCGTGGGCGGGCGCGTGCGGGCGGCCGGGCCGGGAGCAAGCGGGGCCGGTCGTGAGTGAGGGGGGGGGGCGGTTACCGGGGTAACGGGGCCGAGGGGGTCGTGAGGGGATGGCGGGGCCGGGCCGGGGACCCCGGGGTCACAGCGGGGCTGGGGGAGCCGGGGCTGCGGGGGAAGGGGCGGGAGAGCGGGGCTGGGCCCCCTCCGTGTGTGAGGGGCTGGAGCCCAGCCTTGGTCTGAGGGGCCGGGGCTGGAGCCCAGCCTTGGTCTGAGGGGCCGGGGCTGGGCCCGCTCTGGGTGTGAGGGGTCAGGGTGGGCGCCAAGCTCCTGTAGGGGGGCTGGGGTCCCCTCCTCGCCAGGAGGGGCTGGGGCCGGGCCCCTTCCCCATCCTGAGGGGCCCCATCTGCCTGTGAGGGGCTGGAGCTGGGCCCCCTCCCCACCTTGGAGGGCTCAGGGCAGACCCCGACCCCCTCTCAGGGTCTTCCCAGCTGAACTCTGCCTATGTGAGCTGCTCATCCCCCTTCCCAGCGACCCTGAAATGCCTCCCTTCATCTCTGTTCCCTTTAGGTCTGCTCAGGGTGGGATGGGAGGAGCCCCTTCCCCATCACTCCCTTTCTAAAAGCGATGGGGCAGTCTCAAAGAGCTTGGAAGGGCCGGTTTTTAACAGAAACACTGGGATTTAGAGGCTCACGGATGAGGAACCCCTTTGTTTTTCTTCCCACAGAGCCCTGCCTGCTTTATATAATATTTTTCATCGCTTGGATGCTTCATTTTGAGCCACTAACCCGAGCAGGAGCTGAGCTGATCCCTTGGTGCTGCAGTTTTGGGGCTGGGGACACGGCCCAGGTGTGCAGGAGGAGCAGGTGAGGAGCTCCCCAGATGTTCCTGGGGATTCCTTTCCCTCAGGGCTGCTGCAGCCCCATTCAGGGATGCTGGATGTGGCTGCTCCACCTGAACTCGGGAGCTTGAGGCTTTGGAGGGGACAGGTTTGGGTTAAAAATGGGGAAAAAAGGGGAAAAAAGTGAGGTTAAAGAGTTTCTGGGGGGAGCCAGGTGTGTTCCAGAGGTGTGAGCTCTGGAAAAGGAAGATTTTATCCCTTCCCTCTGCCCTGGCACAGGTGTGGCTGGTGCCTGGGCCCAGATTTTGGGCTTGGCCAGACCTGGGGTGAGTCAGTGGCACCTGATGGGCTCTGAAATTCCTCTCTTTGTCCCTTAGGGGTGGCTCCCCACTGCCAGAGGGCTGGGATGGGCGGGATGTTGGGGAGGGGATGGGTGGGATTTTGGGGAGGGGATGGGTGGGAGATTGGGAAGGGGATGGATGGGATTTTGAGGAGGGGATGGGATGGCATTTTGGGAAGGAATTCCTCCCTGTGAGAGTGGGAAGGCCCTGTCAAGAATTTCCCAGTGGCTGCCACATCCCTGGAAATGTCCAGGACAGGGCTTGGAGTCCAACCTGGCCTCAAGGACCTCCAGGGAAGAGTGGTTTGAGGTGACCACAATTCCAGAGCTTTCCAACTCCTTTTGAACCCAGTTTGAACTTTTCCCTGCTGCTTCCTACAGCTCATAAAGGAAAAATCTCTGTGTTCTCCCCATCCCCAGGCAGCCTCTCTCCCTGAGGCCCATCCAGGCTGATGCCCCCGCTCTGAGCACATCCAGAGGGTCCCCACGGGGGCTGCATCCCGGGCAGGATGAGGATCGTGGTGGCCAAGGTGCTGTGCCTGCTGGGCATCTGTGTGCTGGTGCTGGCCGGGGCCCTGCTGCCCGTCAGGCTCATGGAGGCCGACCACGAGAAGGCTCAGCGCTCCCGCCGCCTCCTGGCGCTCTGGAACGCCTTCGGGGGCGGCGTCTTCCTGGCCACGTGCTTCAACGCCCTCCTCCCCGCCGTCAGAGGGAAGGTGAGTCCCGGGGGGGCCTCCATCTGAGCCTGAAAGGGCTCAGGGGGGAGTGGAGAGAGGGGGCTGTGCCCGCTGGAGCAGCTCTGCTGTGCCCGGGGGCTCACCGAGGGGAGCTGTGCCCTCCTCCTGCCTCATCTGAGCCTGCAGGGGCTCAGATGGGGATGGAGTGAGGGGGCTGTGCCCTCTGGGGCAGCTCTGCTGTGCCCCCTGGGGCAGCTCTGCTGTGCCCTCTGGAGCAGCTCTGCTGTGCCCCCTGGGGCAGCTCTGCTGTGCCCCCTGGGGCAGCTCTGCTGTGCCCTCTGGAGCAGCTCTGCTGTGCCCTCTGGAGCAGCTCTGCTGTGCCCCCTGGAGCAGCTCTGCTGTGCCCCCTGGGGTAGCTCTGCTGTGCCCCCTGGAGCAGCTCTGCTGTGCCCCCTGGAGCAGCTCTGCTGTGCCCTCTGGGGCAGCTCTGCTGTGCCCCCTGGGGCAGCTCAGCTGTGCCCCCTGGGGCAGCTCTGCTGTGCCCTCTGGGGCAGCTCTGCTGTGCCCCCTGGGGCAGCTCAGCTGTGCCCCCTGGGGCAGCTCAGCTGTGCCCCCTGGGGCAGCTCTGCTGTGCCCTCTGGGGCAGCTCTGCTGTGCCCCCTGGAGCAGCTCTGCTGTGCCCCCTGGGGCAGCTCTGCTGTGCCCTCTGGAGAAGCTCTGCTGTGCCCCCTGGGGCAGCTCTGCTGTGCCCCCTGGGGCAGCTCTGCTGTGCCCTCTGGAGCAGCTCTGCTGTGCCCAGGGGCTCACCGAGGGGAGCTGTGCCCACCTCCTGCCTCGCTCCATGGAGAAAGTGGAGGTTTTTGGGATGCAGAGGAGGCTGTGGGGTGTGAGGATCAAAGAGCAAGGCAGAGATTCTCTGTTCTCTGCCAAGGGTGCTGTCCAAGGATGTGGCAGCCTCATGGATGGTGGGAATGGTTCCCTTCAGGGGAATAAAGGGATGGATTCACTGTGGGAATGTGGGAATAGTTGTCTCCAGAGGGATAAAGGGGTGGATTCACTGTGGATTTGTGGAAATGGCTCTCTCCAAATGGATAAAGGAATGGATTCAGTGTGAATCTGTGGGAATGGTTCTTTCCAGAGAGACAAAGGGAATGGATTCACTGTGGATCTGTGGGAATGTGAGAATGGTTGTCTCCAGAGGGATAAAGGGATAGTTCACCATGGGTCTGTGAATCTGTGGGAATGGTTCTCTCCAGAGGGATAAGGGGATGGATTCACTGTGGATCTGAGGGAATGATTCCCTCCAGAGGGATAAAGAGCAGATCTTTTGCTCCCTTCCAGCTCGATGAGGTGCTCAGGCAGAACAACGTGACCACGGACTACCCGGTAGCCGAGACCATCATGATGGTCGGCTTCTTCCTGTCGGTCTTCGTGGACCAGCTCTTCCTGACCTTCCAGAAGGAGAAGCCCTCCTTCATCGACCTGGAGACCTTCAACGCGGGCTCGGACGCGGGCAGCGACTCGGAGTACGAGAGCCCCTTCATGGCGTCGCCGCGCGGGCGCGCGCTCTACGGGGAGCACGGCCTGCACTCGCACGGCCTGCACCTCCCCGAGCTGGCCCGCTGCGGCCCCCGCCGCCTGCTGGGGCTGGTCTTCGCCCTCTGCACCCACTCCATCTTCGAGGGCCTGGCCCTGGGCCTGCAGGAGGATGGAGGCAGAGTGGTCAGCTTGTTCCTGGGAGTGGCCGTGCACGAGACGCTGGTGGCCGTGGCCTTGGGCATCAGCATGGCCAAGGCCTCGCTGCCGCTGAGGGAGGCGGCCAAGCTGGCGGTGGCCGTGTGCCTGATGATCCCGCTGGGAATCGGAGTGGGGATGGGCATCGAGAGCAGCCGCAACGCCGCGGGCAGCATCGCCTCCCTGCTGCTGCAGGGCATCGCCGGCGGCACCTTCCTCTTCGTCACCTTCTTCGAGATCCTGGCCAAGGAGCTGGAGGATAAAAGCCACCGGCTGCTCAAGGTGCTGTGCTTGGTGCTGGGCTATGCCGCGCTGGCCGGGCTGGTGCTCGTCCCGTGGTGAGCCGGGAGCCTCAGGAAGCCAAGGGAGCAAAACCTCACCTCTCCCCTCCCACGGCGCCGGGAGGAGCCGCCCCTTTCACCGCTGGAACGGCCCAACCCGGGCGGAGTTTCCATGATGACCTGGAGGAGGAGAATCTCTTCCCGTGTGCTCAGAGTGAGGAATATCCCGAGGGATTGTCCCTGCCCCCGGGGCTGCAGGGATTAGCGGACACAAACGTTCAGGATCTGGGTAAATTCTGCTTCCAGGAGCTCCTCGAATGTGTGTGTGTCTCCCTCCTTCCCTTCGGCCAAGCTCCGGAGGCTCCGAGGAGGTGAGGAACAAACAGGAGTGGAGGCAGAGCAGGTGGGAGCAGGGATTGCCAGGCTGCACTAAGCTGCTTTCGCTGGCTTAGTTGGGAGTAAAACCTGGTTGTAAGAGCTGCCAAAAATAACATCCCTGTGGGGCTCTGGCCTTCCAGGCCCTGCTGCCTCCACACAGCTTCCAGTGCCCTGCCTGGGGCTTGGGGAGCTCAGCTTTTCCAGGGATTCATGAGAGAAATGAGGCCAGGCCCCTCTACCCTCCTTCCTTCTCGGCATTGTACCCATAGGCTGAGCATTCCCTAAGGAAAACCTCTGAAAATCAGAGATGAATCCCAGGATGGTTTGAGTTGGGGAGGACCTTAAAGCCTGTCCAGTGCCACGGGCAGGGACACCTTGCACTGTCCCAGCGTGCTCCAAGCCCCATCCAGCCTGACCTTGGACACTTCCAGGGATGCAGCAGATCCTCGCGTTATCCAGAGCCCGGGATCCGTGAGCTTGCAGGAAACGGGCAGTAACAATTTCCAGCACTGATATTTTGGGGCAAACTCTTGTGTTTTCAGTGCTCTGCAGTCAGAGGGGTTGAGCAGTTCCCATCAGGGGCTGCTCCAAAGCTCTTCCAGGTTTCCAAAGGAATGGAATCACCTCCCTGGGGGGAGGAGTGGAGGCGATGCTCCCAGCAGCCGCGGAGCCCCTGGGAAGCTCCGTGCGCCGCTGATCCCGCTGGATTTGCCTGTGGGAGCGAGGAGCTGGGATCAGAGGCTGGAGCTGGGAATGTGCTCCCCCCCAGCTGTGAAACACAGCCTGGCTCAGGCAGGGGCTGCATTTTAATTACCCGGAGCCTTTGCTCCTGCAGCAGCTTCGCCGGGCCCCTGGAAGCGCTGATGGAATTATAAGGATGGCGCAGTGCCGGCAGCGGGAAGGAGGCGCGGAGCCTCCGCGGTGGCCCAGCTGCAGCATATGGAGGCAGCTGAGCATCATCTGACAGATCCTGGGGCTCGTTAGTTTAATTGCTGCAACATCCCCGAGTCAATTAATCTTCCTTTGAAAACCTGGAGTGGAGGGGGGGGGGCGGAGGGAGGTTATTTTGGGCCTGGCATGACACAAAGCAGCAGGATGAGGAGAACGTGATTTGCCTCGGTGTGGTGAAGCCTCGGGGCTGTTTCACCTCTCCTGGGGAGTGACCTCTCTCCTGGGGGGGATGAGGGGGAAGAGGTGACACGGTGCTGAGTGTCCCCTGTTGGGCTGTCACCTCCGTTTCACACCCTCCTCCTCCTGCTGCAGTTTGCGATCGGGGGCGGGGGCTGTGAAGTGCCAAGGGCTGCTGAGCTCCCCCATCCTCATCCCGCTGCCCTGGGGGGGTTCATCCACAGGATCATCCCGTGCTCCAGGGTGGAGGAGGAGGAGGAGGCCCTGCTGCTCCCAATAAATTCCCTGCCCTTCTCCCCTTGCTGTCATTCGCTTTTTTTGATGTCCCCCATGGCTGCTTCACGTCCGGCTCACGCGGCGGCCACACGTGCCCGAACCCAGCGTGGGCTGAGCCCCCCCCGGGCATGCAAACCCCTCCGGCCGGACCCCCCCAGAGCCCTGCTGAGCCCGGGGGCGGGGGACAGGACCCCCCCAGCACCCCCCGCTCGGCAGCGCCGTGATTCAGCCCTGCGTGAGCGGCCGCCCCGTTGCGTCAGGCCTGGCGGGGAGCTGCGGCTCAATGGAACGAGGAGGAGCCGCAGGAAAATGATCAAGGAAAACTCATTCATTCCCTCTAACGAGGAGTATCCGGCCGGCTCCGAGCGCGGCGGGGGGGCTGAGGCTGCCACCACCCCCCGGGCCTTGTCACCTCGCGGGGTGGAGCGGGCCGATGTCCCCGTGCCCCCCTCCCCGCCCTGTGCCCTCCCTGTTCCCGTGGGGACGCGGTGCCAGCGCGTGGGTGCCACCGTTGCCCGGTGGCTATTAATAAATAGAGGCTGCAGATTTTAATTGCTGCCACTCAGGAGGGGGGCGGGTGGGAGGCAGGAGCAGACCCTGGCTGTGACAGGGACTGTCGGACCCCCGGAGCCATCGGTCACGTCCAGTGCCAGTGGTGGGACCCAGAGCTGGGGATGGTCACCCTGGGGCACTTCTGGTCCCTCTCAGGCACTGGGGGGAGGGCTCAGCCAGCGCTTGAGTGTCCCACCAGGACCCCCAGTGTGTCCCCTCGAGGGCCCCTCTAGGGTTTTGGGGCTCTGCCATGGGCAGGTGCCACCAGTTGGTGACAAAGGCCCTGCGGTGTGTGCACAAGCTGTGCTGGGGTGGCACCATGGCCTCAGTGTCCCCAAAGCCCAGCATCGCTGCCCAGGCCACCCCCAGCTGCCACAGGGGCTCACAGCACCCTGTGCCCTGCCTGGCTGGGACATTGGTATCCATCTGTCCTGTCACCACCTGCAGGGCTCTGTCCCCATCCACGAGTCCCTGGGCTGTCCCTCCTCATGTGGATTCATGTCCCCACATGTGCAGGTGTCCGTGTGGGGTCCCTGTCCGTGTGTCCCCATCCTGTGTCTCCCTGCCTGGCTGTCCACTCTCACCCCCATGTGTCCCCGTCTCTCTCTCCATGTGTTCCCATCGCTGTGTCCCTGTCCCCATCCCCACATGTCCCCCCCTATTCGTGTGACCCTGTTTGAGTCTCTTCTCCGTGTGTCCCCATCCCGTTCCTGTCTGTCTGTCCCTGTCCCGGTGTTTCCATCCCGTGGATCCCCATCGCTGCCTGTGTGCCCCCATCCTCGTGCATCCCTGTCCGTCTGTCCCCATCCCTGTCCGTGTGTCCCTGTCCGTTTGTTCCCGTCCCGCCGCGGCCGGGTCCCGGAGCCGCTCGGGGCCGGGCCCGGGGGTCCGGGGCCCCGGGCGGGGCGGGCGCGGCGGGCGGGGCCGGCGGCGGGGCGGGATCGGCTCTGCGGCGGCCGCACCGCACCGAGCCGAGCCGAGCCGAGCCGAGCCCGCCCAGCCGAGCCGGCCCCGCCGCACCGGCCGCAGCCCCGCCGAGCCCCGCCGCACCGAGCCGCGCCGGGCGGAGCGGAGCCGCCGCGCCGGGGCCGCCCCGGGCCGGGCCATGCGCTGAGGCCGCCGCGCCGCCCGCAGCCAAGGGCGGATCCCGGGCAGGACACGGTGAGGCGGCGGGCACCGCAATGCGACCGGCGCGGCGGGGGCCGGGGGAGCGCGGCCGGCGCGGGGAGCGGGGGTGCTGCCGGCGAGGGCGGGGAGCGGCGCGGGGGGACCCGCGACCCTGCCCCGCCATCTGTCCGTGCCCTCCTGCTGCCGCTCCATCTCCATCCTGAGCGGGATGCTCGTCCCTCCCGCCCCTTCTCCCGCTCCTCCATCTCCATCCTGCCCCTTCTGCCTCTCCGTCTGTGTCCTGCTCTTCCCCTGCCTCTCCATCTCCATCCTGAGCGGGATGCTCGTCCCCCCTGCTCTCCCTCTGCCCCTCCGACCTCCATCCAGCCCCTTCTCCTGCCCCTTCATCCCTCCGTCCTGCCCTTCCCTGCCTCTCCATCTTCACCCTGCCCTTCCCGTGCTCCCCATCCCAGCCCTGCTCCCTCACCCCTGCCCTGCCCTCCATCCTGACCCCCAGGTCCCCACCAGTGTCACTCCCAGTGCTGGGGGCCCGAGTGGGAGGGTGCTGGGGAGGCTCTGGGGGTGCAGAGCCCCCCGGCAGGATCAGGCCCGGGTGGTCCCTGCCCACGAGGAAAGGGGGGGCCGTGCTCCAGACCCTCGGGCACCAGGGACTGTTGGGATCAGGGTTCTGCTGGGCACAGGCCGTGGGGTCACCCCAAAGAGTCCCCCCGGTTCCGTGAGGGTCTGTCCAGCCCAGCCCCTCAGCTGAGCGCCCCATGGCAGGGCTGGGAGCTCGGGGGCACTTCCAGCTGAGCCGTGGACAGGTGGAATGTACAGGTGGAACAAGTGGGATGGGACAGGTGGGACAGACAGGTGAGACAGGTGGGATGGGACCGGTGGGAGAGGGTGGGACCATTGCCAGCCCTGGCCAAGGTTGGACGTTCCCACACGCCAGCTCAGCCCCGGCCCCCGCTGCAGCCCCAGCCCCCGGGTGCTGGTGACGCTCCCAGCGTGGTGGGATCCAAGGAGCCCACGGTGGGATGAGCTCCTTGGCTGCCCAAGCCCGCGGGGATGGGCTCCTCCAGCTCCCAGCCTCGCCTGGCTCTGGTGTCTGGGGACATGCCGGGGGTTTGGGGCTGCTTTGCGGGGTCCAGACCCCCCAGTGCCCTGGAACAGGGATGGGGTGTCCATGGGAAGGGGCTCCTTCCCCTGGAGATGCTCAGGGATGCAGGAGGTGCCGTGCCCAGGACAGCCACCAGAACGGGGCTGTCTGGGGTGCTTTGCTGTCCCCCTTCCCTGAACTGGGGTGGCAGGAGTGGAGCTGATTGGGGACAGTCCTTAGGCAGTGCTCAGGCCCCCTTCCCTCTTCTCCTTCCCACTCATCCTGTGACTGGGCACCTTTGGAAACCCTGTCCCGTGGTGGGTTTAATGTCCCCATGGATCTTTGAGGGTCCCACATGCCTTGGGGACCCTCATGGGACAGAGCTGGTGCTGCCACCCCTGTGCTGCACTGGGGGAACCGGAGCAGGGCCCAGCTGGGGGCTCAGCACCGGCCACTCTCTGTGCCACCTCATTTCACACCCCCGTGCTGCATCACTGGGGGGCACTGGGGACCTTGCCCAGGTCCAGGTGTCCCCTGTGGGTGGCCCCTGAGGTTTGGCAGCGTGAGGGTGACGGGGGGGGGTCTCTGACCCACTGCCCACCACCCACAGCCGCACCACGCTCCTTTCCTCCACTTCCCAATGCATCCCTGGGGTGGGAGCAGAGCAGAGGGATGGCACGGCGTGGGACAGGGAGTGACAGGGGTGACAGGGGTGACAGGACACCAGCAGCACAACCTGTGTGTGAAAGGGCACCTCTGTACCTGGCCACAGAGCCCAGCTGGGCGCTCCAGGTGCCACCATGACCTCGCCGGACCGGTTGCTGCCCTGCAGAGCTGCTCCCTCTGCCCGGGCGGGCTGGGAGGGGGGGTCCCTGCCCAGCGAGCCCCCCCGGCTGCCTCGGCAGCAGCTGCGGTGCCGGTGGCCGCGCTCGGCCATATGGCCACGGCGGGCGGCCGGTAAAAATAGCCAAGGCGGCCGCACCCCGCGCCGGCCGGCAAGGGCGACCCAAGGGCAGCGAGCCCGGCTCCCGGCCGGGGCTGCATCTCAGGGGGGCCACGCCTGGAGCAGGGGGGGTGACGCCTCCCTGTGCCCCCGCAGCGACCGCGGGGCCAAGATGCCGGAGCAGAGCAACGACTACCGCGTGGTGGTGTTCGGCGCCGGCGGCGTGGGCAAGAGCTCGCTGGTGCTGCGCTTCGTCAAGGGGACCTTCCGCGACACCTACATCCCCACCATCGAGGACACCTACCGGCAGGTGATCAGCTGCGACAAGAGCGTGTGCACCCTGCAGATCACCGACACCACCGGCAGCCACCAGTTCCCGGCCATGCAGCGCCTGTCCATCTCCAAGGGCCATGCCTTCATCCTGGTCTTCTCGGTCACCAGCAAGCAGTCGCTGGAGGAGCTGAAGCCCATCTACCAGCAGATCGTGCAGATCAAGGGCAGCGTGGAGAGCATCCCCATCATGCTGGTGGGCAACAAGTGCGACGAGACGCAGCGCGAGGTGGAGAGCAGGGAGGGGGAGGCCATGGCCAAGGAGTGGAAATGCGCCTTCATGGAGACCTCGGCCAAGATGAACTACAACGTCAAGGAGCTCTTCCAGGAGCTGCTGAACCTGGAGAAGAGGAGGAACGTCAGCCTCACCATTGATGGGAAGCGCTCCAGCAAGCAGAAGAGGACAGACAAAATCAAGGGGAAGTGCAGCATCATGTAGAGCCCCGGACTGGCCCGCGCCCCCCCACTCCGGATACCCCCCCTCCCTCCTCCCCCCCACGGCTGGACGTGGCAGTGGCATCGCAGCGGGACTGTCCCCTCGTCCTCCGTGTGCCATCACTGTGACTGTGCGGAGCCGCCAGTGCTCGGCCCGGGGGTGAAGACGGGGCCGAGGTGAGGGACACGCGGCCACCACCCCCCCCGGGCACGGCAGGACCGGGACTCGCCGCCGGGACACCCGGACCACATCCCCCGCACTCAGCACAACCGGTGCCACCGCGCCCGGCCCCCGTCGGTCCTCGCGGGAGGGAAGGACGGTGCCACGTGGGGATGGCGGTGTCACCCTTGGGGACAGTCACGCGCGTCCCGGGCCCCCCCTGCGCCCCCGTCCCCACGCCATAGTGCTCTGCTCCTGCGGGCAGAGACCCGGGGCGGGGGCAGCTCCTGCGCGGTGCCCGTGTCCCCCTGACCGGTGTCCCCCCTGCCCCATCCTGGTGCCATGACCCCCCACCCCCACCAAAAGCCCCCAGCCCTGTCCTGGTACCACGGCCCCCCCAGCCCCGTCTGCCACCGCAGCCCCACGAGCCCCCAGCCCGGCACCGAGGTCCCCTTGCCCCCCAGGCCCATCGTGGTGCCCCATGACCCCTCCCAGCCCCACCCTGGCGCCGCGGGCCCCCCGTGCCCCCCCCAGCCCCGAGCCGGTGCCGCAGCCGGAGCCGCCAGCCCAAGCACAAAGCATCGGGTCCGCGGGAGGTCCTGACCCAGCACAATCCTGGTGAGCTCCGGCGGGAGACCCCCGGCCCCACAGCCAGCCGGGCCCCCCGCGCCCCCCGCTGCCCCCTCCCCACCGATGCCGCGGGCCGGGC
The DNA here is from genome assembly GCF_027477595.1 of Haemorhous mexicanus. Taxonomy (NCBI): domain Eukaryota; kingdom Metazoa; phylum Chordata; class Aves; order Passeriformes; family Fringillidae; genus Haemorhous; species Haemorhous mexicanus. The sequence goes on from NC_082369.1 coordinate 5,154,936, forward strand.
GCTGCCGCGGTGCCCCGCTGGCGGCCAGTGCCACCCCGTCCTCAGAGTCCCCCCGCGGGGGTGGCCCGGCCCACACCCCCGGGACCCCCCGGGACCCCCGACCCCCTCCAGCTCTGGCGCAGCCCCGCTTGTTCCCCCCCGGCCGGAGCGGGGTCCCCGCGCTGTCACCAGCCCCTCGTCCCCTCGAGGTTTGTCCCCTCGCTCCGGCCCCGCTCCTTCCCCCGCTGCCACCGGGGTGTCCCCGAGGGGGTGTCCCCGGGCAGGCCGAGCCCCCCCAGCTCCCCGCACCCCCCCGGCTTTTTACACGAGGATCCGAGCGCCCAGGGGACAAGGTGACGATGTAGCCTTTATTCTAGAAATAGTCTTCCTTCAATAAAGAGACGAGAAACGCTCCCGCGTCCCCCGGAGCCGCCCCCGGCCGGGGCGGGAGGCCACGGGGGGGTCACGGGAATTGGGGCGAGGTGAGTGTGACGTGATGCGTGTGTGGTGTGTGTGCACACCTTGGGGACAGCCACGGCTCCGTGGGACGGCCACAGACACGCGTGTGCAGGTGTGAGGCACGTGTGATGTGTGTGCAGGGCCGTGGGCACGTGTGACATATGTGACATTTGGGCGTGTGGGGCACAAATGTGACATGTGTGCACACCTGTGTGTGTGACACAACTGTGACAGTGGGTACAGGTGTGTGACACGTGTGACGTGTGCACAGGTGTGTGACACAAATGTGACGTGTGCACAGGTGTGGGTGTGTGTGTGACAAAAGTGTGACATGTGTGCACAGCTCTGTGTGTGACACAGCTGTGACAGTGGCGCACCTCTGTGTGTGTGACACAGGTGTGACACGTGTTCCGTGCTGGTGACACGCGCGTGCCCTGTGCCCTGCTCGTGCCGCGGGCGCCCGCGCGTGCCCGCGTGTGACGCGCGAGTGACACGCGTGCGACACGCGTGACGCGCGCGCGCGCCCGCGCGTCGCTGTCCCCGCCCGTGCCCGCGGGGAGGGGGAGGGGGGGGCGGGAGCGCGGCGCGTGCGTCATCACGCCCGTTGCCATGGAAACCAGCGCTGCTCCCCGGGCGCGGGAGCCGCGTGGGCTCCGGGAGCGGGAGCGGGGGGGGGGGAGGAACGGGGGGAGGAACGGGGCTGCCGCGGGCACCGAGGGACCGGGCAAGGGCTCGGCTCCGGGGGATGGAAGGGATCCGTGGGGATGGCGCTGATCCGTGGGGATGGGCATGGATCTGTGGGGATGGGCATGGATCCATAGGGATGGCACTGATCCGTGGGGATGGGCATGGATCCATAGGGATGGGCATGGATCCATAGGGATGAGCATGGATCTGTGGGAATGGCACTGATCCGTGGGGATGGTGATGGATCTGTGGGGATGGCACTGATCCATGGGGATGGGCATGGATCCATAGGGATGGGCATGGATCTGTGGGAATGGCACTGATCCGTGGGGATGGGCATGGATCCATAGGGATGGCACTGATCCATGGGGATGGGCATGGATCCATAGGGATGGGCATGGATCTGTGGGGATGGCACTGATCCGTGGGGATGGGCATGGATCCATAGGGATGGGCATGGATCCATAGGGATGGGCATGGATCCACAGGGATGAGCATGGATCTGTGGGAATGGCACTGATCCGTGGGGATGGTGATGGATCCATAGGGATGGCACTGATCCATGGGGATGGGCATGGATCCATAGGGATGGGCATGGATCTGTGGGGATGGCACTGATCCGTGGGGATGGGCATGGATCCATAGGGATGGGCATGGATCCATGTGGATGGTTGTAGATCCATAGGGATGGTTGTGGATCCATGTGGATGGTTGTAGATCCATAGGGATGGTCATGGATCCATAGGGATGGTGATGGATCCATAGGGATGGTTGTGAATCCATATGGATGGTTGTAGATCCATAGGGATGGTGATGGATCCATAGGGATGGTCGTGGATCCATGTGGATGGTTGTGGATCCATACGGATGGTGATGGATCCATAGGGATGATGATGGATCTGTAGGGATGGTTGTGGTTCCATAGGGATGGTTGTGGATCCATGTGGATGGTTGTGGATCCATAGGGATGGTCGTAGATCCATAGGGATGGTCGTGGATCCATATGGATGGTGATGGATCTGTAGGGATGGTTGTGGATCCATAGGGATGGTGATGGATTTGTGGGAATATCCGCAGCTCTGTGGATGGTTGTAGATCCATGGGGATGCTCTGAGCTCCATGGGGACAGTGCCAGCTCCACAGGGATGTCACAGCTCCCTGGCCCTGCCCATGGGACCTGCTCCTGTCCCCGTGTCCCTTCTGTGGCCTGGGGGGATCCGGGGTCCTGGGTGCCAGGGCAGGACAGTGGGACAGGCACACACGGATGTGGGGACACTTGGTGCCTGTCCCCACCCGCTGGGACTCCTCAGGACTCTCAGGTATTTGGGGTGGCACCATCACACCAAAACTCAGAGCACTTCCAGAGGCTCCACAAAGCCTTGGGGGCAGAAAATCTCCACTTCCCCTCTTTCCCGGCTCTCCCCCTCCCCATCTCTGCCCCCTCTGTCCCCTCCCACTTCCCCCCACCTCATGGGGACCTGTGCCCGCCGTGGCAGGGGAGGGGACGCCCCGGTCGCAATCCTGCTGCAGCCCCGGCTGTGCCTCGGGACGCTGCCAGGGATGGCCCCAGGATGCTTCCACCGGGAAGCTCTGGGTCCCCCCCAAACCCCATCCTGAGCCCCAAAAACCAGCGCAGCACCGGGAGGGAGGATCCTCGCCGGGCGCCCGGAGCCTCCCCCGGGCCCAGGCGTTAAACGAAGCTGCTCCTGAGCGTTAATTAACGGGATGAGCCCCGGGATGAGCCGCGGTGCAGCCCTGGCTGCATCCCGCGGCCATCAATTTCACAAATGCAGATTTTGGGACCCAAACCAGCTCCTGGCATCGTGTCTCGCACTGGCATCGGCGCTGTGTGGAATATCGTCCCTTGTGTCCCCCACCGGGGGGACACGGCGGTCCCGGCACCCGGGGGTGCCCATCTGCAGGAAAAGCGGATTAGGGCTCGGCGGGCCCGGACATACGGGAGCAAACTGGATTAGGGGGAAAATCAGCCTTCTTCCCACTAACAGGATTATGGAGTTTTCAGCCCGATTCCAGCGCAGCGGCCAGCGAGGGCTGTGCCGAGGTGGGGACAGCCCGGGCTCGGTATTTCCCCTCAATTCCTGCTGGGATCTCAACTGCAACTGGTGCGTACTGGTGAGGCCGTGCCGAGGGCCAGACCAGGCTGGGATGCGCTGGGAAGCGATGGCTGCTGCCCCGGGAACGTGGCTGTGTCCCGCCACGGTGACTCCCGAGGGGACTCCGGGACCAGGCACCACCGGGACCCGCCGGCCGCGCTCGCCCGGTGCGGGTGGCAGCCGGGGGGGAATCAAAGCCTCGATTCAGGGCGTGATTTCCGCTCCCCCCGCGCCGCCAACGTGACTCCCGCAAGCTTCTGATTCATCCCCACGGATTTTCCCCTCGGTTCCCGGGGGCAGCAGCTCCCCGAGGTGGGGGCAGAGCGGGGCCGCGACCCCCGGCACGCAGGGCTGGGCAGAGTGCGGCTGAGCCCGGGGATGGTTTGGGGGATCTGGGGGGCCCCAAGCCCTGCAGGGGGGTCACATACGGGGTCCGGTCGGGTGCACCGAGGGCTCCGGAGGAGCACAGACCGGGGGAACCCGGGGACACCTTGGGGGCACCACGGGCGCCACGCACCGGGGGATCCCCGGGGGTCCCGGGGTGTCCCCTCCCGGTGCCTCGCGCCCCGGCCGCCACGTGCCCCCTCCCACCTTATTAATATTAATGAGCTACTTATGCGACCGCGCCCCATTCCCAGCCCCGCGCGCTGATTGGCCGCTCCTCCCGCCGCTCCTCCGCCGGCCCCGCCCCCTCCCCGTCCTCCCTCCGCGCCGCCGCCGCCGCAACCGAACTTGGCGGCCGCTCCAAGCCCCGCCTCCCGGCCGGCCCTCCCCCCGCGCGCCGAGCTCCGCGGGCTCCCATTGGTGGCAGGCGCTGTCCGTCAGGCGCTCGGGGCGGGGCCGGCACCGCCCGCGGGCCAGCAGGGTGCGTTGCGCCGCGCGGTGTCTGAGGCGGCGGCTCCGCTCCGCGCCCGCCGCGCCCGCTCCCGCCGGTACCGGTGAGGAACCGCCGGGAATGGGGCGGGACGGCCGGGAACAGCGGGGGGGGACGCCCGGCTGCCTCAGGCCGCGGCTTGGCTGAGCCCCCGCCTCGGCGCGGCCCTGCCCGGGGCCCCTCCGCCCGGGGGGGGCGGCGGGGCTGGGCCGGGGAGGCTCGAGGGGGCTCCGGGGGGTGAGGGGGGTCTGGGCGGGGAAAGGGGGGCGGCGGGCCCGGGGGAGGCGGAGGGGTGTGGGGGACCCGGGCAGGGCTGGGCTGGGGGTGTGGGGGACCCTGGGGAGGTGGAGGGGACCGTGGGGATGGGGAGGGGGCTGGGGGTACCGGGGGGCTCGGGGGGAGCTGGGCAGGAGCGGGGTTGCGACCAGAGAGCCCCCGGGCAGGTCCGGGGGGAGGCTGGGTGGGGGTTTGGGGGTCCTGGGGGGTTTGGGGGGGGCTGGAGCCCGGCACGGGGCGGGGGGGGTTGGGATGAGCGGCTCGGAGGGACCCTCAGAGGGTCCCCATGGGGGTCGCAGCGCTGGGTGGGATTTTGGCACAAGGCTCAGGGCGAGGAGATGACGTGGGGGTGTTTGGGGGGCCGTGGTGGATTTTTGGGAGGTCTCCGGGGTTTTGGATGAAGGAATTGAGGGGATGGGGTCAGAGGGATGGTGAGGGGCATTTTTGGGTGGGTGAGGTGACAAGGGACAGTCGGAATCGATGAGGGGCATGGCTCAGTGCCAGCTGCTTGGGAAGTTAATGGTGAGCTCGTTAATGACTTAATGGTGAACCAGCCCCGGTTTTGGGGTGAAAAAGGAGCTTGGGGAGCTCGGCAGGACATCCAGCATCACGTAATTTACTTGTTTGTTTCCCGCCGGCGAGTTGAGGGTGGGTCGGAGTGGCGAGGAGCAGAGGACAGCGGTGGCATCCCGCCTGATCCCGGCAGGATTGGGGAGGCAGCGGGGAATTGTGTGGGTTACATAAAGGAGGGGTGGCTGCAGGATCTGGGTTTTGTGTTATTGAGGTGTAGAGGAGGTAAGTGGGTGCCGCAGACAAAGGGAGAGAGAGAGAGAGAGAGAGAAATCTGTCTCCTGCTCCTCACTTCCAGTTGGAGGTGTGGAATGGGAAGCTGGGCGTCCTTTAGGAGTTGGGGAAGTGCAGGGAAGCAGGGATTGGACCTGTGGGTGCAAATCTGGGCTTTGCCTCTGTCCTGTGGCCATCAGGTGTGGCCTTAAACCAAAGCCAAACAGGCTGGGCTGGAGCTGTGTCTGCTCTGAGACACCTCTGCTGCTGCTTGGAGGAAGTTATTGTGGCTAAATAGGGGTTTTTTTTGGGAAAACTGGCACCCTCCAGCTCTGTGAGCTTCTTGTGGTGCAGCCCTGGATGTGTCCAGTGGGGATGATTCCTCCCAGGAGGAAATCTGGTGTGTGACAGACCACAGGAGTCAGCAGCTCAGTGTAAATCCTGGCAAACTCGAGGCCTTTTAGGTGATTGCTTGGTTTTCTTCAGCTTCTCAGAGCCCAGTGGCTTCTCAGGGCTGAGCTCAGGCCTCCATCCCCGGGAGGTTCCGCAGGTCTTTGTGTCCCTGCCGTGTGGGAAATCCACAGGCAGGTGAGCAGATCCTCGAGGCTTCAGCTCCCAGCTCAGCTCCATGACCATCAAACAAATTCGTGGCAATTTGTGACTCTGTAGCCACCATTTATCCTGTTCTTTTGGGGCAAAAATGGGAAAAACACGCACAAAAACACCCCTAAAACAAATTAATGGGGATTTGTGATTCTGTAGCCACCATTTATCCCGTTCTTTTGTGGGGAAAACACCCCTAAAAACCAAAACCACCCCTAAAACAAATTCATGGGGATTTGTGATTCTGTAGCCACCATTTATCCTGTTCTTTTAGGGGGAAAAAAATGGGAAAACACCCACAAAACCACCCCTAAAACAAATTAATGGGGATTTGTGACTCTGTAGCCACCATTTATCCCGTTCTTTTGGGGGAAAACACCCCTAAAAACCAAAACCACCCCTAAAACAAATTCATGGGAATTTGTGATTCTGTAGCCACCATTTATCCCATTCTTTTAGGGGGAAAAATGGGGAAAATACCCACAAAAACACCTCTAAAACAAATTAATGGGGATTTGTGACTCTGTAGCCACCATTATCCCATTCTTTTAGGGGGAAAAAAATGGGAAAAACACCTCCCAAAAAAAAGCTGGATCCCAAAAAACAAAGGGTTAAACGGAGCCGATTGTCCCAGAGTTTTTCTCCTGCCATCTGTGGCTGTGACACGAATGGAAATGGCTCTTTTGTGTGGCTGCTGGGGGCGCTGCCATGCTTGACACAGTTTTGGTGCCCATTCCCTGCTCTCCTCTCATCCCTGGATGTCTTTAAAACCCCGGAGGGAATCGGTGCACCCAGAGCTGGGGGTGGAGTGGCAGCAGGGAGCTGGGAGGGCAGCGTGTGACAGGGGACACGGAGCTTTGTCCCTGCTCCGTGTCCCGGCTGCCCTGCTGGGGCTCTCATCAGTCCTAACGAGGAACCCCACTTCTCATCCTGCCCTTGGGGACACTCTGGCCCTTGGAAAAAGCTGAGTTTGGTGGCACTTTCCTGATTTTGGTGGCAGTTTCCTCACTGGGAGGGGATCGTGGCTGTCCTTGCCTTTGGGGACACTCTGCCCTTTGGAAAAAGCTGATTTTGGTGGCACTTTCCTGATTTTGGTGGCAGTTTCCTCACTGGGAGGGGATCGTGGCTGTCCCTGCCCTTGGGGACACTCTGCCTTTGGAAAAAGCTGAGTTTGGTGGCACTTTCCTGATTTGGTGACAGTTTCCTGATTTGATGGCAGTTTCCTCACTGGGAGGGGATTGTGGTTGTCCTTGCCCTGTTAGAGCTGGACACTGTCCCTTGGAAAAAGCTGGTTTTGGTGGCACTTTCCTGATTTTGGTGGCAGTTTCCTCACTGGCAGGCTGTCCCTGCCTTTGGGGACACTCTGCCCCTTGGAAAAAGCTGAGTTTGGTGGCACTTTCCTGATTTTGGTGGCAGTTTCCTCACTGGGAGGGGATCGTGGCCATCCCTGCCCTGTTACAGCTGGACACTGCCCCTTGGAAAAAGCTCAGTTTGGTGGCAGTTTCCTGATTTTGGTGGCAGTTTCCTGATTTTGGTGGTAGTTTCCTGATTTTTGTGACAGTTTCCTGATTTGGCGGCTGGTAGGGGGTTGTGGCCATCCCTGACCCATTAGAGCTGGACACTCTTCCCCTTGGAAAAAGCTGATTTTGGTGGCACTTTCCTGATTTTGGTGACAGTTTCCTGATTTGGTGGCTGGTAGGGGATCGTGGCTGTCCTAGCCCCGTTAGAGCTGGACAATCTGCTCCTTGTAAAAAGCTGATTTTGGTGGCACTTTCCTGATTTTGGTGACAGTTTCCTCACTGGGAGGGGATCGTGGCCATCCCTGCCCTGTGACAGCTGGACACTGCCCCATGGAAAAAGCTGATTTTGGTGGCAGTTTCCTGATTTTGGTGACAGTTTCCTGATTTGGTGGCTGGTAGGGGATTGTGGCCATCCCTGACCCATTAAAACTGGACACTCTTCCCCTTGGAAAAAACTGATTTTGGTGGCAGTTTCCTGATTTTGGTGGCAGTTTCCTGATTTTGGTGGCAGTTTCCTGACTTGGTGGCAGTTTCCTGACTTGGTGGCAGTTTCCTGGTTTTGGTGGCAGTTTCCTGATTTTGGTGGCAGTTTCCTGATTTTGGTGGCAGTTTCCTGATTTTGGTGGCAGTTTCCTGACTTGGTGGCAATTTCCTGATTTTGGTGGCAGTTTCCTGATTTTGGTGGCAGTTTCCTGATTTTGGTGGCAGTTTCCTGACTTGGTGGCAGTTTCCTGATTTTGGTGGCAGTTTCCTGATTTTGGTGGCAGTTTCCTGATTTTGGTGGCAGTTTCCTGACTTGGTGGCAGTTTCCTGATTTTGGTGGCAGTTTCCTGACTTGGTGGCAGTTTCCTCACTGGGAGGGGATCGTGGCCATCCCTGCCCTGTTAGAGCCAGGGCTGGATGAGCTCCAGCTCTGGGATAATCACCTGGGAACTCTCTGCTTCCTGGAGGGCTCCAAGTGGTCACTTGTCCAGAGGGTGGGAGAAGCTGTTTGGGCACCCTGGGAGGAGATGGAAAGCACAGAGCTGGAGCTGGCACCTCAAAAAATCAATTTTTTTGCCTTTTCAACCCTAAAAATGAGCTCAGGGTGGAAATAGGGGGTGGTTTGGTGGGGTTTGTAACCCCCAGTGCAGCTCTGGAAGAGTTTCCAGAGGCTGTGGGGAGCAGCAGAGTTGGCAGAGGGCTGGGAAAAACCTGGAAAAGCAGGTGAGGATTTTGTGATTGTTTGGGGATTTTTGTGCCTGGAAAAAAAAAAAAAAAAAGTGAGGGGAAAAAAAAGGGATTTATAGAGTGTGGTACCTGTGCTGGTGTGAGATAAGTGAGGGGCCTGCTTGGGGTTGGAGATCCAGTGGTGCTTCCTCATTTCTGGGAGAAATCAGAGGAGTTGAGGTCACACCAGAAATCCTGGAATGGTTTGGGTTGGAGGGACCTTGGCAGGGACATCTTCCACTGCCCCAGCTTGCTCCAAGCCCCAGAATTCCAACCTGGCCTTGATGAAAAGATCTCACTGTTGAGCTTTGAGGTGGAAAGCTCTGATTGCTGCAATCTCCTGGAATTCCTGAGGTGGTGGGAACCTCTAATTCCAATCTGGAATTCCTGAGGTGATGGGAACCTCTAATTCCAATCTGGAATTCCTGAAGTGGTGGGAACCTCTAAATCCAATCTGGAATTCCTGAGGTGGTGGGAACCTCTAATTCCAATCTGGAATTCCTGAGGTGGTGGGAACCTCTAATTCCAATCTGGAATTCCTGAGGTGGTGGGAACCTCTAATTCCAATCTCCTGGAATTCCTGAGGTGGTGGGAACCTCTAATTCCACTGTCCTGGAATTCCTGAGGTGGTGGGAACCTCTAATTCCAATCTGGAATTCCTGAGATGATGGGAACCTCTAATTCCAATCTGGAATTCCTGAGGTGGTGGGAACCTCTAATTCCACTATCCTGGAATTCTTGAAGTGGTGGGAACCTCTAATTCCAATCTGGAATTCCTGAGGTGGTGGGAACCTCTAAATCCACTATCCTGGAATTCCTGAGGTGGTGGGAACCTCTAATTCCACTATCCTGGAATTCCTGAGGTGGTGGGAACCTCTAATTCCAATCTGGAATTCCTGAAGTGATGGGAACCTCTAATTTCAATCTGGAATTCCTGAGGTGGTGGGAACCTCTAATTCCAATCTCCTGGAATTCCTGAGGTGGTGGGAACCTCTAAATCCAATCTGGAATTCCTGAGGTGGTGGGAACCTGTAATTCCAATATTCTGGATTTCCCAGCTGCAGCACCTCCGAGCTCTCTGCTCAGGCTGTTTCTGTCCTCCTCACCTGTTGCCAGGTGATTTTTTAATTTTTTTTTTCCTTTATCTTCCTCTCCTCTGATTTTTCCACAAACTGGGAAGGGAACAGAACTAAAAGCATCAATCCAGTTCCCTGCCTGCCCATTGTCACATTCAGACCAAAAAAAAAAAAAAAAAAAAAAAGAAAGCAAAGCTGGGAGAGAGAGCTTTGTCTTAAATATTAATTAGTCCGAGATTTACCCACTTAATTAGTGCTTGACAATGAATTGCTGGGATTCAGAGAACTGGCAGAGCCCAGGCCTTGCTTTTGGTCCCCCTGTTATCATCTGCTGCTGCTGGCTCGTGCCAAAAAGGGCCTGGATGGGAAGCCAGGGGACAAACGAGCCATTGTGCCCCAAACCTCGGGGACATTTGGAGTTCCTGAAAGTGAAACTCGCTCGAGTTTAAATCTTCCCCCCAAAAAACAATTCTGAAATGTCGTGTCTTGCACAATCCTGGTCCTAAATCCCTTTTTTCCTACTTCAAAATACCTGAGCAGCCACTAATTAATTTTAAAAAACCCCAAGCAAAAGGGCTCACGGGGATAAATGTGTTTGATTTGGTGAATTCTCCTGGTGGGGGCTCTGGGGGAGGATGAATCTTTGTTTTAAGGGGTGAAAGGAGCTGGATTTTTCTTGGGAATGAGCTCTGGATTCAGCTGATGGTTCCCATTCCAGCAGGGTTGGAATTTCCAGCAGTTCAGGGTTAGGTTTTTTGTGGAATGGGTGGGTAGGGATTGGCTGTGACGTTAAGGACAGAAAAAAAAATTAAAAAAAAATAAAAAAAAAGGAGGAAATTCGGGCACGCCGTTAACGCCGAGACACAAAACAGGAAATTTACTTAAGGGTTGTGCTTTTTCATCATTTCTCCTGTGTTTTCCCCCTCCTGAGAGACAAGAAGGAGTTTTAAAGTACTTCAGCCTGGGCTGGGTCTGTACAGCTGAAAACATTCCCGAATTTCCACTCAAAGATGGATTTTTAGTGACTTTTCAGAAGCTGCAGAAGCCAAGAAACCTCGGCAGCTCCTGCTTTGTTTTCCTGTTTGAGAAAACTGAGTTGTTTGAAAAATAATCTCGCTCCTGATGGGAAATGGGGAGCAGGGAAATGGGCCCTGATTCCAGAGGGAAGGAGATTCCCCCCCCTTGGCACTGCCAGATCCCTCTCAGGGGACAGCAGGGAGGTGACAACCAGGGATGGACACTCTGCCCCCCCAAAAAGCTTCTTTGTTTAATTCCCAACTTGTCCCCTCTGGAAATACAAAAGAGATCTATTTTAAAATCTATAGAATAGTTTGGAAAGGTTTGTTTTGTTTTTTTTCCCCAGCCCTGGAGGCATTTTGTCCATTTCTGCCTCATCTGCTGTTAGAAAAATGCACAAGATTGAAACATTTCTGGTGTGGTTTAACCCCTCCAAAGCTCCTCCAGAGCTCAGGAACTGCAGGAGGATTTTTCTGGATGTGCTGCAGGAGCTGCTTTTGGGAGGTTTTTTGTGTTTTTATTTTTCATTTCCTCCACTCTGAGTTACTTCTCTTTTTTTCTTGCTGGCAAGGGCTCGCTGTTTATGCTCCATAAATCCTGACGTGGCCTGGCTGCTCCTCCGAGCCCTTGTGGTGCAATTCCCAAACAAAGATTGGGAATCTCATCAAACTTTTCTATCAGGGAGAAGAGCAAGGCCTGAGGGGCTCTTTATTTCCTTTTTTTTATCAGAGCAAGAGCCTTTGGTAAGGCTGAGAAGTGCTGGTTGTGTGTCCAGCTGGGCAGTTCTGTCCCTGGGTGGGGTCTCAGCAGTTCTGGGTGCTTCAGGGTCCAGGTGAGTGAGCAGGGAGCTCCAGGTGCTGCATTTCCAAGGAGCTCCACACTCCTGGGTGAAGATTGGGAATCATTTTTCCTGTGATCCATGAGAGCTGTGGGAGCATCCACAGAATTCCTCTGGTGTCAGGCAGCTTTAATTGCACTCATCCCAATTAAACCTTGAATTGTTTGGGGTATGGAATCCTGATCCATTGGCTTTTTTAGGATGATCTGGCCTCTCTCAGGGCTTTTCCTTCCAATTTCAATCCTGGTGCTGCTTTCCTTACCAATGCCAGGTGTTCCCTGGAATTGTCCCAGGCCAGGCTGGGAACAGGAGAAGGTGTCCCTGCCATGGCAGGGGTGGCACTGGGTGGACTTTTCCAACTCAAACCATTCCATGATTTTCCAGACCAGGGGTGTGTGGCCATCAGCTTGGAGCTGTGCAGCACACTGGGGTTTTTTTTTGGGAAACAAATCCACGATCCAGACATTCCCAGCAGACATTCTGGCACTGCCAGCAGCGTGATCACAGATATGGCTTTATCTCTCTCCCAAGTTTATCCTGTTTCACTGAGCTGAGCTGGCTCCTGGTGCTCCAGCATCCCTGAGCTGAGCCTTCCCTGCTCCTCTGAGTGAATCCCTCTTTGCTGGTTTCACTTAAAAAAAGGAAAAAGGAGCTGGAGAATTCCTGAGGGAGCTGGGAAGGGGCTGGAGCATTCCTGAGAGAGATGGGAAGGGGCTGGAGAATTCCTGAGAGAGATGGGAAGGGGCTGGAGAATTCCTGAAGGAGCTGGGAAGGGGCTGGAGAATTCCTGAAGGAGATGGGAAGGGGCTGGAGAATTCCTGAAGGAGATGGGAAGGGGCTGGAGAATTCCTGAAGGAGATGGGAAGGGGCTGGAGAATTCCTGAAGGAGATGGGAAGGGGCTGGAGAATTCCTGAAGGAGATGGGAAGGGGCTGGAGAATTCCTGAAGGAGATGGGAAGGGTCTGGAGAATTCCTGAAGGAGATGGGAAGGGGCTGGAGAATTCCTGAAGGAGATGGGAAGGGGCTGGAGAATTCCTGAGAGAGATGGGAAGGGTCTGGAGAATTCCTGAAGGAGATGGGAAGAGTCTGGAGAATTCCTAAAAGAGCTGGAAAGGGTCTGGAGAATTCCTGAAGGAGATGGGAAGGGTCTGGAGAATCCCTGAGGGAGATGGGAAGGGGCTCAGCCTGGAGCAAAGCAGGATCAGGGGGACATTCCTAATGTCCACAAGTCCCCAAGAGGAGGGGACAGGAGGGGCTCTGCTCCCAGGGGACACCAGGACAGGAGAGAGCTGCCCCAGGGTGCTCCAGGTGGGACAGCAGCAGGAATTTCCTCCTGGAAAGGGTTGTTAAACCTTGGGAAGAGGTGTCCCAGGAGTCCCTGGAGGTGGCACTCAGAGCTCTGGGCTGGTGACAAGGTGGGCATGGGGCACAGTGGTGATCCCAGAGCTCTTTTCCAGTGGAAATCCCCCTTTGGATCCCAGTTTGGGGACTCCACAGCCCATGCCATGCCTGTCAGTGCCCCACAGGGCCTTGCTGCAAGCACAGCTGTGGCAAAGGCAGCAAAATCCCATTCTGGGGGGATTTTGGGAGGATTTGCAATCCAAATTCCATTCCCAGCACTCTTAAACCTGACCTGTGCCAAGCAGCACCTTCCCTTTGCAGGGCTGGGATTACCCACAGAGGTGAAATCCAGAATTCCACCTGCAGGACCTGCTGGAGGTGGCTCTGGGATTTTTGGGAATTTATCCTGCTGGTGTTGGGTGCAGTGGGAATGGATTTTTGGGAATTTATCCTGCTGGTTTTGGGTACAATGGGAATGAATTTTTGGGAATTTATCCTGCTGGTGTTGGGTGCAGTGGGAATGGATTTTTTGGGAATTTATCCTGCTGGTGTTGGGTGCAGTGGGAATGGATTATTTGGGAATTTATCCTGCTGGTGTTGGGTGCAGTGGGAATGGATTTTTTGGAATTTGTCTTGCTGGTGTTGGATACAGTGGCTGAGCTGGGAATGGATTTTTTGGGAATTTATCCTGGTGGTGTTGGGTGCAATGGGAATGGATTTTTGGGAATTTATCCTGCTGGTGTTGGGTGCAGTGGGAATGGATTTTTGGGAATTTATCCTGCTGGTGTTGGGTGCAGTGGGAATGGATTTTTGGGAATTTATCCTGCTGGTGTTGAGTGCAGTGGGAATGGATTTTTTGGGAATTTATCCTGCTGGTGTTGGGTGCAGTGGGAATGGATTTTTTGGGAATTTATCCTGGTGGTGTTGGGTGCAGTGGGAATGGATTTTTGGGAATTTATCCTGCTGGTGTTGGACACAGTGGGAATGAATTTTTGGGGATTTATCCTGCTGGTGTTGGGTGCAGTGGGAATGGATTTTTGGGAATTTACCCTGCTGGTGTTGGGTGCAGTGGGAATGAATTTTTGGGAATTTATCCTGGTGGTGTTGGGTGCAGTGGGAATGGATTTTTTGGGAATTTATCCTGCTGCTGTTGGGTGCAGTGGGAATGGATTTTTGGGAATTTATCCTGCTGGTTTTGGGTGCAGTGGGAATGGATTTTTGGGAATTTATCCTGCTGGTGTTGGGTGCAGTGGGAATGGATTTTTTGGGAATTTATCCTGCTGCTGTTGGGTGCAGTGGGAATGGATTTTTTTGGAATTTATCCTGGTGGTGTTGGGTGCAGTGGGAGGGGATTTTTGGGAATTTATCCTGGTGGTGTTGTGTGCAGTGGGAATGGATTTTTTGGGAATTTATCCTGGTGGTGTTGGGTGCAGTGGGAGGGGATTTTTTTGGAATTTATCCTGGTGGTGTTGGGTGCAGTGGGAATGGATTTTTGGGAACTTATCCTGCTGGTGTTGGGTGCAGTGGGAATGGATTTTTGGGAATTTATCCTGGTGGTGTTGGGTGCAGTGGGAATGGATTTTTTGGGAATTTATCCTGGTGGTGTTGGGTGCAGTGGGAATGGATTTTTGGGAATTTATCCTGCTGGTGTTGGGTGCAGTGGGAATGGATTTTTGGGAATTTATCCTGCTGGTGTTGGGTGCAGTGGGAATGGATTTTTGGGAATTTATCCTGGTGGTGTTGGGTGCAGTGGGAATGGATTTTTGGGGAATTTATCCTGGTGGTGTTGGGTGCAGTGGGAATGGATTTTTGGGAATTTATCCTGGTGGTGTTGGGTGCAGTGGGAATGGATTTTTTGGGAATTTATCCTGGTGGTTTTGGGTGCAGTGGGAATGGATTTTTGGGAATTTATCCTGCTGTGTTGGGTGCAGTGGGAATGGATTTTTGGGAATTTATCCTGGTGGTGTTGGGTGCAGTGGGAATGGATTTTTGGGAATTTATCCTGGTGGTGTTGGGTGCAGTGGCTGAGCTGGGAATGGATTATTTGGGAATTTATCCTGCTGGTGTTGGGTGCAGTGGGAATGGATTTTTGGGAATTTATCCTGGTGGTGTTGGGTGCAGTGGCTGAGCTGGGAGGGGATTTTTGGGAATTGCAGAGGGGTGGGAGTGGAGCTGCCACGATTCCCACGCCTTGGGAGTGCCAGGATGAGCTGGGATGAGGCACCCAGAGCAGGTCAGTCCCTGATCCCAGCTCTCCTCCCTCTCCCTCTCTCTGATTGCTGATTAGCTGGTTAACATTCCCTGCCTCATTATCCCACCCTCAGCTTTTCTTCCTGAGGATCTGAGCCTTTCCAGAGGCTCCAGACTCTCACAGTGGCTGAAGCAGCTCCTGTTTGTCAGCACCATTTGTGGTGTAAACCCAAATCCCACCCTCCACATCGAGCATTTTTAGGGATACCTATGAAACCAGAGCAGAATTCCATCCCATTTTCCTGTAGTTTTTGATTTCTGGCAGTTCCTAAGGACAATTCCCATTCCTGCATTGCCAGGATAGAGGGAATCAGCATTTCCCTGCCCAACTTAATTCTGTTTTCCCCATTCCAACAGGGACTTTAATTCCATTTTAACACTCCACCAGCTCATTAATGCTCTTTGCTGCAGAGAGTTTTGCCCTGTGGCAAAACTTTAAAAAATTATTTGATTTTTTTTTTAATTTTTTTTTTTTCTGTTAAGGTGTGAAAAACGCTGTTCTGGTGTTCTCTGGAAATAGTTCTCACCTTTGGAATAATACTGGAGAGAGGCAGAGCTGCTGAAAATAGCAGCAGCTGCCATAGGCCAGGATGGAGTTGTGTTGTCAGTCATGGGAACAGAAATCCAATTCCACCTGCAGATGAGCATTCCTGAAATAGAAGAGGGCTTGTCAACCACCAGAGGAGATGCATTGTGTGCATCCCTGGTGAGGAAAAAAAAAAATAAAATCAATCAGATCCACGTTTTTCCAGGGGTTTGGGAAACTTGGGAGAGTCCCAAGCTGATTTTGGGAGAGGTGGTTTGGCTAAAATTTGGTGGTTTGGAGGTAAATTCAGGGAAAAACTGGCTGTGATTCCAGAGGGATTCTCAGTTTTGCCAGCCTGGGGAGGGTGGGAATGGCTCCAGGGTCAGGAAAAGCTCTCAGGGAAGGTCGGTGGAGGGCCAGGAAGTTTTTATGGGAGCCTGAACAAAGCTGGGTAGGAAATGGATTCACAGCCAAGGCAGGGGGGCTGCGCTGCTTCCCTGAATTCCAGCACTCCCCAGGCATTCCAGGTACAACTTCTCCATTTTTCCTGCAATTTCAGGATCCACAGAGCCTCTGGTGCAGCTGCTTTTCTTCCCCAAACTCCCCCAATCCAATTTTTTTAACCGTTTTTCCCTGATTTATTCATCTCATCCTCAAAACTCCTGTCCCCTGCATAAATAATCCCTCCCTGGCTGGTGTTTTCCATGTGCAGGCTGCTGTAATTATGGGTTTGGATTCCTGCTGGGACTGATTGTGTCGAGCTGATCCAAGTGCTGGTGCCCATGGATGAGGTTTGGGGCTGCTGATTAAAAATAAAACAGAATGGCAGGGTGGGAAGAGGGGTGGGCCTGGCCACCTTCCATTTAATTCTAGAACAGATTGGAAAAGCTTTTGTCCACATCCATATTTTCCTGAATGTTCTCCTAGCAGGAATATTTTTTTCTCCTCCTTGCTCGGGGTGGTTGTAAATTCCAGGACTTGTAAAATTTGTTATTTCTGCATTTTCCCTGATCTCAAAAGTTCAGTGGGATTATCCAAGGAAAAAGCCATTTTTGCCAGGTTTTGTGGAAATCAAATCAGGGCTCCTCATCCATTCCTTCCAGGATAAGACCACGATCCTGCTTTCAGAGGTTGTGGAGCTGGTTCTTGCAGTAGGAAGTGGAGGAGCAGTTCCAGGATTTAATGGAATCCCATTCCCTTCAGCCCCAAGGGAGTGGGGATGAGAAAGAATTCCAGGAGCAGAGCTGGATAAAGCTGCAGAAACTCTGTATAAATGTGCTGGATTGGGAAGTGAGAGCCCATCAATCTGTCACCTGTGTCACCTCTCCAGGAATGGGAATTTGCTCCATTCCCTGGATTCCCAGCAGATCCTGCTCTAATCCAGGGCTATAAATACTCCCAGTTTGCCTTCCTGGCTGACAGGGATCTCGTTAGGAGCAGGATTTTGTGGAATTCAAAGGTTTTTTGCTCTTTGAAGGTTTGTTGGTGGAGCTGGCAGTGAGGATGACACGAGGAGAGCTGGAATCCCATTCCTGCTGGGATCCTGGGATATTTCCTGCTCTGTGGGATGGGACCCAGGGGTGGAAGGAGCTTCTCTCCAAGCTCCTGAGCTGGTCCATCCCTTGTGACACGGATTTTTCCAGTTTTGCCAGCTCCAGGAGGGATTTTTGGGAAGGAATTCCTCCCTGTGAGGGTGCTGAGGGAACGGGATGGAATTCCCAGGCCAGCCTGGATCCCTGGGAGTGTCCAAGGCCAGGCTGGAGCAACCTGGGACAATGGGAGGTGTCCCCCTTAAACTCCCCTGAACTCCCACTGGCTTTCCTGTAATCCCAACTTGTTTTCCTGAATTATTTCTCTGTGTGTGTGGAGCCAGCTCTGCCCCGTCCTGTGCCACATCCTGGGGGTTTGTCCTTGTCCCCAGCGGGTCTTGGTGGCACCACAGGGCTCTGCAGTGACATCCCTGGCACGGAGCTCCTGCTGTGCCAGCTGCATCCAGAGCCTGGGGCCAGTTTTCCCAATTCCCAAACAAATGGATGGGTTTTCCCAATTCCCAAACAAATGGATGGGTTTTCCCAATTCCTAAGCAAATAGATGAATTTTCTCAGTTCCCAAACAAATGGATGAGTTTCCCCAATTCCCAAACCTGGATGGGTTTTTCCAGTTCCCAAACATGGATGGGTTTCCCCAGTTCCCAAACCTGGATGGGTTTCCCCAGTTCCCAAACAGGGATGGATTTCCCCAGTTCCCAAACAGGGATGGATTTCCCCAGTTCCCAAACAGGGATGGGTTTCCCCAGTTCCCAAACATGGATGTGTTTCCCCAATTCCCAAACCTGGATGGGTTTCCCCAATTCCCAAACCTGGATGGGTTTCCCCAGTTCCCAAACCTGGATGGGTTTCCCCAGTTCCCAAACATGGATGGGTTTCCCCAGTTCCCAAACCTGGATGGGTTTCCCCAGTTCCCAAACAGGGATGGGTTTCCCCAGTTCCCAAACCTGGATGGGTTTCCCCAGTTCCCAAACCTGGATGGGTTTCCCCAGTTCCCAAACATGGATGTGTTTCCCCAGTTCCCAAACCTGGATGGGTTTCCCCAGTTCCCAAACCTGGATGGGTTTCCCCAGTTCCCAAACCTGGATGGGTTTCCCCAGTTCCCAAACCTGGATGGGTTTCCCCAGTTCCCAAACCTGGATGGGTTTCCCCAGTTCCCAAACATGGATGTGTTTCCCCAATTCCCAAACCTGGATGGGTTTCCCCAGTTCCCAAACATGGATGGGTTTCCCCAGTTCCCAAACAGGGATGTGTTTCCCCAGTTCCCAAACCTGGATGGGTTTCCCCAATTCCCAAACCTGGATGGGTTTCCCCAATTCCCAAACATGGATGGGTTTCCCCAGTTCCCAAACATGGATGTGTTTCCCCAATTCCCAAACCTGGATGGGTTTCCCCAATTCCCAAACCTGGATGGGTTTCCCCAGTTCCCAAACCTGGATGGGTTTTTCCAGTTCCCAAACCTGGATGGGTTTCCCCAGTTCCCAAACCTGGATGGGTTTCCCCAGTTCCCAAACATGGATGTGTTTCCCCAATTCCCAAACCTGGATGGGTTTTTCCAGTTCCCAAACCTGGATGGGTTTCCCCAGTTCCCAAACATGGATGTGTTTCCCCAGTTCCCAAACCTGGATGGGTTTCCCCAGTTCCCAAACCTGGATGGGTTTCCCCAGTTCCCAAACCTGGATGGGTTTCCCCAGTTCCCAAACAGGGATGGGTTTCCCCAGTTCCCAAACCTGGATGGGTTTCCCCAGTTCCCAAACAGGGATGGGTTTCCCCAATTCCCAAACCTGGATGGGTTTCCCCAGTTCCCAAACATGGATGTGTTTCCCCAGTTCCCAAACATGGATGTGTTTCCCCAATTCCCAAACCTGGATGGGTTTCCCCAGTTCCCAAACCGGGATGGATTTCCCCAATTCCCAAACCTGGATGGGTTTTTCCAGTTCCCAAACCTGGATGGATTTCCCCAATTCCCAAACCTGGATGGGTTTCCCCAGTTCCCAAACCTGGATGGGTTTCCCCAGTTCCCAAACCTGGATGGGTTTCCCCAGTTGCCATTGCTGCTGGTCCCCGCTGTCCCCAGGGCAGAGCCACCACAGGACCAGGCAAACATCCTGAGCTTCCTGGTGCCTGGGACATCCATCCCTGGCTCCCAGTGCATCCCTGCTCCAGGTGCTGCTCCCTGGCTGGGTTTTATCTGGGCTGACTTTTGCAGTTAATGATTACCCCGGGAGCAGTTCCCTCTGGAAAGCTGAGCCTGGCACTGCCCTGAGGCCTCCTGCAGCTCCAGCCCTCCTCCCCTGGCTGCTGTTTGTCATCCTTGGAAAAAAAGCTGGGATAATCGTTTGTGGGGTTTATTCCCTTAAAATTCCAGCATGAATCGGGGGTTTCTCTGCCCAGAGGAGAGGGATTCTCTGCTGGTAGTGCTCAGGAATGAAATCCCAGTCCCACAAACCCGGCTGGGACGTTGGCCTTGGAGCCGATGACGTTGGCAGGGCTGGGTTTTATCAGAGGTGTTTTCCAGGGATAAATCAAACACTGGGAAGGGTTTTGGGGAAGCAGAGCTCTGTAACCACGTCCTGGCCACTTGTTCAGAACAAAAGCAGGAACTGCTGAGGTGTGAGAGTTGTGAGGCAGCCGGGATGAGGGGAGAGCACGGGGATCTCTGCACAGCTCTGTGCCCTGTCCGTGGGGATGAGGCTCCTCAGATCCTCACACCCTTCCCTGAATTCCTAAATTCCCTCCTTTTCCTTTGCTTCTGCTGTGCTGGGGCCCAAACTCTGCTTTTATATTTTTTTTTCCCCCCTTTTGCAGATGTCATTCTCTGCCACCTGACAAAGGAACAGAATGCAGCAATTTTCCCTAACCTAAATAGTGGCTCTGTATTTCCAGCTCCCCTGGAACTGGAATTAATTTAGTGTGTGGGCTTTTTAATTGGCTCGTTGTGGGGAGGAACAGAAGATGAAATGCTGCAGCTCTGCCTTCCTCTTCCCTTTCTCTCCTTAAATCTTTGTCACTCTCCTTGTCTCTCACTTCCATGAGTCGCTCAGGTGATTTTTCCCTGGATTCTTTTGTTGAAACTCCCCTGTGCCTCCCTCAGAGGGGACAGAGCCCCTGGGGCTGCTGGGGGAACTGGGAATTGTTTCTCTGATTGGTGGGGAGGGAGGGATGGATGGATGGAGGGAGGGATGGGTGGATGGACACAGGGATGGATGGATGGAGGGCTGGATGAGGGATGGATGGATGGGGGAGGGATGGATGATGGATATTGATGGACACAGGGATGGATGGATGGATGGATGGATGGAGGTATGGAGGGAGGGAGGGAGGGATGGATGATGGATGGATGCATGGATGATGGATGGAGGGAGGGATGGATGGAGGGAGGGATGGATGGATGGAGGGAGGGATGGATGGATGGATGGACACAGGGATGGATGGATGGAGGGCTGGATGAGGGATGGATGGATGGGGGAGGGATGGAGGGAGGGATGGCTGGATGATGGATGAGGGATGGCTGGATGATGGATGGATGGATGGACACAGGGATGGATGGATGGATGGATGGATGGATGGATGGATGGATGGATGGATGGATGGAGGGAGGGATGAACACAGGGATGGACACATGGATGGATGAACGGATGGATGAACAGACGGATGGACAGATGGATGGATCATGGATGGATGGATGCATGCATGGATGGAGGGAGGGATGAACACAGGGATGGACACATGGATGGATGAACGGATGGATGAGGGAGGGAGGGAGGCATGATGAATATTGATGGACACAGGGATGGGTGGATGGATGGATATGGATGGATGGATAGATGGATGGGGGATGGAGGAAGGGAGGGATGGCTGGATGATGGATGGAGGGATGGATGGACACAGGGATGGATGGATGGAGGGATCCATGGATGGAGGGATGGACACAGGGATGGATGGATGCATGGATGATGGAGGGAGGGATGAACACTGGGATGGACAGATGGATGGATGGATTAACGGATGGATGGACAGATGGATGGATCATGGATGGAGGGATGGATGGATGCATCCATGGATGGATGATGGATGGAGGGAGGGATGAACACTGGGATGGACAGATGGATGGATGGATTAACGGATGGATGAACAGACGGATGGATCATGGATGGATGCATGCATGGATGGATGATGGATGGAGGGAGGGATGAACACTGGGATGGATCCATGGATGGAGGGATGGATGGGTGGACAGACACAGGGATGGATGGATGAGGGAGGGAGGGAGGGAGGGATGATGGATATTGATGGACACAGGGATGGGTGGATGGATGGATATGGATGGATGGATAGATGGATGGGGGATGGAGGGAGGGAGGGATGGCTGGATGATGGATGGAGGGATGGATGGACACAGGGATGGATGGATGGAGGGATGCATCCATGGATGGATGGATGATGGATGGATGGATGGATCCACGGATGGAGGGATGGACACAGGGTTGGATGGATGCATGGATGATGGATGAATGGATAGATGAACAGACGGATGGACAGATGGATGGATCATGGATGGAGGGATGGATGGATGCATCCATGGAAGGATGATGGATGGAGGGAGGGAGGGATGAACACAGGGATGGATCCATGGATGGATGATGGCAGGCATCCCTCATTCCAATGGAGCCATCTTCAGACTCAGATATGGAATTGCACAGCCTGGGAGCTGCCAGGCTTTTCCCCCCCTACCAAAAAGTTCTCTGTTGGAATCAATGTGTTCAAAGCCAGGCCTAAGTTGGTAGAAATTGGGGGTTTTTATCCCAGATTCCATGGATGAGCATGGAGAAAGCCTCAGGTGCATCATCCTCATGAAACCTCTCCTGTGAGGACTTGTAGCATTTCATCCCCCCTCCAAAACAAATCTCAGAGGCAGGTCCTGAACATATTGAAGTGTAAATAAACCACCCCAAAGGACACACTCCTCGTGTGGCTGGGTGGGTGGAAATCAGTTTGGATTCCAGCAGGCAGAAAACAGGAAAAACCAGGGAAAAATGGGGGAAAAGGTGTGAGGTGCTTTAAATAGTTCAGGAATGGGCTGGATTCCAGCAGGGAAAGAACAGGGAAAAAATGGGATGGGGAAAAGGTGTGAGGTGCTGCAGCTGGTGGGCTCAAACCTGGTGTTGAGAGGAGCTGGGATTCCCTGCAGGATCCTTTCAGTTGCTGAAAATTCTCTCCATTTATTTTATTTTATTTTATTTTATTTTAGGAGATTTGTCCTTTCCCCCCTGCAGCGAGTGCCAGAGGAGGTGGGGACACCTGCCCAGGTAGGTGCCAGCAGCACCCACAGCCACCCAAACACCTCCTGAGCCCCAAATCTGGGCATTTCCCAGCCAGAATTTGGGTGGGAAGGATCCTAAAGCCCATCCAGTGCTTTCCTTTCCCCCATCCCAGGGTGCTCCAAGCCCTGTCCAGCCTTGGCTGTCCATGGTCACCTGTGCCAGGTGGGCAGTGGGGACTGTCCCTCCACTGAGAGGTGGTGCCCACAGAATGGTTCTTCATAAAACAATTCCATTCTTTTTCCTGGAACTGACTGATAGCTCCCTTCCATCCCAAACCCTTCTGTGACACCACAATATCACCACTCTTTAGGTGTTTCAATATTCCCCATCTTAAAAAAAAAAATCTTAATTTTAAAAAAGAGCTGAGTTTTGATGAGAAGATCCAAAGGTTAATCAAGGTCACGAGTCACTGACCTGCCTCAGGAGCAGCTCCAGAGGTGTTCCCCTGTTCCTCCAAGGAGTACCCAGCCAGGCCAGAGGTGTTTCTTGGGCAGAAATCAATTTTTTAGGAGATTCCAGCGGGTTTTGGTCCTCACTCCCGGCTTCAGGCTGGATTTGGAGTCTCCAAGAGAGGGCACTGTGTCCCTGGCAGTGGAGCCGTGGATGAGCTGCCAGCCCCGAGCTCCTCATCCCAGGGAGCCGAGTAATTAACTGAGACACTCATTAGCAGCTGCTTTGGGGGCTGGACATCCTCATGTGACCGCTGCTCCTTTCCCTCCATCCCTGGCAGAGCTTCCTCTTGTCTCACTTTCCTAAAAAAAAAAACCCAAAAATGTCTTTTCCCTGTGTCACTTTGCCCCTGATTTGTGCACTTGGGGTGTCCTCAGGAGGGGACAGATGTGGGAGAAGCTGTGAGTCACAGGTTTGATCCAAACCAGGAGGAAAACAGGGGAAAAAAAAAAAAGAGGAAAACTCAGAGAAGTTGTTGTTGTAATTTCTGGTGGGAAATGTTGGTGCTGCAGCTCAGAGCAAATCTTTGTTCACAGATTTTTATGGAAGTGTGGAAGGGGGGATTTCATTTCTCCAGCCCTGGGTGCTCAGGAGGGAGCTGAGAGGAGGATTTGGAGCTCTGCCCTGGATGTTGTGGGGTGGTTGCCCTGGTGCCATTGTTGGAGCATTTGCTATTTATAGGGGGATATTTTTAGGGATGTGACAAGTCTGGCTCTGGACCTGGACCTGGGGATTTTTATGGAGCACAAAAGGGGCAGAACTGAGCCCGTGGTGCTGCTGGATGGAGGGGATTGAATGCTGGGGGGGAGCTGAGCATGCAGAGAGACAGCCAGGGCTTGGAGGCAGGCCTGGGAAGGGGCTGGAGAATTCCTGAAGGAGATGGGAAGGGGCTGGAGAATTCCTGAAGGAGATGGGAAGGGGCTGGAGAATTCCTGAGGGGTCTGAGAAGGGTCTGGAGAATTGCTGAGAGAGCTGGGAAGGGTCTGGAGAATTCCTGAAGGAGATGGGAAGGGGCTGGAGAATTCCTGAGGGGTCTGAGAAGGGTCTGGAGAATTCCTGAAGGAGATGGGAAGAGGCTGGAGAATTCCTGAGAGAGCTGGGAAGGGTCTGGAGAATTCCTGAAGGAGATGGGAAGGGGCTGGAGAATTCCTGAGAGAGCTGGGAAGGGTCTGGAGAATCCCTGAAGGAGATGGGAAGGGGCTGGAGAATTCCTGAAGGAGATGGGAAGGGGCTGGAGAATTCCTGAAGGAGATGGGAAGGGTCTGGAGAATTCCTGAAGGAGATGGGAAGGGTCTGGAGAATTCCTGAAGGAGATAGGAAGGGGCTGGAGAATTCCTGAAGGAGATGGGAAGGGTCTGGAGAATTCCTGAGGGGTCTGAGAAGGGTCTGGAGAATTCCTGAAGGAGATGGGAAGGGGCTGGAGAATTCCTGAAGGAGATGGGAAGGGGCTGGAGAATTCCTGAGGGGTCTGAGAAGGGTCTGGAGAATCCCTGAGGGAGATGGGAAGGGTCTGGAGAATTCCTGAGGGAGATGGGAAGGGTCTGGAGAATCCCTGAGGGAGATGGGAAGGGGCTCAGCCTGGAGCAAAGCAGGATCAGGGGGACATTCCCAATGTCCACAAGTCCCCAAGAGGAGGGGACAGCCAGGAGGCTCCCAGGGGACACCAGGACAGGAGGAAACAGCCCCAGGGTGCTCCAGGTGGGACAGCAGCAGGAATTTCCTCCTGGAATGGGTTGTTAAACCTTGGGAAGAGCTGCCCAGGGAGGTTTGGGGTCCCCATCCCTGGAGGTGGGGACAAGGGGGGGGTCAGGCCCAGCCTGGGCTCTTTCCCAGCCTCAGTGATCCCATGCTCCTGATTTTTTCCCCTTTTTTAATCTCTTTGAGGTGCCAGGTTGGACTCTCCCACACCTTTCTGATTTTTAGGAGCAGCTTTTTGTGCTCTCACTTCTCCCCCCGTTCCTGAAGTGACACAAATCCCCTTTCTTTAGGGATTTTTATCCTGCAGAAATGGAGCTGCCCTGGCTCAGGAATCACTGATGGATCCCATTTCCCAGGGGTCATTAAGACATTTAATTTTTTCACTAATTGCCTGTATAAAAGTGCTGATCCTGGAAGATTGAGGCCACTTGTGTAACCCAAACCACATTGAAACAACCTCAGGAGTTGCTCTGAGGTGAAACAGCCACATTTAAACCCAAACCTTGCTTTCCATATTTCCCTCTTTTCTGTGCTGAACTTTTCCCAGCTGGAAAGAAAAAGGGGAATATCCCCTCCCTGGGGAGAGTTTGGATTCTTTTTGTGGGGTGTTTTTAGGGATTTTAACCAGCTTGATACCTCATATTTTACTGGAGAAATTCCCAAATTGTTGGAGCAACTCTGGAGCCTTCAGCTGCTCTGAGAACCCTGCACAGCAAATCCCTGCTGCCTTTTCCAGCAGCTCTCCAGGAATCCCAAACCTCAGCATCCCAGCTGGTATTTCCAGTGTCAGGAATTCCCCTCAGCTGGATCCTCTTTCACCTCCTCTTCCCTTTCCACGCAGTTCTTGGTGTGCATTTTAAAATTCCACCCATTTTTGGGGATGTTCTTGGTGTGGGTTACAAAATTCCTGCCATTTTTGGGATGTTCTTGGTGTGGATTTCAAAATTCCTCCAATTTTTGGGATGTTCTTGGTGTGGATTTTTAAATTCTCACTATTTTTGGGATGTTCTTGGAGTGGATTTTAAAATTCCTCCAATTTTTTAGGATGTTCTTGGTGTGCATTTTAAAATTCCTCCAGTTTTGGGGAAGTTCTTGGTGAGGATTTTTAAATTCTCACTATTTTTGGGAT
The DNA here is from genome assembly GCF_027477595.1 of Haemorhous mexicanus. Lineage (NCBI taxonomy): Eukaryota > Metazoa > Chordata > Aves > Passeriformes > Fringillidae > Haemorhous > Haemorhous mexicanus. The sequence goes on from NC_082369.1 coordinate 5,180,636, forward strand.
GTTCTTGGAGTGCATTTCAAAATTCCTCCCATTTTTGGGATGTTCTTGGTGTGGATTTTAAAATTCTCACTATTTTGGGGATGTTTTTGGTGTGGATTTTAAAATTCCACCCATTTTTGGGATGTTCTTGGTGTGGGTTACAAAATTCCTCCAATTTTTGGGATGTTCTTGGTGTGGATTTTTAAATTCCTGCCTTTTTTGGGATGTTCTTGATGTGGATTTCAAAATTCTTCCCATTTTTAGGATGTTCTTGGTGTGGATTTCAAAATTCCTCCAATTTTTGGGAAGTTCTTGGTGAGGATTTAAAATTCCTCCCATTTTTGGGAAGTTCTTGGTGTGGATTTCAAAATTCCTCCCATTTTTGGGATGTTGTCAGTGGTAGAAGAGATCCCCTTTGGATCCTGGCAGAGGCTTTGGGCTGAAATAATTCAATAATTCCATTAAACCTCAGCTGCAGGGAAGGGGATTCTCCCTGGTTTGATCTGCTTGGAACAGCTGCAGGCATTTGCTAAAACTGGAGGATTTAAACAGAGATTTAATTTTTTATTGTTGCTATTTTGCTCTCTAAAAGGAGGAAAAGGTGATTTTTAAATTCTTTTTGGATGAAAGGAAGCTGCAAAGTCAAAGCCATCCCTGGAGAACCCTGAGCAGGGGGAGCTGCTGCTCCAGCACAGTTTGTTCCCTTAGCCTGGGGACATTTTAAAAATCTCATTTTCCAAACAACTCCTGGAAATTGGCATCCCAGAAGCAAAAAACTCTTTTAAAAATAGCTCTGTTGTTTCCATGGCCCCTTGTCCTGAGGATCCCTGAAACTCTGGAGGGGTTTGAGGAGATTCTGCCCAGCAGAATCCCCAAACATTTCTTGTCAGGAATGAGCTCCTGCTGCTGGAATGCTGCTCTCTGCAGGGTTTATTTTAAACTTTTTTTTTCCCTCTTCTGCTCAGAGGAATGAGGGGGGGTTGGAAAAATCCCTTGGAATATCCCAGCTAGGGAAATGTGCAGCTCCTTTTCCTTGGATCCACATTTTAACTTCACTTCTGCATTAATCTGGTTTGGAATTTCACCTTTTCCCCCCACACAGATCCACCTGTGCACAGGTGTGTGAAATCCCAAAATTCCTGAGCCTCCCAGGGGGCAGGATTTGCTTTTGGGAAGATTTTAAAATGCCAAGTGTGGTTCATTTAAATCCCATTCTCAATTTCCTGAGCTCACATCCCTGGGGGTGGGAATCCTGCAGACCCTTTTTGCTTCCCTCTCCTCCAATTCTTCCCTTTTTAAGACTTCAAAAAATCTTCCAGAGCCAGTTCCCAGTGAAACAGCAAATGAGAGCTGGCTGCAGCAGCTGTTCCCAAAAAAACAAACCCCAAAAAAACCCAGCTGGAAAAGGGCACAGGGGAAAGAAGGATCTGCTCATCCTTGGAGGAGCTGCCAGGGAAAAGTTCACATTTGGAGCTCTGCCCTGGATGTTGTGGGGTGGTTGCCCTGGTGCCATTGTTGGAGCATTTGCTATTTATAGGGGGATATTTTTAGGGATGTGACAAGTCTGGCTCTGGACCTGGACCTGGGGATTTTTATGGAGCACAAAAGGGGCAGAACTGAGCCCGTGGTGCTGCTGGATGGAGGGGATTGAATGCTGGGGGGGAGCTGAGCTTGCAGAGAGACAGCCAGGGCTTGGAGGCAGGCCTGGGAAGGGGCTGGAGGATCCCAGGGACACAGAATTCCAGCAGCAGAGAATTCCAGGGGCACAGAATCCCAGGGGCACAGAATCCCAGGGGCACAGAAATCCAGGGGCACAGAAATCCAGGGGCACAGAAATCCAGGGACACAGAATCCCAGGGGCACAGAGTTCCAGGGGCACAGAGTTCCAGGGGCACAGAATTCCAGGGACACAGAATCCCAGGGGCACAGAATTCCTGCAGCACAGAATTCCAGGGGCATAGAACTCCTGCAGCACAGAATTCCAGGGGCACAGAATTCCTGCAGCACAGAATTCCAGGGGCACAGAATTCCTGCAGCAGAGAATTCCAGGGGCACAGAATTCCAGCAACACAGAATTCCAAGGGCACAGAGTTCCAGGGACACAGAACTCCTGTAGCACAGAATTCCAGGGACATGAAATTCCAACAGCACAGAATTCCTGCAGCACAGACTTCTGGGGGCACGAAATTCCAGCAGCACAGAATTCCAGGGGCATGGAATTCCCGCAGCACAGAATTTTGGGGGCATAAAATTCCAGTAGCACAGAATTCCAGGGACACAGAATTCCTGCTGCTGAGCTGGGAGCTCCTCCTGGAAATGCTCCTGCTCCTTCCCCCAGCATTCCTGGCTCCTGGGGGGAATTCTGGTGGGCTGGGCTGCAGGATCTGGTTTCCTTCCTGGCTCTGGCCCTCCAGGATGCTTCACATTCCCAACTGTTGGCGCTTCCAGGGAATTGGGGAAGGAATTCCCCTTCCTGCTGCCCACACCCGCTCTGAGGCATCTCTGAAAGGGATGGGTCTGGCTTGGCAGGGTCAGGGAAGGAAGGAAGGCCAGGGAAACCTGGAGAGAGGCAGGGAAACCTGGAGAGAGGTAGGGAAACCTGGAGAGAGGCAGGGAAACCTGGAGAGAGCCAGGGAAACCTGGAGAGAGCCAGGGAAACCTGGAGAGAGGCAGGGAAACCTGGAGAGAGGCAGGGAAACCTGGATACAGGTAGGGAAACCTGGAGAGAGGCAGGGAAACCTGGATACAGACAGGGAAACCTGGAGAGAGGCAGGGAAACCTGGAGAGAGGCAGGGAAACCTGGATAGAGGCAGGGATACCTGAATACAGGTAGGGAAACCTGGATGCACTCGGGAAAACCTGGATGGAGGCAGGAAGGCCTGGATACAACCAGGAAAATCTGGATCCAGGCAGGGAAACCTGAATGCAGCCAGGGAAACCTGGGTACAACCAGAAAAACCTGGGTAGATACAGGAAAACCTGGATAGAATCAGGGAAACCTGGATAGAATCAGGGAAACCTGGATAGAACCAGGAAAACCTGGATAGAGCCAGGGAAACCTGGATAGAGCCAGGTAAACCTGGATAGAGCCAGGGAAACCTGGGTACAACCAAAAAAACCTGGGTAGATACAGGAAAACCTGGATAGAATCAGGGAAACCTGGATAGAACCAGGGAAACCTGGATAGAATCAGGAAAACCTGGATAGAACCAGGGAAACCTGGATCCAGGCAGGAAAACCTGGATAAAACCAGGAAAACCTGGATAAAAGCAGGAAAACCTGGAGCAGGCAGGATTTTGCCCTAGCTGCCCGTGTGACATTCCCAGCAGGAATTGCCTTTGTGGGGAGGGGGCAGAGCCTTGCCAAGCCCCCCAGGCCCGGAGCCAGGGGATGTTTCCAGGAGGGAGTGGCAGTGTCTGGGGCTCAGGGGAGCCTCAGTGTCCCCTGGGTGTCCCCAGCGTGTCCCCAGCTGGGCTGTAAACAGGAGCCTGTGGAATATCAAGTTCCAAACCTTTGCAGCAGGCCAGGGCTGGGGAGGAAGGAGGGGGCAGAGTTTATTCCAGCTGAGGTCAGCCTTGTTTTCCCTCGCAGAGCAGGGATCCTGCAGGGCTGTCAACAACAACCCAGAGATGGGATCCTGTCCCTCTGGAAAGCTCTGGGGTTGTTTTTCCCTTTGGTTGTGGTGGAGCTGCTGCCAGGTCCCCATGGGGTCTCTGAGAGCAGCTCGAAACCTCAAATTGAAACATTTTTAGTGCAGGAGCCCCTGTGTTGCTTTGGAAAAGAAAACACAAAAGGAGAAACCCAAAGCAGCCCAAAATTCCAGGGAAATCCTGTGTTGTCACTGCAGGATTTCAGCTCAGCTCCAGCTGCCTTGGTCTGAAGGGAAGGAAATTCTCATTATTGATTAATCTGTCATTAATGAGTTCATTTTAGTTGGGAAAAGAGCCTGGCTGAAGGGTTTGGAGTGGGGTTGGGGTGGTTTGTGTGGAGCTGGTTCTGGCAGCAGCTTCACCTCCGTGGAATGGTTTGGCTTGGAAAATCCCTCTGAAGTCAGGATGGCAGCTGAAGGTTGGCTCTTTTCCCAAAATTCCTGCTGGGACCTCCCAGGTGCAGCCCCACCCTCCTGCTCGTGGCCCTGTTTGTTTCTCAGCTGCACTGTGCTGATGAATCCCCTGGAATTTCAGTCCTTTGGGGTCAGTTTCAGCATTCTGGAGGGAATCAGGACTGCTCCAGCTGGAAGGAGGAGTGACCCTGATGATCCAGGTGCTTTTTTTCCATCCCCCCATCCCAAATCCAGCTAAAGCCATCACCCAGAATCCAAGGACTTGGGGATGGTGCTGTGGAAAACCTCAGAGCAGAGCAGTGGGAATGGCTGGAAGTGCCCAATTCCAGAGGCTTGGAGCGACCTGGGGAAGGGTGGAACTGGGTGGGATCTGAGCTGCTTCCAGCCCAAACCATTCCAGGATTCCCTGAGCCCCTGGGATTGCCCATTCCAAGGCCACTTCCAAACCTGGAGCTGTTGGAGGTGTTTGTGCCTTTATCCCCAAACTCCTTTTTGCTCTCCTGACCTGCCCCAAATTCACCCTTTTTTTTTTTTTCCTATTTCCACACAGAGCTGGAATGGGAAATCTGAACAAATCTCTGTTAAAAAACAAAACCAAAACAAGTTTAAACTGCTTTTTTTGGCTGTTCCTCACCCCTGAATCCACTGCAATCTGCAGGAGGAGGAGGAGGAGGTGAAAGGAACCCCAGCCCAGAATCACTGACGTGGCTTTGACTCCTTTAGAAAAACCAAAACAAAAACAAAAAAACCTGTTTGTGCTCAGCCAGGAGGAAAACAAGCAGGGCTGGATTTCAGCTCTGATGGATTCTTGGAATCCATCCCTGCCTGGCTCCTGCTCTGACTCCAGCTGGGTTGAGCAATGTTCTACTGGGAAGGGGACGTGAGGCACGAGGGGTTCTCGGGGGGGTTTGGGAGCTCTCCCAAGGGCAGCTCGTTCCTGCAGCCTGGGACTGAAGTTTTCTTGGAAATTCAACCTTCCAGGATGTGCTCAGCCAGGGCAGGAAACTTTTTTTCCTGTGCTGAAATGCTCAGAAACTTTTTTTCAGTGCTGAAACCTTTTTTTTTTTTTTTTTTTATGCTCTGTAAGCGTCCCTGGAATGATGCAAATGCTTCTTCTTTTTTTCATATTCCTCCCAAAAAATGATGCAAACTCCTTCATATTTTCCTCTGAAATGGGGTAAACTCCTCCTCTTCTTCATATTTTCTTCTGAAATGGGGTAAACTCCTCCTCTTCTTCATATTTTCTTCTGAAATGGGGTAAACTCCTCCTCTTCTTCATATTCCTCCCCAAAAAATGGTGCAAACTCCTTCATGTTCTCCTCTAAAATGGGGAAAATTCCTCCTCTTCTTCATATTTTCTTCTGAAATGGGGTAAATTCCTCCTCTTCTTCATATTCCTCCCCCAAAAAAATGGTGCAAACTCCTCTTCTTCATATTCTCCTCTAAAATGGGGAAAATTCCTCCTCTTCTTCAGATTCCTCCCCAAAAAAATGATGCAAACTCCTTCATATTTTCTTTTGAAATGGGGTAAACTCCTTCTCTTCTTCATGTTCCCCCCCAAAAATGGGGGGAACACCTCTGCCTCCCATCATTCCCTCTCAAAAATGGGACAAACTCCTCCTCTTCTTCATATTCCTCCCCAAAAATTGATGCAAACTCCTTCATATTTTCCTCTGAAATGGGACAAACTCCTCCTCTCCTTCATATTCCTCCCCAAAAATGATGCAAACTCCTTTTCTTCATTTCCCCCCAAAATGATTCAAACCCCTCTCCCTCTCTGCTTCTCCCCACCAAAAAAAATGCAATTTAGACCCAAATATTTCCCTGAGCCCTCAGCCAGGCTGTGATTTCTAAAAACAAAGGAAAATCCCACCACTTCCCTGTCATTATTCTGATTATTGATGGATGAATGGCAGCCCTGATTTTCCAGGGAATAATTGGCTCTTGATCAAACTGATTAATGCCATGATGGGGTAAATATCCCAAATTCTAACTCCATTAATAACACAGCTCCATCTGCTCGGGCTGCTGGATCTGAATTCCCATTTTCCTTGGCAGGAGCCATCGAGGAATCCAGAAAAAAAATCGAGGAATCCACCCCAGGAGAACGAGGCTGCTCTGCAGTAGGAAGGTGAGCAGAGACTTGATTTGTCTCATTATTGATTAATTTCCCCTTAATTGGTTCATTTTATCTGGAAAACTCTCTGGATTAGGGGTTTGGATGTGAATTTGGGGTCTGAAGTGCTGACTGTGGGTGCTGCTGATGATGGGGCCTCGTTATGTGCCAGCAATTACCTCATTAATTAAGGATCTCTGCATTCCAGAGGGGACCTGGAGCTGTGTGGGAGCTGCTGTTCCATGGAAAGGGGCTGTTTGGGGTTATTTGGGGCTGTTTGGGGTTTTTTGGGGCTGTTTGGGGTTATTTGGAGGTGACAAACCCAGAGCTGGGAGTTGTGGCTGTGTTGTCCCAGGGCTGGATCATCCTCAGGGTTTTTATTGGAATAACCTTGGGAATTCAAGGGGCAGGAGGCTGAGCTCTCTCTGGATTTGGGAGAAGTTTGAGCTCCCCACAGGGGCTTTGGGACAGGAGGACACTGGGGTGATGAGGATGATGATGATGATGATCAGCAGTTGCTGCTCCTGGCTCATCCGAAGAGCTGAAATCCAGGTGGCTCCAGAGCTCTGCGTTTCCCCGTGTGTCGAAACGGAAATGGAAACGGGCTGATTTTGTGCATTTCGGGTGAAAAATCCCTTAAAATCCCATTTTTTGGGGGGAAAAAAATCTTCCATTTCCTTGCCTGCAGTTCCCGGCTGCGGCCGGCAGAGGGCGCGCTTGGGCCGCGCTTGTGGCGCTTTGCTTTTCTTGTTGATTAATTGGATTTCATCTCATTATTTATATGGAAATTCCTTCATCAAAACGCTCCCCGTGCTTTAATTAAAACTGGAGCCAGCAGCAGAGCGAGGTGAGGCTCTGCAGGGCCACCAGGAGCACTGGGGTTTTCCCAGGAGGATGAGGATGAGGATGAAGATGAGGATGAATTTTCCCCCACTCTTCACCCCGAGCCGACCTCTACACCACAACCCAACCCAAAAAATCACCCCAAAAATCCAAATTGCTGCCAAACGCCTGGCTGCCATCGGCAGGTGGCAGCACCCTGCCCTGCTGCCCGTGTTATTCCTGGCTGGGAGATTCCCTGGATCCAACCCCGCAGTCTAGACTGACTGACAGACGGGATTCCTGTGCTCTTAGGTAAGCACGGACAGACACCCATTATGCAAATCCCCAGCCGGAGCAGCCTCCCAAACATTCCTCAGATTGTCTAAATAAGGTGCTGTTTCAGACCCAAACTGCAGCCAGCCTTTTGGGTGCCTTCCAGCTGGAGGTGGGATTTGTTTTTTTCTAATTCTTTTCTTCTTGCCCTGATCAGCACACCCTGAGTTTTGGCCTCCACAGCTGCCCAGATGTGCAGGGAGGAGAGAAAAATGGGCAGATAAAAAACTTTCAGGCTCCTGTGCCTGTTGCTGCTGCTGCTGGGTGCTGTTAAATCAGTTTTATTTCTATTTTCTGTTCAGATTGCACAGAATTCGTGGCATTTTTTTTGCTCTCTGAGCTGCAGAAATCAGATGTGAGTGGGGAAGTGCTGCAGTGACCCAGCCTTGCAGGGAGGTGTTGCCCTGTTCAGGGCCACCCTGACTCATTCCTGGGGCTGGAGGAGGTGGGGATGGATCATCAGGGAATGATCCAGAGCCTTTGGAGCACTCTGTGGCATTTGCACTCTGTCCTTTTTGCACACAGAAATTCAAAGAGCCTTTCAAGCCCCGTGACTGCTGAGTTGTTTGTGCTGTTCCACCATCCTGAATTTCCCAGGAATTTTCCTGCTTCTATCCCTAAAATCCATCCCTAAAATCCATTTTTCTCTGGAAAATCTCTCTCCCAAATCTCTCCTGCCCCAGCCTGGAGCTGCTGCAGCCTCCTTGGAGCACACAAAGAGCTCCTGAGCTGCTCCAGGAGTTGGGAATTGGCCCTCAGCCCTGCCAGGAAAACATTGGAATGGCTCCTGCTCCTGAATCCACGTGATTTTCTGGGAATTCACTTGGAAGGGTGCTTCAGAAATCCCTGCCTGGGGTGGTGCTGGCTCAGGGTGAGGAGTTTGTTCTGGTTTCTTTGTGGTGGCCTCTCAGCCTGTCAGTCCCAGCTCTGCTCTTCTAGTCCTTGCCTTAAAAAAAAAGGCAAAAAAAACCCCAAAAAACCCTGTTGTGTTGTTTTTCTTTTTTAAATTGCATCATCCCTCCTGTTTTCCTGACTGTTTGTTTATTTAGGGGCTTTAAGGATTAAATGGAAGGGGAAAGGTTGGGATGTTCACCCTTGTTTTGGGTGGAAATGAGGAGAGGGAGAGGTGTTTGCCCCATTTTTGGGGGCATTGAGGAGAGGGAGAGGTGTTTGCCTCATTTTTGGGGGAAATGAGGAGAGGGAGAGGTGTTTGCCTCATTTTTGGGGGGAAATGAAGAGAGGGAGAGGTGTTTGCCTCATTTTTGGGTGGAAATAAGGAGAGGGAGAGGTGCTTGCCTCATTTTTGTGAGAAAATGAGGAGAGTGAGAGGTGTTTGCCCCATTTTGGGGAGAAAATAAGGAGGGAAGAGGTGTTTGCCCCGTTTTTTTGGGAAATGAAGAGAAGGAGAAGTGTTTGCCCCATTTTTGGGGGGAAATGAGGAGAGGGAGAGGTGCTTGCCCCATTTTTGGGAGGGAATATGAAGAAGAGGAAGAGTTCCCCCAAGCAAAGTCAGGATGGAGACTCTGAGCAGGGTGGGATCCTCATTTCCCACCGTGGGAACTGTGATTCCATCTTTTCCTGGGTGGGACCCTCTCTTCCCACTGTGGGAGCTGTGATTCTGTATTTTCCTGGGTGTGACCCTCCTTCCCACTGTGGGAGCTGTGATTCTGTGTTTTCCTGCTGGGAATTCTGGTTTTGGGGTGAGCTGCATCCCCCATTTCCATCCACACTCTGATTGCAGCCTCATCCCAATTTCCCCACGTCTGCTCTCTCTGGCAGCAGGAAAATCCCAAATCCAAGCCCTCCCTGCAGTTCCCAGCAGGTCTGGAGCCCTTTTCCAGCTCAGCTCAGCTGCTGCTTTGCCCTTTCTGCTCAGAGATGGGAGATAAGGAAGCAGCCGAGCGCTGCTGACTCAGTCTGGGGTTTGTCCTTCCTGCCCTCCCACACTGCACCTGCACACCCAGAAACCTTCGCCCCACAGCCCCCACACGGGTTTTCCAACCCCAAAATTCCCTTTTTCTACTGCTCCAGGAGCTGAGAAAACCCCTGGAGTTTGTTGGGGAGCGTTTTAGGGAGATGTGGGCAGGACAAAGGGATCGCCGGGGTTCGCTCGGCGCCGCCTTTTCCAGCCTGAGTCACTCCCATTTCCCTGGGAATGCTGAAGAAACGCCAGGATCATCCCAAAACCCACCAGGATTATCCTGAGAAACACCCCCAGAGATCCCATTCCAGCTGCAGAGCTGAGCTTGGCAGGGTTTGCCCTGTCTGCACCCCAAACCGAGGAGCAAATCCTCCTAAATCCACACCCAACATCCCCATCCTTAAAATCCTCCACACCCAACATCCCCATCCTTAAAATCCTCCACACCCAACATCCCCATCCTTAAAATCCTCCACACCCAACATCCCCATCCATAAAACCCCCTGGATTTGGGGTTGGTTTGGGGATTGTTTCCCAGCAAGGCAGGGTCACGTGTTGTCTGAGCTGAGAGATTTGTCAGAATTCTGAGAAGTTCGGAGCTGTCGAAGCAGAAAATGCTCATTTTGGGATGGCTCAGCTGAACCTTTTTGGGGGAAAGAGGAAACGCTGCTGAACCCACAGAAAAAGCTGGGAAAAGCTGAGGAAATTGCAGCTCTTGGCAGTGAAATCACTGGTGAAGGATTTGGGTGAAAACCCCAAGTTTTCAGGGAAAACCCAACAAACTGGGAAGGTTTTTTGGGCAGCACAGAAACATCTGTGGTTTGTCAGAAACTTTTTCCTTCCTCCTCAGCTCCTGCACTTGAGCTCACCAGCACAGAACTCATTTTTAAACTGTTTTTTTTTTTTTTTTTGCAGCTTAAAACTGAAACCTGAAACTTAAACCCTGATTTTTAGTCAGTTTAAACTTTTTTTGATACCCTCAGGCTTCGTCCTCAGTCTCCAAACACACGGAATGAGCTGGAATTCCTGATCCTCTGCTCCTTCCCTCCTGGATGTTGATTTTCCTCCCTCAGAGAGTTGACACCTCTTTGTTTTCCCAGGTTTTGGGGGAATTTGAGCTCAGTTTTCCCACAGAGGGGGATCCCAGCCCCTGGGAAAAGGGGTTGGAATGTTTTTCTCTGGGTGCACATCTGGGAAAGGCATCAGAGGCTGGGAACGACTCCAGCCACTGTTCCCAGCCCCAATTTCAGGATTTTGGAGATTCCCAGAGCAGCTGGGGCTGCCCCTGCATCCCTGGAAGTGTCCAAGGCTGGCTTGGAGCCACCTGGGGGTTGGGAATGTGGAGGAGCTTTGGGCTGGAGCTGCTGGAGGAGGTGACAGGGCAGGGACAGATGTGCAGGATGGCAGGCCAGGAACCTCCTGTCCTGTCCTGTCCTGTCCCAGGAGCCAGGACTGGTGGACAAATTATCAAATATCAGCATTATCAAATTATCAAATATCAGCATTTTCCAGTCATCAAATAGCAGCATTATCCAATTATTAAAAATCAGGATTATCAAATGTCAATATTATCCAGTTATCAAATATAAACATTATGCAATTATCAAATATCAGCATTATCCAATTATCAAATACCAATATTATCAAATATCAATATTATCCAAAATAAATATTATCCAATATCAAACATCAGCATTATCCAATTATCCAATATCAATATTATCCAGTTATCAAATATCAGCATTTCCAGTTATCAAATAGCAGCATTATCCAATCATTAAATATCAGCATTATCCAATTCTCAAATATCAATATTATCCAGATATGAAATTATTAAATTATCAACTATCAGTATTATCCAATTATAAAATATCAGCATTATCCAATTATCCAATATCAGTATTACCCAGTTATGAAATATCAGCATTATCAAATTATCAGTTATCAATATTATCCAATATCAAATATCAGCATTATCCAATTATCAAATACCAATATTATCCAATATCAATATTATCCAGTTATCAAACATCAGTATTATCTAATTCTCAAATATAAACATTCCCAAATTATCCAATATCAATATTATCCAGTTATTAAATGTCAATATTATCCAGTTATCAAACATCAGTGTTATCCAGTTCTCAAATATAAACATTATCCAGTTATCAAACATCATCATTATCAAATTATCAAATATCAATATTATCAATATTATCCAATTATTAAATATAATCAGTTATCAAATATCAATATTATCCAATATCAAGCATCAGCATTATCCAATTATCAAATTATCCAATATCAATATTATCAAATTATCAAAAATCAGGATTATCCAATTCTCAAATATCAATATTATCCAGTTATCAAACATCAATATTATCAAATATCAATATTATCAAATATCAGTATTATCAAATATCAATATTATCCAATATAAAATATAAATATAATCCAGTTATCAAACATCATCATTATGAAATATCAGCATTATCCAATTATCAATATTATCCAATATCAAATATCAATATTATCCAATATCAAACATCAAGATTATCCAATTATCAAATATCAATATTATTCAATATCAAACATCAAGATTATCCAGTTATCAAATATCAATATTATCCAATATCAAATATAAACATTATCCAGTTATCAAACGTCATCATTATCAAATATCAGCATTATCCAGTTATCAATATTATCCAATATCAAATATCAATATTATCCAATATCAATATTATCCAATATCAAATATAAACATTATCAAACATCATCATTATCAAATATCAGCATTATCCAATTATCCAATTATCAATATTATCCAATATCAAACATCAAGATTATCCAATTATCCAATATCAGCATTATCCAATTCTCAAATATGAGCATTATCCAAATGATCAATTATCAAGTTTATCCCATATCAGCCATCAGCTCCCAGGGTGACCTTTGGGAATTTGGGAATTGGGGGTTGTGTGTCCCCAGGGATGTGGGGACAGAGCAGGCTCAGAGCCAGCTTTGGGGCTGGTGGGATCCTCCAGCACCTGCCACGCTTGGAATCAAAATTCAATATCAATAATTAAAAATTAAATGATTTTTCCTGCTCTTTTCCCACCCAGAGAGGAAGCTGGGAGGAGTGGGTTCCTCAGGGAACGTGACTCATGTGCCAGGGAAGGACTGGGGAGAGGAGGAGAAGGTGGAACAGGAGGAGGAGGAGGAGCCACTCGGTGCCAAGGACTTCACTCCTCCTGCTGCCTCCTTTTTTTAGCCCTAGTAGCAGCTGAATTCCCAAACTGGAATTCCAAATTCCCAATTTTTTTTCACAGCCTGCCTCTCCTCTCTCCATTTTTAGCCCTGGGAGACTCCAGGTAGGAGCAGCACTAATTAATCTGAGGGACTGAAGGCAAAGTTGAGCTCCTTGGGTGCTGCAAAAAGCACTCAAAAGTGAATTTTGGGCAAATAAAACCTGAATTTAGGTGGTTCGGGGAGTTGGATTTTTGAGCTGGAGTTTTAAATCCAGCTCTTAAATGCAGATGGTTTTGCAGCAGGTTGGGTGGGTGGGTGTTGAGTTTAATATAGTGAAATTTGAGATAAAAATACATGGAAATTTAGAGTTCACAAGCAAAAAAAAAAAAAAAAAAAAAGGATTGAAAGTAGTTGGAATGGGTGAGGAGGAGGGGACAGGATCAGCTGTGTCACCTCAGTGTCCTGGCACCGAGCTCCTCCTAATTTCACCTGCTAAATGAAGGTGCTAATTAGGCAGGGATTGCACAGGGCCAGGTCTGGCCAGCTCAGGTGAGCCTCTCCTTCATCCTTATCCCAGTTTGTCCTGCTTTATCCCAGTTTGTCCTGCTTTATCCCAGTTTATCCCAGTCTGGCCACTCCGAGGCAATGCCAAAGTGTGGGCACAGCTTTTCCCAGCAGCACAGAAATGTTGTTTATCCATTTTTTTCAATCCAATTAGAGATGCAAATTAGGATTTGCAGCTGGGAATTCCAAGCCAACATCATTCAGCCACGAGCAGGGGACACTTTTCACTGTCCCAGGTTGCTCCATCCCTGGAATTTCCAGGGATCCAGGCCAGGTGCTGCTTTTCCTCCTCCACCCATCCCTGCAGTCCTGTGACTTTCCCTCCCCAGCTTTGTTTTTATTCCAGAGGGTGACAGCGGTGACAAAGCCACCCTAAGTCATCCCCAAACCCCACGAGGCCTCAGCCACAGCAGGATGAGCCCTTGGCTTCAGAGCCTGATCTCTCTTCTGCACTTGTTTCACCATCAAACCCCAGCTTCTCCCATGCCAGCCCCTCCCCTCCCAAAGGGAATTTGGGATTCCATCCCAAATCCCACCCAAATCTCCCCTTTTCCAGTTTGGAAGCCATTCCCTCCTGATCACTGAGCACTTGTTTCACCATCAAACCCCAGCAAAGGCTGCAGCTTCTCCCCTCCCAGCCCCTCCCCACCCTCACAGGCAGGAATTCCATCCCAAATCCCACCCAAATCTCCTCTTTTCCAGTTTGGAAGCCATTCCCTCCTGATCATTTTCTTGGCTTGATCATTTTCTGATCAAGCCATTCCCTCCTGATCACTGCTCTGCACTTGTTTCACCCTCAAACCCCAGCTTCTCCCCTCCCAGCCCCTCCCCTCCCAAAGGGAATTTGGGATTCCATCCCAAATCCCACCCAAATCTCCCCTTTTCCAGTTTGGAAGCCATTCCCTCCTGATCATTTTCTTGGCTTGATCATTTTCTCATCAAGCCATTCCCTCCTGATCACTGCTCTGCACTTGTTTCACCATCAAACCCCAGCTTCTCCCATGCCAGCCCCTCCCCTCCCAAAGGGAATTTGGGATTCCCTCCCAAATCCCACCCAAATCTCCCCTTTTCCAGTTTGGAAGCTATTCCCTCCTGATCAAGTCATTCCCTCCTGATCACTGAGCACTTGTTTCACCATCAAACCCCAGCAAAGGCTGCAGCTTCTCCCATCCCAGCCCCTCCCCACCCTCACAGGCAGGAATTCCATCCCAAATCCCACCCAAATCTCCTCTTTTCCAGTTTGGAAGCCATTCCCTCCTGATCATTTTCTTGGCTTGATCATTTTCTGATCAAGCCATTCCCTCCTGATCACTGCTCTGCACTTGTTTCACCCTCAAACCCCAGCTTCTCCCATGCCAGCCCCTCCCCTCCCAAAGGGAATTTGGGATTCCATCCCAAATCCCACCCAAATCTCCCCTTTTCCACTTTGGAAGCCATTCCCTCCTGATCGTTTTCTGATCAAGCCATTCCCTCCTGATCACTGCTCTGCACTTGTTTCACCCTCAAACCCCAGCTTCTCCCCTCCCAGCCCCTCCCCACCCTCACAGGCAGGAATTCCCTCCCAAATCCCACCCAAGTCTCCCCTTTTCCACTTTGGAAGCCACTCCCTCCTGATCATTTTCTGATCAAGCCATTCCCTCCTGATCACTGCTCTGCACTTGTTTCACCATCAAACCCCAGCTTCTCCCCTCCCAGCCCCTCCCTTTCCAAAGGGAATTTGGGATTCCCTCCCAAATCCCACCCAAATCTCCCCTTTTCCAGTTTGGAAGCCATTCCCTCCTGATCGTTTTCTGATCAAGCCATTCCCTCCTGATCACTGCTCTGCACTTGTTTCACCCTCAAACCCCAGCTTCTCCCCTCCCAGCCCCTCCCTACCCTCACAGGCAGGAATTCCCTCCCAAATCCCACGCAAATCTCCCCTTTTCCAGTTTGGAAGCCATTCCCTGTGTCCTGGCACCCTGTAAATAACCCCTCCACCTCCCTGCCAGCTCCTGCAGGGCTGTCAGCAGCTCTCTCCAAAGCTTTTTTCCTCCAGGAATTTTTCCTCTTTCCCTCTCCCTGTTTTTCCCCAACCTGCAGCAGATAATTTTCTAAATTTAAACCCCAGCCAGCCCAAAGCTTCCCGTGACCCCCAAGGCTGCTCCCTCACGTGCCTCCCACCCCAGCCTTTTCACACAGTGGGGAAAAAAATTCCCTTTTTTAGCCTGGCCGGCCTCTGGCAGCAGCCCCAGCCCTGAGCTCAGCCCTGGAGCTCTGCCAGCCCAGCGTGACCGAGAGAAAAGAGCCTTCAGCTTCCTCCCGTGGCAGATCCAGCCCCAGCAGGGAGCTGCAGACCCTCACATGACGCTGCAGTCATCGGCCTTGCCCAAAAAGCCGCGGTTTTGCGGGAAAACGGCGGCGGTCACACGGCGCTGCTGGGCTCCTTGTGCTCAGACAAGTGCAGAGGAGTCATCAGGCTCTGAAGCCAAAGGTTCATCCCGCTTTGGATGAGGCCTCGTGGGGTTTGGGGATGATTTAGGGTGGCTTTGTCATCGCTGTCACACTCTGGAATACAAACAAAGCTGGGGAGGGAAAGTCACAGGACTGCGGGGATGGGTGGAGGAGGAAGAGCAGTGGGTGTCACTCATGTGATGGCCGTGTCCCAAAGGTCACTCACGTGGCCAGGGGACGGGAAAGGGCTGGGAATGAGCTGGGCCCTGATGCCAGCAGGGCCCTTTTGTAGGGAATGAGGATCCCAGAGCAGCTCTGTGTCCCCATTCCAGAATGGGAATGAGCCCCAATCCCCAGTGCCAGCAGGGCCCTTTGGTAGGGAATGAGGATCCCAGAGCAGCTCTGTGTCCCTGTTTGAGAATGGGAATGAGCCCCAGTGCTAGCAGGGCCTGTTTGTAGGGAATGGGATCCCAGAGCAGCTCTGTGTTCATTCCAGAATGGGAATGAGCCCCAGTGCCAGCAGGGCCCATTTGTAGGGATTGGGATCCCAGAGCAGCTCTGTCCCCATTCCAGAACAGGAATGAGCCCCAATCCCCAGTGCCAGCAGGGCTCTTTTGTAGGGAATGGGATCCCAGGGTGGCTCCGTGTCCCTATTTGAGAATGGGAATGAGCCCCAATCCCAGTAGGGCCCGTTGGTAGGGAATGGGGATCCCAGAGCAGCTCCATGTCCCCATTCCAGCACAGGAATGAGCCCCAGTGCCAGCAGGGCCTGTTTGTAGGGAATGGGAATCCTGAATCAGCTCTGTCCCCCCATTCCAGAACAGGAATGAGCCCAAATCCCTGATACCAGCAGGGCCTGTTTGTAGGGAATGGGATCCCAGAGTGGCTCCGTGTCCCCATTCCAGCCCGGAGCTGGAGCTGGGTGCTCATCCCAAAGTTGTGGGGTTCAGGATTTGGGGTTTTGCTTCCCAGCAGGGCTGAGTTCTCCCCCTCCAGGTGAATTCCTGCCTTAAGGAAAAGATTCTCCCTTGGGGTTCTGAGGCTCCATTAGCAAAGGGTTGTTAATTATGGGGCTGCTCCTGGGAAATTGGGGAGAAGGAGATTCCAGCCAGGCCTGAGCTCCCTGAAGCAGGAGGGAAGGAAATAAAGGTGAATTCCTGGGGGCTTCAGGCTTCCCAGGAAAAAAGGGATGAATTCCTTGGGAATACTTTAGGTTTCCCTGGATTTTTAATCCTGAATGGATTGAAGTGGGATGGAGCAGCTCCAAAGGGTCGGTGCATGCTGTTGGTGGGACATGGAGTGGCTTAAAATCCATTCCTGAGCAGAGCCCAGGAGTTTTTAAGGAGTTTTTAGGAAGTTTTCAGGGAGTTTTTCCCACCCTGCGATAGCTCCTGGTCCCACGCCACAGAAATCTTGAGGTCTGAAAGGAGGTGAAGGGAGGAAAAAAAAGGAAAAAAAAAAAAAAGGAATAAAAACTTGCTGCAGTCAGGGAAAAAATTTCAATGGCTCATTGAGGCGCTGCTGCTGCTGCTGCAGGAAGTGTGAAGGGAAAATGGAGCCGGCTTTGTTCTTGCCCAGACAAGGAGCGAGCGCCGCGGCCCCAACAGCCGCGCTCTGTTCCCAAAACCCATGAGGTCATCCCGAAAAGCAGGAACCGGCTCTGGGATAGCGATCCCGGCTCCCCCGCCGGGCTCCCCCCGCTTTTCCTGGCTCCGGGCTCGCTCCGAGGAGGTGGCGGTGGCTCCTGGCCCCGCTCCAGCCGGGAGGAACTGCTGCATCCCTAAATCCCAAAACCCTGGGGCTGCTCCACCCCTAAATCCCAAAACACGGAGGGTTTGGAGACCCTGGGGCTGCTCCACCCCTAAATCCCAAAACACGGAGGGTTTGGAGACCCTGGGGCTGCTCCATCCCTGAATCCCAAAACCCGGAGGGTTTGGAGACCTTTGAGCTTCTCCATCCCTAAATCCCAAAACCCAGAGGGTTTGGAGACCCTGGGGCTGCTCCATCCCTAAATCCCAAAACACGGAGGGTTTGGAGACCCTGGGGCTGCTCCACCCCTAAATCCCAAAACCCCCCGGAGGGTTTGGAGACCCTGGGGCTGCTCCACCCCTAAATCCCAAAACACGGAGGGTTTGGAGACCCTGGGGCTGTTCCATCCCTGAATCCTAAACCACGGAGCTGCTGCATCCCCAAATCCCAAAACCCTGGGGCTGCTCCACCCCTAAATCCCAAAACACGGAGGGTTTGGAGACCCTGGGGCTGCTCCACCCCTAAATCCCAAAACCCGGAGGGTTTGGAGACCCTGGGGCTGCTGCATCCCTAAATCCCAAAACCCTTGGGCTGCTCCACCCCTAAATCCCAAAACCCAGAGGGTTTGGAGACCCTGGGGCTGCTCCACCCCTAAATCCCAAAACACGGAGGGTTTGGAAACCCTGGGGCTGCTCCATCCCTAAATCCTAAAACACAGAGCTGCTTCATCCCCGAATCCCAAAACCCTGGGGCTGCTCCACCCCTAAATCCCAAAACCCGGAGGGTTTGGAGCCCCTGGGGCTGCTCCATCCCTAAATCCCAAAACACAAAGGGTTTGGAGACCCTGGGGCTGCTCCACCCCTAAATCCCAAAACACGGAGGGTTTGGAGACCCTGGGGCTACTCCATCCCTGAATCCCAAAACCCGGAGGGTTTGGAGACCTTTGAGCTTCTCCATCCCTAAATCCCAAAACCCAGAGGGTTTGGAAACCCTGGGGCTGCTCCATCCCTAAATCCCAAAACACGGAGGGTTTGGAGCCCCTGGGGCTGCTCCATCCCTGAATCCTAAACCACGGAGCTGCTGCATCCCCAAATCCCAAAACCCTGGGGCTGCTCCATCCCTAAATCCCAAAACACGGAGGGTTTGGAGACCCTGGGGCTGCTCCACCCCTAAATCCCAAAACACAAAGGGTTTGGAGACCCCGGGGCTGCTCCATCCCTAAATCCCAAAACCCGGAGGGTTTGGAGACCCTTGAGCTTCTCCATCCCTAAATCCCAAAACCCGGAGGGTTTGGAGACCCTGGGGCTGCTCCACCCCTAAATCCCAATCCTGGTGGCTTTGGGGTTTTTTGTAGCTCTGTGGAATGAATGTGAGGCTGCTCTTTAATTAATTAAAAGCGTGATTTAATTAAGGCTGAGTTCCAGGGGTGCATCCTCCATCCCCAGCACGGAGCAAATCCCAAATCCCGCCGGGAAAAGGAGGATGCACCAATCCCACATTTTTTGGGGTGGGGAGGGGGGAAGGGAGACAAAAGCAGCAAAACTTCGGTCCTGTAAGGGTAAATGTGGCCATGAGGGGTTAATAAGGTCCTGGAATGGTAGAGAGGGTCCTGAGAGGTAAATGGGATCCTAGAAGGGTGAATATGGCCCTGAGGGGTTTATAGGGTCCTGGAAGGTAAAAGCAGTACTGAGAGGTAAATGGGGTCCTGGAAGGGTAAATGTGAGGGTTTTATAGGGTCCTGGAAGAGTAAATGCAACCGTGAGGGGTTTATAGGGTCTTGGAAGGGTAAACGCGGTCCTGAAAGGCAAACGGGGTCCTGGAAGGGTAAATGCGACTCTGAGAGGTAAACGGGGTCCTGGAAGGGTAAATGAGACCCTGAAAGGTAAATGGGATCCTGGAAGGATAAATGCAACCGTGAGGGGTTTATAGGGTCCTGGAAGGGTAGAGAGAGTCCTGAGAGGTTTATGGGGTCCTGGAAGAGTAAATGCGGCCCTGAGAGGTAAATGGGGTCCTGAAAGGGTAAATGCGACTGTGAGGGGTTTATAGGGTCCTGGAAGGGTAAATGCGGTCCTGAGAGGTTTATGGGGTCCTGGATGGGTGGATATGGCCCTGAGGGGTTTATAGGGTCCTGGAAGGGTAAATGCGGTCCTGAGAGGTTTATGGGGTCCTGGATGGGTGAATATGGCCCTGAGGGGTTTATAGGGTCCTGGAAGGGTAAATGCGACTCTGAGAGATAAATGGGGTCCTGGATGGGTGGATATGGCCCTGAGGGGTTTATAGGGTCCTGGAAGGGTAAATGCGGTCCTGAGAGGTTTATGGGGTCCTGGAAGGGTAAATGCGGTCCTGAGGGGTTTATAGGGTCCTGGATGGGTGAATATGGCCCTGAGGGGTTTATAGGGTCCTGGAAGGGTAAATGCCACTCAGCCGCCGGGTGTTCGAGGAGTGGCAGCTCGCAGCTATGAGAGGAATGGCAGGAATTCCCGGCGCAGCGCGGGATCAGCGCATATTTCCGCGCTGCCGTCACCGTGCCGCGGCGGGCAGGTGGCACCGTGGGCTGGAGCTGCCCGGGAGCCGTGCCAGGGCCGATTCCCGGCGTGGCCGTCAGGCCGGGACAGGCCCGGCTTCCCGGCCGGTTTCACCCTCGTGACCGCGATCCCGGGGCCGCGTTTCGGTTGGGAAAGGCAGGGAAAGGTTTGGCTGAGCCGAGGGAAAAGGCGGGGATGGGGATGGGGGATCCGCGCCTCCTCCGTCCCGCCGGGAATAAATCAATGAATAAATCGATAAATCAATGGATAAAGGGCAGAGGCTGCTCGGAGCCAGCGAGCTCGGTGATGGGAGAGGAGGAGGCGTCTCCTCCAGCACGGAGCCGCTGCTGAGTCACGGCTCGGCAGAGCCAGCGCTGCTGTCACCGCTCTGTCACCGCTCTGTCACCGCTCTGTCACCCGCCGCTGCTGCGCGCGGCTGACTCAGGAGCTGCGCGGGTTTGCGCTGCTTTTTCCCAGGAAAACAGCCCAAATCGGGACTTTCTCAGCCTGCCGGGCACACAGAGGGAGAGCTCGGGAACAAAGCGGCGCCGTGGGACGCGGCGGGGCCGCTCCGGCCGTCACTCGGTGCTGCCGTGACGCGACAGCGGGAGGGTGGCACAGCCTCGGCTCCCCGCCGTGCCACCGCAGCATTTGGGGGAATGTGAGCACAAAACGTGGGGTTTGTGACGGTGTGAGCATGGAAGTGTAAGGATGGAACCCAGGAGAGATTTGGGGCTGTTCCTGAGTCAGACCGTGGTTCTGAGCGTTCTGCTTTTAGTGCAGAATATCCAAACCGGTTTAAAACACCAAGTCCTGACCATTCCAGGCTTTATCCTGACTTCAGTGCTTTCCCTAAACCAGGCAGGAGTGCTCCCGGGGGGTTTGTGCCCCAGCCAGACCCTCCTGAGATGTGTTTGCATCATTCCAAACCTCTCACCTGCACTCCGGGATCCCGGATTTCCCAACCTCCCTCCCAGCTGTGTCCTTGCCCTCGGGTCACCCTGGATGATCCCTCCCTGCCCGTGCTCTTGTGTTTGTATCGATTTCCCGTGGTTCTGGTGCTGCTGGGAAATCTTTCTGTCAGATTTCCCTGGGCTGGGATCTGCCGGATCCGGGAGGAGCAGGGAGAGCAGCCCGGAGAGCTGCGGGGCGCGGTGACTCCATCCCTGCTGGAAGAGCTCCCGGGCCCAGCGTGAGGAACAGCGCCACCAGAGCCATTCCCGAAAATCGCCTTGTCCCAAACGCTGCTGCCGGGACCAGCCGGGAAGGGCTGCTGCAGAATTCAGGGAGATTTGTTTGTGCTGAGGAGGGCTGGGGTGACTCAGCCAGAGGAGAGCGGGGCCTGGTGCTGAGTCACGGAGCAGAGCCAGGCAAGGAAGAGTCAGCGCTGGCCCGGCTCCAGCAGCAGCAGGAGGTGGGACCAGGCCAAACTCCAGAGGTTTGCCCCCCCTGGCAGAAGGAATTCTGGCTCTGTGGGGGTCATTTCTTCACTTTTGGAGGGTGTGCAGGAGACCTGGGTGTCCCCGCTGTCCTGTGCTTCCTGCCCAGGCCTGGCTGCAGACGTCACATCCCAGTCCTTTCCCAAACACTGATTTCCTTCAAAAATGGGCAGAGGGACGATGGAGCTGGATCCAAAACCAGGGCACTGCTGGATCCACATCTGGACACTGCTGGATCCAAAATCAGGGCAGTGCTGGATCCAAATCCAGGGCAGTGCTGGATCCAAATCCAGGCCACTGCTGGATCCAGCAGTGGATCCAAATCCAGGGCACTGCTGGATCCAAACCAGGACAGTGCTGTGGATCCAGCAGTGCTCAGATGTGGATCCAGCAGTGCCCAGGCTGTTTATCCAGCAGTGCCCTGCCTGTGGATCCAGCAGTGCCCAGGCTGTGGATGCAGCAGTGCCCTGCTTTGGATCCAGCAGTGCCCTGGCTGTGGATGCAGCAGTGCCAGGCTGTGGATCCAGCACTGCCCAGGCTGTGGATCCAGCACTGCCCAGGCTGTGGATCCAGCAGTGCCCAGATGTGGATCCAGCAGTGCCCAGATGTGGATCCAGCAGTGCCCTGCCTGTGGATCCAGCAGTGCCCAGGCTGTGGATCCAGCAGTGCCCAGATGTGGATCCAGCAGTGCCCTGGCTGTGGATCCAGCAGTGCCCAGGCTGTGGATCCAGCAGTGCCCAGGCTGTGGATCCAGCAGTGCCCAGGCTGTGGATCCAGCAGTGCCCTGGCTGTGGATCCAGCAGTGCCCAGGCTGTGGATCCAGCAGTGCCCTGGCTGTGGATCCAGCAGTGCCCTGCTTTGGATCCAGCAGTGCCCAGATGTGGATCCAGCAGTGCCAGGCTGTGGATCCAGCAGTGCCCTGGTTTGGATCCAGCAGTGCCAGGCTGTGGATCCAGCAGTGCCCTGGCTGTGGATCCAGCAGTGCCCTGCCTGTGGATCCAGCAGTGCCCAGATGTGGATCCAGCAGTGCCCAGATGTGGATCCTCAGGGTGCTTCAGGGACAGGGATGGGGGCGGGGACAGCTCCCAGAAGTTCTCTGAACTCTCCCTGGGCTGATTCATCAGCCTCACTCCGTAAACAGGAAGCTGAGAAAGTACAGGCAGGTGATCCTGTGCTGCTGCAAACACTTGGAAACACAAATTCCTTGCATTTTTTTCCCCCCAGCTGCCTGCTAACTCTTGTCCAGGTGAACAGCGTTGTTCTGGCAGTGTCTGCAGCAGGAAGGGCTCCCGAGGTCATGGCACGGGGTTAGGAGGAGCTGGACTCTGCCACGGAGCTTTTCCCTGCTCCTATTCCCCTGCAGAACCTGGGAGGGATGCAGATCCCCCTGAGGGACAGCACCGACTGCTGCTTCTCTCTGCTCTTGGGAGGGGAAAAAGGCCCTGCTGGGACGAGGGAAACTGGGATTCACTGGGATGCTGGGGAGCTGCAGCCGCGCTGTTTTGGAGCGCCTCAAACCGGAGCAGGAGCTCCTTCCCCGGGGAACAGCCTCCTTCCTCCTCCCGTTTTCCACAGAACCGGACCTGATTTCACCCTGGCAGCTTCCCCGTGCTGGCTTGACTTCACTTCCAGGACGGGAGAGGCGGAGATTCCCAAACAGCCCCGCTGATTCAGGGAATCCTCCCTCCCTCCCTCCCGCGGGGAGCCGGGAACGCGGGGCTGCAGCCCCGCTCGTTTCCCCCCCCTCTTCCCGCACCATTCCCGAGTGCTGCTCAGGGATTGAGGAGCTGAGAACGCGCCGGGATGCGGCTGCCAAGCAAAATAATCCCTGAGAGTGCCCTTGTGGTCTGGAATAAACTCCCCAAATGTCTAAACATAGGCGAGACAGCGAGGATTTGGGATGGGACGGGCGCTCCCACCCCGGTCCCGCCGGGAACGCTCGGCTTTGAAGCCTCCAGGCCCGGGGAGAAGGTTGGAGGAGCCTCTAATTAAGGCATGGAAGGGCTCAGTGGGCGGCTGGCGGGGCCGGGAGCGCCGGCGGGATCCGAGGCCGTGTTTGCTTTGGCTCCTTCCCCTCCTGGAATCGTCTCCGGCTCCGCTGGGGGGTGGGAGCTGCCCCCGTGCCCTGGGAAGGAGCGGTCAGGGGCTGAGTCAGCGGCGGGAGGTGGCGGCTGTGACACCTCCACAGGGGTGGCACAAAGGGAACGGGCTGGGGGCGGTGTCTGGCCGAGGGATTCGGTGTGGCCGGAGCTGCCCCCCGGACAGGGGGAATTGTTTGGGTCTCGTGGAAAAAAATCCATCAGTTCCTGCTGTGAAAGCAAGGGGAATGGGGTTCAGGCACTGTCAGGGAGTTGTGGGGGTGCAGGGACACGGCCCCATGGGCAGGTGGGACATAAATCCCATGGGCAGGTGGGACATAAATCCTATAGGAAGGATGGACATGAATCCTGTAGGAAGGTTGGACACAAATCCCATGGGAAGGTTGGACACAAATCCCATGGGAAGGTTGGACACCAATCCCATGGGAAGGTTGGACACCAATCCCATGGGAAGGTTGGACATGAATCCCATGGGCAGGTTGGACATGAATCCCATGGGAAGGTTGGACATGAATCCCATGGGCAGGTGGGACACAAATCCCATAGGAAGGTTGGACACCAATCCCATGGGAAGGTTGGACACCAATCCCATGGGAAGGTTGGACACAAATCCCATGGGCAGGTGGGACACAAATCCCATAGGAAGGTTGGACACAAATCCCATGGGCAGGTGGGACACAAATCCCATGGGCAGGTGGGACACAAATCCCATAGGAAGGTTGGACACCAATCCCATGGGCAGGTGGGACACAAATCCCATGGGAAGGTTGGACACAAATCCCATGGGCAGGTTGGACACAAGTCCCATGGGCAGGTGGGACACAAATCCCATGGGAAGGTTGGACACAAATCCCATGGGCAGGTTGGACACAAATCCCAATTTGGGAAGTTCAGATATGGTCCCATGGACACAACCCCACCTGCAGGTGTCACCTGCCCAGGTGCCAGGGACACCAAAGCCACCAGGGCTGCCCAGAGGGGTCCAGGAGCCCCCCAGAGCCCCCCTTGGTGCCCAGCCCGGGGCTGTGCTGGGGCAGAGCTCCCCTCTGCAGAACCAGGCGGATTTTTCCGCTCTCCTCAGCAGAGCTTTTCACAGAACTCTCTGGAAAGGGGATCCTGAGGGCTCCTTCAGGGAAAGGAGAACTTGAACCAACCTCAGGAAGCATCAGTGGGGCCACCAGAGTTCCCTGTGCTCGTGGGGTCAGTCCCGAGGTGGACGTGGCTGTGGGGTGAACTTTAACTCCATGATCCTGGGATGGAGCAGGCAGCTCCTCACCCTGCTCCAGCCCCTCCGTGTCCGTGCTCTCCGCAGGATTCTGCTGTGCTGGGGCCCGGAGCCGATGGCAGAGAATGTCCACGACTAACAACATAGCTCAGGCTCGGAAGCTCGTGGAGCAGCTCCGCATCGAGGCCGGGATCGAGAGGATCAAGGTGAGGAGGGGAGCGGGAATGTGCTCTTTGTCTTTGCTGACAGAGTGACAAAAGTCTCCTTCAAAAGGAAAGAAGCTGAAAGTTTCTCTCCTTAATGAGGTGAAAAAGGCATCTCGGGGGGACTTGGGGGACCTCACCTCATTAAGGAGAGCTGATTGGACAGCAGGTAAAAAGTCTCGATTGGGCAATTTACTCCAAAAAGAAGAGAACAAAGAAACAAATGGCTTTTTTTGAAGAGGGCTTCTTGCACTTAGATGAG
This sequence comes from Haemorhous mexicanus, assembly GCF_027477595.1. Lineage (NCBI taxonomy): Eukaryota > Metazoa > Chordata > Aves > Passeriformes > Fringillidae > Haemorhous > Haemorhous mexicanus. Next base: position 5,205,621 of record NC_082369.1, read on the forward strand.
TTTTTCTCTCTAAAGAATTTGTTATTTTGCCTTTGATTAAAACCTTTTTGTTTCCAACACTGCCACAAAGCCAGCTTGCTGATTTTATACCTTCTAAGGTAGCTGAGCTATCTTGGGTGTGAAATAAATCTATAAAAGGTTATGAGACCTGGCTCAAAAAGACTCCAAATTCAGGTGGGAGTGGGAAGAGATCCTGGGTTTCCCCCAGCAGGATCTCCCCAGCATCCCAGGATTCCAGAGAGGGTCTCTCCATCAGGATTTGGTGACAAGGACAAATGGGTTCGGATGGAAAAAGAGGAATTTTAGGGTTGGTGGACAGAAGGAATTCTCTCCCTGGCACAAAACAGCTCTGGCTGCTCCTGGATCCCTGGAAGTGCCCGAGGCCAGGCTGGATGAGGCTTGGAAGAAAAGAGGAACCTCCAGATGTGGCTCCACCTCTGCCCTGTGTCATTAAGGAAATTGAAATTCAAAAATGGCATCGGGAAATCTCCTGAGCCTCCAGCAGCTCCCTGGGGATTTGGAGCCTCCTCTGATCCCTCCAAGCTCTCCCTTCCCAAAAAACAGCTTGGAACTAAACCAAGCAGTGCCTCAAACAATGGATCCTAAAGTTTTCCAAACCTTAACCAGAGGCTGCACTCAGGGAATCTTCTCCTCCACTTTTCCATCCCAAATCCCTGAAAAACACAGCTGCAATAATATCCCTTTTAAATCCTTAAATCCCCAAAAATCCTGCAAGCACTGGTGACTCTGAGCTGGGAATATTCCCACAAATTCCTGCTTTCTTCCCCAATATCCAGGTCTTTAAAGCATCCTCAGATTTTGGGATTTTCATCTTAAATCCCTGAAAAACATGGATACAATATTCCATTTAAATTTCCCAGCTGGGGCATTTCCCCACACTCCTCAGTGTAAACTCTGATTTTCCACCTCCAAAATTCCCATTTTTCTCCTCATCTCCCCAAAATTTCTGATGGGAAAAGCTGGATGTGAAACCCCCAAAATCCTGGGAGTGCTGGTGACTTTGAGGTGGGATTATCCCCCCAAAATTCCTGCTTCTTTTTTATCCCCAAACTCCAGGTCTCCAAAGCATCCTCGGAGCTGATGAATTACTGCGAGCAGCACGCTCGGAATGATCCTCTCCTGGTGGGAGTTCCTGCTTCTGAGAATCCCTTTAAGGACAAAAAGCCCTGTATCATCCTATAGCTGTGGATCCTTCTGGAAGGAAATCCCCATCCAGCCTCTGGATCCAGGCTCCTCCACACCTCCACCTGCACCCAGGGGTAAAAACTCAACGCTGGCTTCAAACAGAACTTAAAAATTCCCAAGAAAAAACAAAACAAAACAAAAAATCCAAGAAAAACAAAACAAAAAACCCACCCAAAAAAACATCCTGAAAAGAGAAATTTGGAAGCAGGGGTTTTTAGGGAAGGGGTGGCTGCTTCCTAGGAAGGAAATTGGGATTAAGAATTGGAATCAGGATTTTAACATTTATCCAGGGTTGAAGGAGGAAAGGAAGGGCTGGGGGGGGGATTTTTTTATTGGGATATTTGGATTTGGGAAAGGGGTGGTGGAGGAGGAGGTGGGGGGGTCATTCCCAGTGGGTTGTGAGAGCTGGGCCTGGATCCAACCAGAGCCCAACCAGCAGGAATTTCCTCTGGAGAAGGGGTGAGGTGGGAACCATTTTGTAAAAAATCAGTACAAAAACAAAAAAAACCCCAAAATCCTCAAATCCAGCTGGAAGAATCCCTGTTGGGAATGGCCAAAGGGAGGCTGAGGAGGCTTTTCCCTGCATCCCATGGCTCTGCTGGAATCCAGGGATGGCCCTGCAGGGGAATTCCCAGCTGGGAGAGATCCCAGGAGGAATTTTAGGGAGCCCCAGGGATGGGGGAGGTCGGGATCTTTGGGGGGGTCTCTGTGCTGTCCCCAAATTCAGGGAGGGAGGGAAGGGAAGGAGCTTCCTGGTGCATCCAGAATCTTGGAAAAACCGACTTTTGGGGGGAGTTTCAACCCAAATCAGCAAATTCTCAGCGTTTCCCATCTCCCTTTTCCACACTGGAATTCTTCCCACTAAATCCAGGCCCTGGGAAATGTCCAGGGAAGTTTAGGGCAGATGGGGAAGGGGAGTGGAAGGACCAGTTCTGTTCCCATCCCTTGGGAATCTGGGACTGGGATTGAACTGGGAGAGCTTGGATCTCACTGGGATGACCTGGCATGGAGGGAGAGCAGGGAAAGGGGAACAGGAAAAGGGGGAGCAGGGAAAGGGGAGAAGGAAAAGGGGAGAAGGAAAAGGGGAGAAGGAAAAGGGGGAGGAGGGAAAGGGGGAGGAGGGAAAGGGGAGCAGGAAAGGGGAACAGGAAAAGGGGAGCAGGGAAAGGGGGAACAGGAAAAGGGGAGCAGGAAAAGGGGGAGCAGGGAAAGGGGGAGAAGGGAAAGGGGGAGAAGGGAAAGGGGAACAGGAAAGGGGGAGCTGGAAAAAGGGGAACAGGAAAAGGGGGAACAGGAAAAGGGGAACAGGGAAAGGGGAGCTGGAAAAGGGGGAACAGGAAAGGGGGAACAGGAGATGCTTCCATGGAGGCCTTGGGTGCTCTGGAGAGCTCCAGGAATTCCATGGAGTGGCCACTGGATCTGTGGGGAAGGGACAGATCCCAGGATTTGGGTGCAGTGTCCAAGCCCAATCCGTGTCCCCAGGGCCCATCCTGGGGCTCAGCAGCTCCTGGGAGACATTCCCAGAATCCATGAGGCTGGAAAAGATTTCCCAAAGCCATTCCTGGTTATCCTGAGCACGGGTTTTTGGGAAGAGAAGGGATAAAAACAACCCAGCCACAGCTGATGTGAAATCCTGGGAGTTTCCCCATTCCCCCACAAAGCTTTGGATTGGGTTGGGAATGCCAGGGATCCCATCACGGGACAGGGAGCAATTCCCATGGGAAAGGAATTTGCAATTCCCTGGATCCCCGCTGAATCCCCGCGGCCCAAACTGGTGCTGCTGGGCACCGGGAGCTGCTCCAGCCCTTTTCCAGAGGCGGATGGAATTCCCAGGGGGGCCGGGCCGGGCAGAGCCGCTCCGTGTCCCCTCCTCGGCTGCAGGAATGTCGCCGTTCCTTGTTTTCAGTCCGCCGTCATTTGCCTTTGCAACAAAGCCGGGGAAATGCCACGTTTTTAACCCTAAAGCTGTGCGGCTTTTCCTGGGAATGCTCCCCGCTGTGTCCCGGAATTCCAGGGCTCGGGAATGTCCCCCCATCCCTTTGTGGGGGGGAGCAGAGCTGGGAAAACGGGATCATTTCCCAGTCATTTCCCGCCCTGTCCCTCAGCCCCAGCAAAGCCTTTTCTGGAGGGTTTGATCCCAAATCCCAAATCCCAAATCCCATCCCGCTCCAAGCTCCGCCCTCCGGGAATCACGCGGCCACTCCCGAGTCCAGCCCGGGATTCCTTCTCCAGGAGGGAATTCCCTCTTGTCCTTAATCTCTCGGACAGTTCCAGCCTTATTTTTCTACTCCAGATCTGATTCTTCCTCTGTGTTCGAGACCAGAGCTTGGTGCTATCCTTGGAGCCGGGGCTGGAGCCGGGAATTCTTCCTCCTCCTCCTTCTCCTCCTCCTCCTCAGGGGCTCCAACCCCCCCATTCTCCCGCGGGAGAATCCCGTGGGATGGGAATCCCAAGGGATGCTGGGTCAGACTTTGGGGTCTGGGTGCTTTGGGGTCGCTCTGCCGCCCCCATGCCGGGGTCCTGCCCGAGCCAAAGCCACGCTGGAGCCGGGAGAAGGGAAAAGGAGCCAGGAAAAGGGATGGGAGATGGGAAAAGGAGTCAGGAAGAGGGGCAAGGAGCAGGGAAAAGGGGTTGGGAAAAGGGAAAAGGAGTCAGGAAAAGGGGCAAGGAGCAGGGGGGAAAAGGGACAAGGAGCAGGGAAAGGGGTTGGGGAAAGGGAAAATGGATGGGAGATGGAAAAAGGGATGGGAGAAGGGAAAAGGGATGGGAGAAGGGAAAAGGAGCTGGGAAAAGGGTCAGGGAGAAGGGAAGAGGATCCAGGAAAAGGGGCAGGGAGCCAGGAGAAAGGGAGAAAGGCCATGGAGCATCTCCCATGGGATCCCTGAATGCCGAGGGTCCCCCCAGGAGCTGGGGGTGGGAGCTGCTGGCAGGTGCTGGTGTCTCCATGGGTGACTCGTTTTTGTTGGGAAAAAAATTCCTTCATTTTGCTTTCTCTTTTTTTTTTTTTTTTTTCCCCACCTTTTTTCCCCCCCCTTTTTTTTTTCCTTCTTTTTTTTTCCCGGAATTTTCTCCTTGTCCAAGTAAATCTGTGCTCATGCCGTGGGTGTTTTTTTTGTATGGCAGAAATAGAAGTGCAGATTCCCAGTAGTTGCTTGTACTTTGTTTAGTGCATTTGCCAAATCAATTTATTTAAAAAAAAAATTAAAAAGAAGAAAAAAAAAAAAAGGAAAAAGGAGGAAAAAACCCACAAAAAAAAAAAAAAAAAGGGGGGGGGGAAAGGAGGGAAAAAAAAGACTTTTCAGAACTTTTAAGTGCTGGAAGGGGGAGCAGGAGGAGCTGGAGCCCAGCTCCACAAAAGCCTTTTTTTTGGGATTTAACCACATGCCCAGATCTGTCCGGCCTTTCTTTATGGGATGTGGTGAAGCCAGTGCCAAAAATAGAAATCTGGGAATAAAAGGGCCAGGGAAGCATTGCTCCTATTCCAGTTTTCCTCCCTTTGCCTCGCCCTCCCCTCCCTGTCTCGGGGGATGGAGCCGGGACACCCCGGAGCCTCTGCATCTCCCAAATGCCCCTTTTTATTTTTCCCCCCTAAAATCCTTAAAAATCCACCTTTATTTAACAAAATCCCAATAATTCGTTGACTCCCAGCCCACGTGGGATCCTTGGCTCTCCTCGTTTTCTCCTTTTCTCTGGTCTATCATTCAAACGATCATTAATTATTCTTGTTTGCCAAACTCTGATCTCGTTGCCAAACGCCAATCCAGTTTTTTTCCGGACTGTCCTTAGGAAGTGGTCGGTGTCTGTGCCGTAGGCTCCTCATCCGTCTGCAATTCCCGGATTTTTTTTTGGTTTTTTTTTTTGGGTTGGTTTCGTTGATTTTGCCCTTTCTCGTGTGCCATAGCCCCCGAGCCCTCCTCGCACCGTGTTTAATATTTCGTGGAATCGTTGTTCCCAAGTGAATGGATAACACAATAAAAAAGGCTCACTTTGCATTTTGCCGATTTCCTCTGCCCGCCTGTGCTGCGCTCAGGGCATCGGGAATTCCGGATCCTCCCTCGGGAATCCCTCTGCTCCCGGGGATTCCCCTTTCCCACCCCCTGGATGCTCAGGAGGGATCGGGAATGCCGATTCCCAGGAATTGCAGCCCCTCGAGGATCTCAGAAATCCCCCCTTGGGAATCCCTCAGCTCTCAGGGATTCCCTTTTCCCACCCCTGTTCTCCCTCCACGGGAGCTCTTGGGAATCTCCTTTTTCCCAGGAATCTTCTTCCCGGGAATCTCCGGATCCATCCCATCCCACGGGGAAAACCAAACCCAGCTCTGCATTCCTTCTTTTTTTTGTTTGTTTTTCCGGGAAAAGCGAACCCATCCCATCTTCCCGCTGGAAAATCAGCGGGATCCAGGCCGGGAGCGAGTCCCTGGAATGCGCCGCTCCCGCTGCAGCCGCGGGCCGGGAATTGTTGGGATTTTTCAGCGTCTGCTCCTCTGGGAAGGGCGGGATGGACAGGGGGACAAACCGTGGGATGGCAGCAGGTCCCGTGTCACTGTCCCCCAGCCAGGTCCCTGCCACGGAATCCCAAACTCCCCCCAATTCCCTTCTAAACCCCGGGACACCGGGAGCGGCTCCTCCGCCGGGAATTGGCTGCCAAGCGCCGGAGGTGGCAGCGGGTGGCGGTGCCAGCGCCAAAGCGACACCGGCCGGGTGGCACCGGGCTGGGAGCGGCTAAAAATAACCCTCCCTCCTCCACCGGGCTATTTTTAGCCTGGCTGCCGCTTTAATTAACTCCCTGCCGCCCTAATTAACTCCTTAGCCTCAGAGCCGCGGCCACCGGGGCGGCAGCGGGTGGCCCAGGGACAGCCGCGGGTCCCCCCGGTGCCACCGGGGCGGGGACAGAGCGGGGTCCCCCCTCGGGGACTCCTCTGACCGCGGGGACTCCGTGGAGGATCCCACCACGTCCCCACGCGGGTGACACGGGGACACCCGTGACGCAATGGGGCCACCACGGTGACATCGCGGACGAACTTCCCGCTGCGGGCGTCACCGGCGGGGGAGGGGAGGCAGCTCCGTGCCTCAGTTTCCCCCAGTTTCCAAAGGCTGGGGATGTCGGGATGGGCCGAGCTGCTTGGGGGGGTTGGGGTGGGCGGTGCCCCCCCGGTTTCTTGTCCCCGGTGTCGGTGCCAGGGTGGAGACGGAGCCCGGGGCCAGGAGCCGCCGGAGCCACCGGAGCCACCCAGGCCAGACTCATAAATCAGCGGCTCCGGCGCGGCTCCGGCCCTGCCCTGTCTGGCTGCGGCCGCCCCAGAGCCAGGAAGGGGCTCGGTGCCCCTCCCCGAGCCCAAACCCCCCCGTGTCACCCCCCCGGGACCTCCCACCCCCCTCGCGGTGACACGGCAGCTGCGGTGTCACCCCCGCGGGCACATTCGGGGTGGCGTCTGCGACCCCCCGTGTCACCGCCACCCCCCAAAAACCCTCCCCCCGTGTCAGCTTTGGGGGGCGGGGGCTAACACCCATCCTGCCCCCCCCAGGGCTGGCTGCGACCTCCTAATTAATTATTAATTACCTAATTATCGCCCAGGGTTTAATTACCCGCGCTGTCGATGCGGGTGGTCGCGGTGGTGGCGGCTGGGTGAGCTCCGGGGGGGGCTGCGCTCGGGGCTGCTCCGGGGGTGTCCTGAGGATTTTGGGGGGGGGTCTGGGGGGGGCTCTCACCCCTCCCACCCCCGTGACACAGCCGCGGCCTGACACACCGGTCACACGAGTGGCACAGCCGCGGTGACAGCGGCGACAGGAATGGCCTCGTGACCCCTCTGCCTCGTCAGTGAAACGAGTTCGGGCGGCCTCAGCCGCCCTCGGGCCCTTTCCCTTTGGGATTTTCCCGGGGGGATCCCAGCGAACAGCGAGACCCCATCGTCCCCCCCACCCCGAGCTAAGACCCCCCACCCGGGGGACCTCGGGGGGGTCGGAGTTTGGGCCACCCAGAGGGTGTTGTCACCACCTTGTCCCCGCCAGGACACGGCGGGGTGGCGCTGCGGTCGCTCGGTGCCTCAGTTTCCCCCGCAATCCAAACCCCAAAGGAGGGCACAGGGCACGTCCCCAAGCCACGCGACACTGCGGGATGGCCACCCTGTCCCCAGCCGGGGCTGGCCGGTCGCTGTGTCCCTGCCCAGCCGGACGCCGTGTCCCAGGCGGGCAGGATCCGCCTGGCTCCCTGCCGGGGCTGGCAGCGCTCCCGGCCCGCCGGGGCCACCCCGTGTGACACCGCGCGTGTGACAGGGACAGGGCGAGCTCAGGTGAGCTCCCGCTCCGGGACGCACCGGAGCCGCTCCGCCGAACCCCCCCGTGGGTTCCGCGAAGGATCCCGGGGAGCTCCCGCTGCCCACAAACGGGGGGGACCCCGCCGGCCTCACTTTCCCCGCTGCCCTCGAGGTTCTCCTTGTCCCCAGCCCCGGCCACCCCCGCAGGACGGAGGGAATTCCCTCCGGGGTGGGGGCGTGGGGGCTCCCCGGGCTCCCCCCACCCCCGCGGGCAGCCCCGGGCCCGGTTCCCACGGGAGCCGCGGTTTCTGCGCGGGTGGGGGAAGCTCCAGCCCCAAGACCGGGGGCGGCCGTGCCTCAGTTTCGCACAGAGCTCAGGCATCCCCGAGGGTGTTTTTCTTGGAAAAACCCTTTTTCAGAGAAGGGTGGGGTGGGAATTTTCTCCTCCAGCAGCAGCAGCGAGGCCACACACGGGTGGGAACCCCCGGCCATATAAAAGGCCCCCCCAGCGTGCAGAGCCCCCAGGGGAGGTGGAGCCCACCCCAAAACCCACCCAGGAAGCGCCGATTCCGCTCCCGCTCCCTTGGGAACGGCTCCAGCAGAGCACAGGGAAGAGCAAACACCAGTAACGTCAGACATTTTATTGCAAATAAATTTAGTTCCTCTCTCGGTAGAAGAATAAACTCTGGAAAAGGTTCAGCTCAGGGTCTCCAAGTGCAAAAGCAGCACCCGGGGGGTGCAGGTCCATCTGTGCAGATGTCCATAATCCCTTGGAAAAAGCAGTTTTTGCACCAAAAAAAAAAAAAAAAAAAAAAAAATTAAAAAATCCAGCTTTCTGCAGTCCTCGCCTCCATCAGGTCCCAGCTACCAAAAATCGCGACAGTGTCCAGCTCCGGGGTCACCCCCGCGCTCCGCAGCGCCCACCCGGGGCTCCCCAGCTCCGGCCCACGCTCCAGCACAACTCCTCGGCCGGCGGCTCCGGCCAGTGTCCATCCGGCTCCGGCCAGTGTCCCCCTCCGGGCTCCAGTGTCCCCCTCCGGGCTCGCCACGGCTCCCTCCATTCCCACCGCAGCAGCCGCGCTCCCCCTTCCTCCTCTCCGGTTCAAAACAAAAATAAAATCGGTGGGTTTTGGGGCATTGTGGGATGGAACTGGCTGTTTCTCCTTCTTTTTTTGTGGGTTTTTTTTCCAGCTGTTTAGGTTTTTTTAAAGGTTTTTAATCCTTCGAGTCCAGGCCGGGAAGGGGCCGGGAAGGGCTCAGCGCTCCTGCAGACACACGAACGGCACCCACTGGTTCCTGTCGCGACTCTCGGCGCAGTAACTCGCCACCTCCGCCAGCCCCTGACTCTTCCAGGCGTCCGTGTGCGGGTTCTGGGGGAGCAGGAGCACGAGGTTAGTGCCACCAGCGCCCCGACACGTGTCCCCAAGCCGCCCCGTCACCCTCCCCGGCCCCTGGCGCGGCGCCCGGCGGAGTCACGGGGCCACCGGCGCGTCACCTCCGTGCTCACCGTGACCAGGAGGCAGTGCAGGTCGCGGGGCTCGGAGTCCGCCTCGGGCTCGCCCAGGATGGCAGCGAGACGCTGCATGCCCGACACGCGCAGGATGTGGATGTCGTTGTCGCAACAGAACGCCTGGATAAGCGTGAAGTGGATCTGCAGGGCGATGTCACCTTCGTCCTCCTCGTCGGTGGCCAGCACGCACAGCACCACGCTGTCGGGGTCCCTGCGGGGCGAGGCGGGTTAGGGGCGACCGGGACACCTCGGGATGGTGGAACCCCCCTGTGCCACCTCCCTGTCGCGCTTAGAAAGGGCGACAGACCCCCCCCCCAAATTCTGCCTGGTCACCACCCCGTAAAACGCTCCAGCCCTGCGCTAAGCGGGCCGGGATGAGCCCCGCCACGAGACCCAGACCTCTCCCCCCGACAGAGCCATATCGCGATACTCACACATTCATCAGCTTGGCCGACTCGTAGACCCCCACGGTGAGGCGGTCCTGCCGCTGCGCCGCCACCAGCACCCGCTCCACCGCCTCGCTCACCGCCTGCATCCTGTCGGGAGGAACGGCAGAGCCGGTGAGCGGCGACGGCGACAACACCGCTCCCCCCGCCGAACGCCCCGAGCCGCCCGACACTTACTTGCTGCTATCGCAAGGCACCAGCTCCTCCAGGGTCATGGTGCAATTGTAATCCGCAGGAGAAGAAGGCAAACTCCAAGAGCAATAATCCCGAGCGCGGCTACCGCGGGGATATCGCGGAGATATCGCGGCGCTATCGCGATCCCCGGTCCCGCTCCGCTCCTGCCGCCGCTCCAGCGCGATCGCTCTGAGCTCAAACCGCGCCCTGCGCCTCTTTTTATAGCCTCTCTTGAGGGGCGGGGCTTCGCGCGGCGCCCCCGCCTCGTCCATTGGCTGGTGCCGCGCGGAGCCGCCCACGAGCGGGGCGCTGATTGGGGGCCGCCGGCGCGACCCACGTGGGGGTGAAACGCGGGGGGGGGGGGAGGGAGAGCGCGGGGGAAACCCCCGCCCTGAAACTGCGCCCCCCCCCCGCGGGCACGGGCGTGGGACCGGCGGGACCGGGGGGGAACCGGGCTCGGGGTCGGTCCGAGTGACCGGGACCCGCTCCGGGGCTCGCTTCTTGCACTGGGGGCTGCACCGGGGGTCATTTCTTGCACCGGGGGCTGCACCGGGGGTCATTTCTTGCACCGGGGGCTGCACCGGGGGTCGCTCGGCGCACCGGGGAGTGATCTGTGGGACTGGGGGCTGCACCGGGGGTCGCTCCGTGCACCGGGGGTTGCACCGAGGGTCGTTCGGTGGGACAGGAGGTTGCACAGGGGGGGTCGCTCCGTGCACCGGAGGTCGCTCCGGGGGTCGTCTCTTGCACCGGGGGTTGCACCGGGGGTCGGTCCGTGCACCGGGGGTTGCTCCGGGGCTCGGTCGGTGGGACAGGGGGCTGCACAGCGGGGTCGGTTCGTGCACCGGGGCTCGCTCTGGGGGTCGGTCTGTGCACCGGGGGGTGATTTCTGAGACCGGGGGCTGCACCGAGGGTCGCTCCGTGCACCGGGGGTTGCACCGAGGGTCGTTCGGTGGGACAGGGGGTTGCACAGGGGGGTCGGTCCCTGGGACCGGGGAGTGCTCCGAGGGTCTGTTCTTGCACCGGGGGTCGCTCCAGGGGTTGGTCGGTGCACCGGTCGGCTCTGAGACCGGGGGCTTTTCCAGGTTCGTGCACAGGGGTCTGCACGGCGGGGGTCGGTCCGTGGCACCGGAGCTGCACCGGGGGTCGGGAGCTGCACCGGGGGTCGGGAGCTGCACCGGGGTTTTTGTGCTTGGAGTGGGGGCTTTGCCGGGGGGTCGGTCCGTGCACCCGGGGCTGCCCTGTGGGGTCGGTCCGTGCACCGGGGGCGGCAGCGGGGGTCGGTTCGTGGGCCGTAGAACGGTCCGTACACCGGGAGCTGCACCGGAGGTCTGTCGGTGGAGCGGGGGCTGCACCGGGGGGGCGGCAATTCACGCACCGGGCCGTGGGGGCGGTCGGTCCGTGCACCGGTACCCGCAGGCGGGGGCGGGAGGGGTCGGTGTGCTCAGAGCCGGGGGAAACGAGGACACGCGGGGAGCTCCGTGCTGCGCGCGGGCGGCGGCCGCCACCTGCCGGGGACACACCGGGCCCCGGGGAAGCGCTCCCGCTGTCCCGGGGCTTAGGCACACCGGGGTCACCTCGCCTTGGCCCCGGGTCCTGCAGCTGCAGGGCCGGACCGGTCCGTGAACCCCCCGGGGGGTCGCGGGAGGTCCCCACGCCGTGACTCAGTTTCCCCCGGCCACGTCCTGAGCCGTATTTCCCACGGTGCCCCCCGCCCACGGCGGTGCTGGCGCTCTGTCCGTGTCGCTGCTGTCCCCTGTTCCCTCTCGCTGTCCCCGCGGAGCTCCCCCGGTGTCCCCGGTGTCCCCCGTGCCCCATCGCAGCCGTGGCCGCGCTCCCGCTCCGACTCCTCCGAGCCGCCAGGCGGCGCTGTCTCGGCCCTCACGATCCCCCCCCCCGCCGCAAAGCCTTCTGGGAAGTGTAGTCCTGCAGCTTCCCGACTTTCCGCGCCATGAAACGGAGACTACACTACCCAGAAGGCTTTGTGCCCATGAGTGGGCGGAGTCTCGGGGTGTGGGCGGGGCGCGGTGCAGCCAAACCGGGACCGGGACCGGGACCGGGACCGGGAATGGGAATGGGGCCGAGGGCTGGGACGGGAATGGGGCCGAGGCCTGGGACCCGACTGGGGCCGGGCTGGGGGTCACCAAACCGGCGCCAACCTGGGCTGGGGGCAACCGAACCGGGACCGGACCGAGTGGGGGGAGCCGGAGCAGGATCAGGGGCCACCGGACCGGGTCTAGAAGCCACCAGACCGGGACCGGACTGGGCTGGGGGCTACCGGACCGGGACTGGGGGGGTTGTGCTAGACCGGACCGGGTTTCTCCACTCTCCGGTCCTGCCGGTGTCCGCCTGTGCCCCCCGTCCCGGGGCGCGGTGTCTGCGGGGATCCTGTGGGCTTTGGGGACCGGAGGGACATAGAGGGACCAGACAGGGATGGACCGGGACCGGAGAGCCCCGCTGCGGATGCTGGAGAGCCTGGAAGGGCTGTGGGACAGCAGAGCGGCAGCGCCCCTGTGTGCCCTGTCTGTCCCCTGTCTGTATTTCCTGTCTGTCCCCCTGTCTGTATTTCCTATCTGTCCCCTGCATCCCCTGTCTGTCCCCCTGTCTGTATTTCCTATCTGTCCCCTGTGTGCCCTGTCTGTCCCCCTGTCTGTATTTCCTATTTGTCCCCTGTGTCCCCTGTTTGTCTCCCCGCCTGCCCCCCTGGTTGTATTGCTTGTCTGTCCTCCTGTCTGTCCCCTTGTCTGTCCCTCCATCTGTATTCCCTGTCTGTCCCCCTGTCTGTCCTATGTCTGTCCCCCCTTCCCCGTCCGTGCCCCCCCGCTGTGCGCTGCCCGGGGCTGAGCCCGGGGTTTGTTTGCTCACGGAATTGGCAGCGGCTGCGGCCCGGGGGGGTCACCGGGGGGTCCCTGCCTGGGCCCGGCGCTGACGTCCGTCCCTGGCCGCTGGCTGGTGGCCCCTGTGTCCCCAGGGATGCTGTGTCCCCCCTGCAGCCCGATGACGGTGCCGGTGCCGCGCTTTGGGGGGACACAGGCGCCCCGTGTGCGTCACCGCGGCTTTGGGGGTGTCCGGGGCGGGTTATAAAGCCGAGCCTGGCGCATCCCGGAGCATCCAGGGGCTCCGCTGGCACCGGGAGAATGGAGAACGCTCTGCTGTGCCTGCTCTGCCTGCTGGGCTCCGGCCTCATCCTGCTGGGCACCCCCGAGCCGGTACCGGAGCTCCGGTCCGCGCTGAGCCTGCCCGGGCACAGCCGGGAGGAGACGGAGCTGGTAAGGGGCTGGGGGAGCGGGGCAGGGGGTCCCCAACACCCCCCCTGAGGGTTTGGGGCCTTTCGGGGTGTTCCTGTTCCCCCCAGTCCGGTTTGGGGGGGGGGGGGGGGGGAATTGGGGAGGGGGCAACCGAGACTCCCGCGCCGGTTTTGTGCTGCTGCTGCTGCCGGGCCCTCGGGAGGCTCCTGGCACCGGGGACATCCCGCAGCACGCAGGGATCGCTGGTTTGGGGAATTCTGGTTGTTTTTTCCTTCCCTGGCCCATCCTGAGCTCTGGTTCAGCTGCGGGGAGGGGGTGGGGACCGGAGGGGGGACGTGGGGCCGCACCCCAAGGACAGAGCCCGAACCCCCCCCGGTCCTGCCCCAGCCCCGATTGCCGGCGGGGATGAGCCCGGCACGGGGTGGGGATGGGACAGGAGCCGGGGGGACTCGGGGTGACACAGATCCGCAGCCCCCGGGTGTCCCGGGAATTGGGGGTGACACAGATCCAGAGCCCTGGGTGTCCCTGGATTTGGGGGTGACACAGATCCAGGGCCCTGGGTGTCCCGGGATTTCGGGGTGCCCCTCTGGAGCCCCTGGGTGTCCCGGGAATTGGGGGTGCCCCTCTGGACCCGCCGGGTGTCCCGGCATTTCGGGGTGCCCCGGTGCTGTCCGTGGCAGGCGGAGGTGCTCCGGGAGGCTCTGGACGAGCTGAGGACGCGGGAGCCGCCGGCGCTGGAGAAGAGGCTGAGCTGGGTGCCCTGGGTACGGCGGGGCTGGGGGGCGGCTCTGGGGGTTCAGGGGGACCCCAAACCCCCCTTTGGTGGGGGTCCGAGCGCCGGGGCTGACGGTGCTGCCCCGCAGTGCGAGCCCCGGGAGCCGTGCGCGGTGCGGCGCGGGGCGCGCATCGGGAAGCTCTGCAGCTGCCCCCGCGGCACCTCCTGCAACCTCTTCATCCTCAAGTGCTCCTGAGGGAGCGGGGACACCGAGGGACAGCGGGGGACACCAGCTGCCATCCGCCCTCGGCCCGGGAGGGGCACAGAGGGGGAGCCGCGGGTCCCAGCCCCCTCCCCGCCCCGGGATGGACCCGCACGGCACCGCCCGTGCCCCTGCCCGTGGGGCTGGCGGTGTCCAGGGACACATTAAACCATTGGATCCACGCCTGCCGCCTGCTTTTTGGGGGGATTTTGAGGTTCCCAGCCCCCTCTGCCGCTGGGCAGGGTCCTGAGTGGGGTGGGGGTCCCATCCTGCCCCCCTCCCCTGTCGGGAATCTGAGGTTGGGGCAGGAATGAGGGATGGGGAGTGGGAATCTCATCCCGCTGCGGGAGAGAGGAAGCGGGAACGGGAGGGAGCTGAGTCCTAGACCCTCCCGTGGTCACGGCACCGGGGATTCTCGAGCAGCTGGAGGCGGATGGATGGAGGATGCGCGGGATGCGGGGGGCTCACACAACCCGGCCCGGCCGCATCCCGAATCCCGCATCCAGAATCTCGGATCCCCACCCAGAATCCCGCATTCCCACCCAGAATCCCGCATCATTACTCAGAATCCCGCATTCCCCATCCACGATCCCCCGCGCCTGCCGCGCGGACCCCACCGGCTGCCCCACCCCGCGCGTTGCCCCTTTAAGAGCTCTCCCTCCCACCTCCGCTCCGCCCACCCGCCTCGCCTCGGGCGCCTCCCATTGGCTGGCGGTGACATCAGTGGGTGTGTCCTGAGCGGCGGTGACGCAGGGGGCGTGGCTAGCGGGGCGGGCGGGGGGCGCCGAAGATGGCGGCGGCTCCGGTGGCTCCGGCGGCTCCGGCCGCGGGGCCGCGCCGCTTCTCGCTGCTCGCCATCGTGGGCGGCGGCTGCCACCGGCCCGGCCTCAGGGCCGCCGCCCTGCAGCAGCTGGAGCGAGGTGAGACCGCGTGATGCTCCGCGGGATCCTCCCGGACCCGCCCGCCTCCACCGGAGGAGCCCCCCCGGGGATGCCGCGCTCGGTCCCGCTCGGTCCCGGGGTGTGATCGCCCCTGTCGGGATGTCCCGTCCTGCCCCAGCCCGCCGGGATCCGCCCTTGCGGCTTCCCAGGGTTTGCGCCCCGAAATTCCCAGGATTTGCCCCATTTCCTGCCACCCCCCCCATCCCCGGGATCTGCGCCCTCTCCGCCCCTCAGCCCCCGCCTTTGCCCCTCTAAAATCCCAAATCTGCTCCTTTTTCCTGCCCCAAAACCCTCGCGGATCTGAATCCTCCAGCTCTTTATCTTCTCAAGACCTCCGGGATTTGCTCCTCCTGGATTTGCCCACCCCAGGATCTTCCCCTTTTCCTGCGCCCCCAAATCCCCCGGTTCTGCCCCCAAATCCCCCGGATCTGCCCCCAAATCCCCAGGATTGACCCCACATTTTGTAGGGACCCCCCTCCTCCAGCCCCCACACCCCTCCCTGAGCCCTGCCCGGATTTTGGGGCGGTGGTCTCAGGCCGTGACATCCCAGCCGGAGCAGATCCCAAACCCCCGACGGGAGGGACATTCCCCACTCCATTGTCCCCTCCCTGTCCCAAACCTCACCAAAACCACCCCAAAAACGGCCCCAAACCCTTGTGCAACCCCGGGCCGGTTACACCATCCCCCACCCATCCTCAGGCCGTTCCCGGCAGCACCCGGAGCCACCCAAAATTTTGGGAATAAACTCCCCAAATCCCTTCTGGGGAGTCCTGCGGGGTTTTTCGGGTGCTGCACCTGTCCCGGTGCTGACAGGTAGCACCAAATCTTTTTTTAATTCCTTAATTGGCACCTTGGAGGAGGCGTTGGCAGAGCTGCTCCGTGCCCCGGGGGGTTGGGATTTGGGATTTGGGATTTGGCAGAGCTGGAGCTGACTCACGGCACCAGGAGCTCACCTGGCAGGCAGGTGTTGGCACAGGTGGGCTTGGAGACACCCCAAAAACACCTTAGGAGGGATTTATGGGGGATTTATGGGGGATTTTATGGGGGATTTTATGGGGTCAGCGTGTGGGGGGTTTGAGCCCCACCCCAATCCCAAATTTTTATTGTTTTTCTCCTCAGGGATCCGCTCGTGGGACATCGACCTCACCTGCTGCAACCTGGACGAGCAGCTGAAGCTTTTCGTGTCCCGGCACTCGGCCACCTTCTCCAGCATCGTCAAAGGTAAAAAATGGGGTAAAAACCAGGAAAAAAGGGGAGGAAAAGCTGCCAGGGAGGGGTGGGAGTGGGGGTTGGGATCAGGGGCTCCCCCTCCCCATCCCCTCCACCCAGATTTTGTGGGAGCAGGCCTGGCTTTGTGCCCTCCCCCATCCAAACCCCGTGATCCCCCACGTGAGGAGCTGCTTCCTTTTCCAGCCTGGAAAAATGGGATTTTCCACGGGGGGGATGGGAAGGGGAAAACGGAGCTGGGGCTGCTCCAGTGCCTTTTCCCCCCACACCCCATCCTCAGCTGGCTCCTGCTGGGTGTTTCCCGGCTGAGAGGGGGAAATGAACCCCAAAAGCCCCTTGGGAGCACCCAGAGAGTTTGGGGGAGTCTCCCCCTCCCGTTCCCTCCCCTCCTTGGGCAGGAAGGACACAGGAAATGTGTCCCTGGTCCCTGTGGTGTCCCTCTTCTGCTGGCAGTGCCTGGCCGTGCCACCCCCACGGGGACAAACTGGGGGGCATGGCTGTCACCCCACAGGTCAGAGGACCCTCCACCACCGTGGGGACGTGCTGGAGACCCTGGTGCTGCTCAACCCTTCCGACAAATCCCTGTGTGACGAGGTGAGCCGGGGCGGGATGGGCGCCGGGGCTGTCCCCACGGCGTCCCCTCTGTGCTGATGTGATGTCCCCCCCTCTGTCCCCAGCTGCGGAACCTCATCACAGACGTGTCCCAGCACAAGCTGCTGGTGTTTGCTGGGCCCTGCGTGGAGGACACCGGGGAGCTGATGCTGCAGACCGGCTGCTTCTCCCTGCGGGATTTCATCCAGATCTTCACCGACAAGGAGGTGAGGGAAGGGACAGGGAAGGGACTGGGAAGGGGACAGGGAAGGGGACAGGGCAGGGTTTGGGGCTGGAGCCCTGTCTGAGCACATCCAGCCTGGAGCATCTCCTTGGCAATGCTGGCACGTCCTCCCCCCCTCCTCGCAGGGGGGTCCCTGCAAGGTGTGGGGCAAAACTTTGGGGTCTGCAGCAGGAAAAGGGGCAAATCCTGGGGGTGTAGGGGATACAGATCCTGGGGGTGTAGGGGGGTTTTGTGGGGCAGATCCTGGGGTATTTAGGGGATACAGATCCTGGGGATGTAGGGGGGTTTTGTGGGGCAGAGCCTGGGGATTTGGGGGATGCAGAGCCTGGGGATTTGGGGGATACAGAACCTGGGGATTTGGGGGATGCAGAGCCTGGGGATTTGGGGGATGCAGAGCTTGGGGATTTGGGGGATGCAGAGCCGGGGGATTTGGGGGATGCAGATCCTGGGGATTTGGGGGATGCAGAGCCTGGGGATTTGGGGGATGCAGAGCCTGGGGATTTGGGGGATGCAGAGCTTGGGGATTTGGGGGATGCAGAGCCGGGGGATTTGGGGGATGCAGATCCTGGGGATTTGGGGGATGCAGAGCCGGGGGATTTGGGGGATGCAGAGCCTGGGGATTTAGGGGATGCAGAGCCTGGGGATTTGGGGGATGCAGAGCCTGGGGATTTGGGGGATGCAGATCCTGGGGATTTGGGGGATGCAAATCCTGGGGATTTGGGGGATGCAAATCCTGGGGATTTGGGGGATACAGATCCTGGGGATTCAGTCAGGTCGATGCTGGGAATCTGGGTATGTAAATCTCGGGGGCAGATGCTGGAGTTTGTGGAGCAAATCCGGGGGGTGTTGGGGGGAATATCCCAGGGGGTTGAGGGGCAGGGAAAGGGGCAGATCCTGGGAGTTCAGAGGTGCAGTTCCTGGGGATTTAGGGGTGCAGATTCTTCTTATTTAGGGATGCAATTCCTGGTAGTTTAGGGGGGCGGATCCTCAGCTGCCAGCCCTGGGGGACCACAGCCTCAGCCAGGGTGGGGGGGTCAGGGATAGCCCCCTGCCCAGCAGCAGAGGGGGCTGGCACCCCAAAATCCTCCCAAAAAGCAGCAGGTGTGGACCCAATGGTTTAATGCGTCCCTGGACACCTCCCACCCCCATGGGTCCATTCCGGTGGGTGTTGGGGGTGACCCCGCTGCCCCCTCCCACCTGAAGCCGCCCCTCTGTGCAGGTGGGCGAGATCCTGAGCTCTGCAGACCCCTCGGCCAAGGCCAGGCTGACCATCAGCTGCCCCGATTTCGGGGAGTGGAGGGACTCAGGCTTGGAGCACCACAACCTGCAGGACTTCATCGAGCTGCGCTACAACCCCGGCTGCGTCCTGCCGGAGATGGAGGGGCTGGAGGAGTTCATGGAGTACCTGTCGGAGTCTCTGGAGCCCCAATCCCCTTTTGACCTGCTGGAGCCCCCCACCATGGTGGGATTCCTGAAGCTCTCCAAGCCCTGCTGCTACATCTTCCCGGGTGGGAGAGGGGACTCGGCTTTCTTCGCCGTCAACGGCTTCAACGTCTTGGTCAACGGCGGCTCCAACCCCAAATCCTCCTTCTGGAAGCTGGTGCGGCACCTGGACCGCATCGACTCCATCCTGGTGACTCACGTGGGCACGGACAGCCTGCCTGGCATCAACAGCCTGCTCCAGAGGAAGCTGGCCGAGCTGGAGGAGGACCCTTCCCAGAGCTCCCAGGGCAACGGCGACTGGGCCAAGAACCTCATCTCGCCCGAGCTGGGCGTCGTCTTCCTCAACGCCTCCGAGAAGCTGAAGGACATCGAGGGCGACTCGAGGGTGCTGAAGAGCTGCGACGAGGCCGCGCTCACCCTGCACTACCTGGACAAGCTGGGCATCCAGCCCAACCCGCTGGCCCGCGACGGCGGCCCCCGCGCCGAGCCCACCGTGCTCTTCCAGAAGATGGGCGTGGGTCGGTTGGACATGTACGTGCTGAACCCCGTGAAGGGCACCAAGGAGCTGGAGTTCCTCCTGCAGCACTGGTCGGGGAACGGCTTCCCCAAGGAGCAGGAGCTGCCGCTGCAGTGCCTGACCTCGGTGTGCGTGCTGCTGGTGTGGCACCCCGTCAGCCGCTCCGAGAAGATCATCCGGGTGCTGTTCCCCGGCTGCACGCCCCAGGCGCGGATCCTGGAAGGGCTGGAGAAGGTGAAGCACCTGGAGTTCCTCAAGCACCCCGTGGTCACCAAGAATGACCTGAAGGGGACGGCGCAGGCGGAGAAGCCACTGAAGCAGAGGAGGGCGGAGAGCAAGGAGAGCCTCAAGTCGGGCTCCAAGCTGAGCTTGGTGGAGGCCGTGGTGCCGGCGCCGAAGGAGAAGGCTCCGAAGGTGGAGAGGAAGGAGGTGAAAGCTGGGACCAAGGAGAAGCCAAAATCCCTGGGGGACACGGCCAGAACGGGGTCAGAAGAGGAGAAAGCCAAGGACGCCCGAGCCAAGCCGGACTCGGCGGCCGAGAAGGCGAAGGGGGATGCGAAGCCAAAGCCGAACAAGGAAAAAGCGGCGCCCAAGAAGGAGCCGGTGGCCAGGAAGGAGGAGAAGAAGCCACCGAAGAAGGACGAGGGGGCCGAGGCCAAGGCGGAGGCCAAGAAGGAGGTGAAGGTGGTGAAGAAGGAGGCGAAGGCCGAGACGCTGCGGAAGGACTCGAAGGATGGCAAGGCTGAGCCCAAGGCTCCGGCCAAGGCTCCGGCCCGGAAGGCGCCGGTCCCGGAGAGCCGCAAGCCCCTGGCCAAGGCTGGCAGCATCAAGAAGGCCCCGCTGAAGAAAGAGCCAGAGAAACCCAAGGCTAAAACCACCCGGAAGGAGCCAGGGACATCAGACGGCTCCAAGTCCTCCTCCCCCGAGGAGATGCTGCCAGAGGCCGAGCGGGATGGCGGGAGGAGGAGGAAGGAAGAATCCACGGATGAAGGCATCGCCACGGCCGACAGCGAGCTGGAGCCTTCATCCCTGGAGAACGGGGGGAACCGGCGCCAGGGAGTCCCGGGGGATCCATCCTGCCTGGAGAACGGCCTGGAAGACCCCGAGAGCCCCCAGCGCTTGCGCTACCTGGAGAGCAGCCCCCTGCGAGCCGTGTGCCCCCCGTCGCCCGTGGCCAAGACCCCCAAGAGCGACCGCAGCGTCAACTTCGACCTGACGCCCACCGGGCTGCTCAACCACGGCCCCGAGGGCGCCGAGGATCCCTGCGGCAGCTCCGAGGAGAAGACCCTGGAGATGATGTCCCCGGCCAGCTCGGGGCCGGCCAGCGCCGGCCACACGCCCTTCCACCAGTCCCCGGTGGAGGATGGCGCCGAGGAGCCGGGCACCGGCGCCGCCCGGCAGCAGAGCGCGTGGCCGGCGGCCGCGGCGGGCAAGGAGGGCTCGGACAAGCAGGCGGGGTGTCTGTCCCTCAGCCCCTTCAAGGATGATGTCCCCGATGTGTCCCCCACCATCACCACGCCCTCGCTGCCGGCCGAGGTGGGCTCGCCGCACTCCACCGAGGTGGACGAGTCGCTCTCGGTGTCCTTCGAGCAGGTGCTGCCGCCGGTCAGCGAGTCCCCCCCGGAGGATGGGCGGCGGTCCCGCGCCTCCGGGGACACGCAGGAGCCCGAGGCCACCAAAGGAGGGCTGTCGCTGCCCCTGCGGCCGTGCCACCACCCGCCCTGGGCCGACGGGGACGCGGCGCCGCGGCCCGGCCGCCGCTCGGACTCGCCCCACGACGTGGACCTGTGCCTGGTGTCCCCCTGCGAGTTCGAGCACCCCAAATCCGAGCGGTCGCCCTCGGCCGCCACCAGCCCGCGGGAGCTGTCGGACAGCGACCCCTCGCAGGAGCTGGTCCCCCCCCGGGGCCGGCCGGGCGAGACCCCCCCCACATCAGTCAGCGAGTCGCTGCCCACCCTGTCCGACTCCGACGCCCCTCCGGCCACCGAGGACTGCCCGTCCATCCTGGCCGACGGGCTGGAGTCGGACGAGGACTCGGAGCGGCCGCCCCGCGGCGTGGCCAGAGCGTGTGACCCGCTGCCAGCCCCCCTGAAGGACCCGTGTCCCCTCCCTGCCCAGCCCGGAATCTGCATGGTGGACCCCGAGGCGCTGCCCCCCGGCCGGAAGGAGCCCCCGGGCACCAGGGTGAAGAGGACCCCGTCCCGCGTGGGCTCCGCACCCGCCGCCCCCAAAGCCGAGCCCCCCCGCCTCCCCTCGGCCACCAAGGCCAGGGTAGGTGACAAAGCCAGGCCACCCCTTGGTGACAAGAAGGGCCCATCCAGCGGCGTCTCCAGCAACGCCCGCGGCTCCACAGCCCGGCCGGCATCCGGAGCGGGGCGGGCATCGCCGGCAGGTACGGGCGGGCACTGCGCAGTGGCACTGCGGGGTGGCACTGCGGGGTGGCACTGCGGGGTGGCACTTTGGGCACCTCCGTGACGCCGTCCCTTTGTCCTGGCAGGCACGAGGGCCGCGGCCCCGCAGGGACCCCCGGTGTACGTGGACCTGGCGTACCTGCCCGGCTCGTGGAGCGCCCGCACGGTGGACGAGGAGTTCTTCCGGCGGATCCGCGCGCTCTGCTACGTGGTCAGCGGCGACGACCACCTGAAGGAGGGCGTGCTGCGCCCGCTGCTCGATGCCCTCCTGGCGGGCAAGCACCAGTGGGGCATCGACATCCAGGTGGGTGCCCAGCCTGGGCTGCGGGGAGGGCTGGCATTGGCTCCCTCGTGGTGCTGGAGGGGTGACAGAGTGTCCTCGGGGCTCCTTGCGGGGTGACAAAGTGTCCTGGGTGTGCCTTTCCACTGCTGGGGGGTGACAAAGTGTCCTCGGGGTCCATTCTGATATTTGGGGGGGTGACAAAGTGTCCTGAGGGTTCCCTGGCGGGTGACAAAGTGTCCTGGGTGTGCCTTTCCAATATCTGGGGGGTGACAAATTGCCCTGGGGGTTCCTTGGGGGGTGACAAAGTGTCCTGGGGGTCCCTTCCTGCTATCTTGGGGGTGACAAAGGGTCTTCAGGGTCTGTTCTGATATTTGTGGGGATGACAGAGTGTCCTTGGGGTTCCTTGGGGGGGTGACAGAGTGTCCTGGGGGTCCCTTCCCAGTGCTGAGGGATGACAAAGTGTCTTGGGGGTCCCTTCCCAGTGGTGGGGGGTGTCAAAGTGTCCTTGGGGTCCATTCTGATATTTGGGGGTGACAAAGAGCCCTGGGGGTCCCTTCCCACTGCTGAGGGGTGACAAAGTGTCCTTGGGGTCCCCTCCCAATATCTGGGGGGGTGACCAAATGCCCTGGGTGTCCCTTCCCAATATCTGGGCGGGTGACAAAGTGTCCTGGGTGCCCCTTCCCGGCCCCGGGGGTGGTGACAGGGTGTCCTGGCCGTCCCTTCAGGTGACCTTGATCCCCACCTTCGACTCTCTGGTGATGCACGAGTGGTACCAGGAGACGCACGAGCGGCAGCAGGAGCTGGGCATCACCGTGCTGGGCAGCAACAGCACCGTGGCCATGCAGGACGAGACCTTCCCCGCCTGCAAGGTGGAGTTCTGACCTGGGGACACCGCCCAGGTGCCACCCCCTGCCCTCCTCTTCCTCCTCCCCGAGCCCCCCCGGCCCTGTCTGAGCCCCTCCCCGAGCTCGGAGGGGAGGGACGGGGACACCAGGGGGAGGTCCCCGCATGCCACGCTCAGCTGCCAGCCCGGGGAGGGGACAAGGGACCAGCTGGGGACACTGGGGGGGGTGGGGGGTGGCAGGATGTGTCCCCCTCCCCGCCCAGCAGCGGTGCTGAGCCGTCCCCCGCGGGCAGCTCGATGGAACAGGGTCAGTTTTGGGGTTTTGTTGGTTTTTTTCTCCCCCTTTTCCCTGGATGAGCCACAATCTCCCCTCTCCCCCTCCCCCAAATACCCTCAAAGTGGGGGGGGGAGGGGCTGGGTGTCCCTTTTTGGGGTGGGGGAGGGGCTGGGTGTCCCTTTTTTGGGGTGGGTGTCCCATTTTTGGGTGGGGGCACAAAGCTGGGACAACCTCGGGGGTCCCATCCCTGCAGGGGTTGGGGTTGGGGGGTGCTGCTGTGGGGTTTTGCCCCACCCCAAAACGGTTTTGCCCCCCTCAAAAAAAACTTCTGTGACTCCCCCCCAGCCCCCAAATTGATTGTAAACCCCTCCCCCCCCCATGCAGCATCCCCTCCCCATCCCCATCAGTGCTCACTACACTGATGGCCCTTCCCCCCCAAAATTTTGGGGTGGGGGTTGAACAAAGGCACCCCCTCAGCCCCTCATTTTTTGGGGGGAGCAAAAAGCAGCCCCCCCACCCAAGCTGTCCAGAACCAAACCTCACGTGCAATTTTTAAGGGGTTTTATGAGCTGAGAGCACCAAAGGGGGGTCAGGGTGGGGCTGGGGGTGAGAGGGGGGGACAGAATGTGACAATTCCCCCCCCCTCCCCCAATTCCCCCCCTGGGACAAACACTAACCTGTTTTTGTAGGAGGCTCCTCGATGGCTCTTTTTGTAATGACTTTTTAAGATAAAACAAAACAAAACAAAAAAAAAAAGGACAAAAATCGTGAAAACTGAAGAAACCAAACTTTTTTTTTTTTTTTGAGGGGGGGGTTATTTATCTTTACTCCCCCCCCCCTTAAATGCCCTCGGGGGCTTTTACCTTTGATTGTATCGTGTTTGGGGAGGGGGCACTGAATGTTTCACCTTTAGTGCTTTATATCATTTTTTTCTCAGCTGGAAGGGTTGGAGGTTGCTGGGGGGCGTTTTTTGGGGTGGGTGGGGTGGCTGTGACCCCCCCCCCTCACCTCCCCTTGCCCCAGCCCCCAGCCCCTGCCCGTGGCCACCGGCACACACTCCCCGTCTTGCACGCCACCTTCCCGTTTGGCAATTGTGTGGAAAATGAGCATTAAAGAGGATCATTCCCAGTGGATCTTGGTCTCCTGGGTGGTATTTTATTTTATTTTTATTTTTTTGGGGGGGGTCCCCATGGATTTGGGGAGGGGGGGCGGAAAAGGATGGGTTTGGCTCCGTCTTTGTGGGGGATTTTGGGGTGGTACCACGA
The DNA here is from genome assembly GCF_027477595.1 of Haemorhous mexicanus. NCBI lineage: Eukaryota > Metazoa > Chordata > Aves > Passeriformes > Fringillidae > Haemorhous > Haemorhous mexicanus. The sequence goes on from NC_082369.1 coordinate 5,229,475, forward strand.
GGTGGGAAAAAAATTTGGGGTGGTTTTTTTGGGGTGGGGGGGGATGTAGCTGGTGGTGGGAGAGGGGTTGGGGGATTTGGGGGGGGTCCAGGGTGTCAGCTGGGGGGGTTGAGAGGGGTCGGGGGGTGGGGGGGGGGGATGCGCTGCGGCGCGGCAGCGCCGAGGCTGAGGCTGGATGCGGGGTTGCCATGGCAACCCCATCCCCATCCCTGCATCCCAGCCCCGCCGCCCCCGGCCCCACCAGCAGCAGCGGGAGGAGGAGGAGGAGGAGGAGGAGGGGGCTGCAGCCGCTGCCTTCAGCCCCCCCGGATTTTGGGGGGATTTTGGGGGGGGTTCGGAGCCTCCTCGGTGCTGCAGGGGGGGTCCCCGTGCTCAGCCCCCACCCTCCGTGGGCAGCACGAGGCTGGCAGGACCAGGGGACAAAAGCCCCTCAAAGCTCCCCGTGCCCACCCCCCCCCAGCCAATCCCAAACCTCCCCTTCCCCAAAATCCCCTCGTTCCCAGCCCTTTGCTCCAGCGGGGTTGTTTTGGGGAGGGGGCTCTGGTGGGGGGGTTCGGTCTCCTGGAGCCCAGGTGCGACCCCCGGGGTCGGGGCTGTCCCTGTCCCCCCAGCCCCCTCTGAGCCCCCCACTCTGCCGTGACTGGTCCCAATGGCTTTGGATTTTGGAGAGGGGTCCCAGCGGGGGTTTCTCCGCCATTGCCCCCCTTTCGGTGCGGGGGACACCGCGGGGACACCGCGGAGGTGACAGTGCCCGCGGTGGCAGCGCCAGCAGAGGCCGGACCCTCACCCTGGCAGAGCCGTGCGTGGGGCTGGGGAGGGGTCTCCAGCCCCCCGGCCCCGAGCCCACCGGCGCTGCCGCGGTGCCACCGGCTGGGCCTGGCACTGCCATCCGGGCGCGGTGGCACCTGCCAGGTGTCGCCGGGACAAAAGGCAGCGTAACCGAAACCGCCGCGTGACGTCCCCGCCGTCCCGGCTCTGGTGGCACCGCGGGGCCGGCGCGTTCCCCGTCTCGGCGGGATGTTCGGTGGATTCCCGACGGGAATACGGGAATGTCGTCCCCTCCGGGAATGTCCCCCGCCCCCCCCGCCGGGTCCGTGCCCGCGGGGACGCTCCCGCAGCTGCGCCGGTGACAGCCGGTGACAGCCGGGCCATGAGCTCAGCGGGGTGCGAGGCACCGGCTGGCACCGGCGGCGGGGGGGGGGACAGCCGGGGACCGCGGGTGCGGTGACACCGGCGGGATCGTGGTGGGGGGGGGGGCGCGGGTGGGAGCCGCCGCACCGGGAGCAGCACCGCGAGCTGGGGGGGGCGGAGCGCGTGCGGTGGCGGCAATCCCGGGAGGGCGGTGACAGCTCGGGCTGGGTGACAGCCGGGGGACGGCGGCAGCTCCAGCTCCAGCTCCGCTCTCCGGTGCCGGCGGCTCCGTTCGCGCATCTCCCCCCGCGCCGCTCCCGCCGCGCTTTCGGGGCGGCGGCCGCTTTAAAAATGCAAATGAGCCCCCTCCCCGCGCGCGGCGCGGCGGCGCCTCGACCAATGGGAGGCGGCGGCCGCTGGCTGCGGTCACCGCTGCCGGGCGCGCTGGCCAATGGCGGCGCGGCTCGGCGGGAGGGGGCGTGGCCAGCACCGCCCCCGGCGCGGTCCCGGCGCGGTCCCGGGGCGGCGGCGGCAGCGGAGCGGGGCGGGGGCGGCGGCCCCGCAGGTGAGTCCCGCGTCCTCCCCGGAGCGGGCACCGCGCCCCCGCCCCGCGCCCCGCACGGGGGTCCCGTCCCGGAGTGCCCCCGCCGCGGCCCCGCCGCGCAGCCCCCCGGCCCCGCCGTTCCCGCGCGGGTTCCCCCCCGCCGCCCCCGCAGCATCGCCCTCGCCGGGGTGCGGAGGTGCAGCCCCGCACCGCCCCCGCCGTACCGGAGATCCCCCCCCTCCCCTCGCTGTGCACCGCGCCCCGCTGCACCGCATCGCCCCGCTCCGCCCCGGCGCCCACCGTTAATAACGCCCCGGTGCACCGGTGCAGCCCCCGCTGGCCACGAGCCCGCTCCCGGTGCTGCGGGCGGCCCCCCCGCCGCCTCCCCCCGCTGCAGGTGCAGGGCTCGGCTCGGCGCTTTCCCTCCTTTTTCATTTTTGGGGTGCACGCCCCAAAAATACAAACCCCCGCGGTGCCTCCCGTTCCCGGGGGGGTTTTGGGGTGCGCAGCCCCCCCTACCCCGCTCTCCCCCCGCGTTCCCGAACCGGGGCCCCCCTCGTGTCCCCCCGCATCCTCCGGGGGTTCCCCGCACCCCCGCTGAAGGTCACGGCTGCGGGTGCCTCGGACCGCCCGGTTTTGGGGCGCGGGGGGGGGGTCCGGGGTCCCGGTGCCGCAGCCCCCCCCACCCCGCACCCCCCGTCCCGCTCGGGGACTCGGTGGCCGCGGGGACTTTGGCCGGCGGCGCGTTCGTGGCGTTTGCGGCCGCCCGCGACCGGCGGGGCTTGGGGGGGGGAAGGAGGGGGATCCAGCGAGCCCCCCCCAAGCCCCCTCCCATCTTTTCTCCCCCTCCCTTTACCGGGGGGGCCGCGCTGAGCCCGCCCCGCTCGTGACACAGGTGGCGGAGCCCGTGCGGAGGGACCGGGCAGCGGGGGGGGGGGCTCGGAGCGGGTTTGGGGGGGGCTGCAGCGTGCCCTGACCCCCCCCTTGAACCCCTCCAGACCCCCGGCACGCCGAGGATGCTCGGGGGGCTCCCGCGAACCCCCAAAAAGGCCAGGGTGAGTGGCGGGGGGGCCTCCCCCGGTGGCGCCAACCGGGCGCGAATTTTTGGGGTTTCCTGTTTTTCTCCGGTGCATGATGGGGAGCGGGGCCGGGGGGTGCACAGCCCGGGGTGGGGGGCACATCCGGGGTGGGGGGCACATCTGGGGGTCCCCCCACTGAGTGCTGGGGGGCTGCTCTGCTCGGGGACCCCCAGCATGGCAGATCGGGGGGGGGGGGGGGGTTGGGATATTTGGGTCCTTTTTTCTGGGGGGTGCGGGGGTGTTTTGGGGGAGTTTTTGGGGGGGCTTGGGGGGCACGGGCAGGGCCGGGTGTGGGAGCAGCCGCCGCCGCACGCAGCAGCCGCTCATTTATTATTGATCTGCGTATCTGGTGTCGGGCCCAGCGCCGCCCCGGGGCCCCCCCGGTGCCCCCCCCGGTGCCCGCCCGGTACCCCGGGGTGCCGCACACCTTGGGGAGGGGTCGCTGGCGGGGAGGACCTTGCGGTTTCCATGGCCACGGGGCTGCGTTTTCCCGGGAAAACCGATAAAAACGGGTGGGTACGACCCCGCGGAGCCCCCCCACGACCCCCACTCTCCCCGGTAAGGTCCCGGTGTCCCCCCAGGGCGCCGGGAGTTGAGCTGCGGGGTTCCCGCGCCGCTGCCCCCCCTCCAAGATGTCCTATTTCACCGAGCACTTCTGGGTAAGCTGGGACCCCCCCCTTTGGGTGCCCCCCACCCTTGGGTGCCCCCCGCCCCTCCGTGGGTGCCCCCCACCTTCAGAGACTCCCCCCCACCCTCGGGGGAGGTGAATTTTCAAGGCCCGGCGCTTTTGTTAATGATGTTAATTAATTAATTAATTGGGGGGTGGGCGATGTGGGGGGTGGGCTGGGGGGGGTCTCCCCGCTGTGGTGACATCGCTGTCCCCCCCCCACCCCGTGGGGGTCCCCAGCCTGGGGGGGGCGGGGGAAGTCGCGTGGCCGGCGCTTCCTGGTTCGTCCGGCAGCTGCTGCCACCTTCCTCTTCCTCCTGCCTCAGTTTCCCCTGGGGGTTCACCTGCACCCCCAGCGCGGCTGGGGGGGGGTGGGGGCTGAGGTGAAGGCACTTTGTGGGTGGGGGGGAGGGAAGCAGCACCCAAAATAACCCTGGGGATTTTTGGGGTTCAGCCCAGCCCGTCCTGGGGAGGGCTGGTTCTGGGTGTGGGGGAGGGGGGGGCTCAGCACCCCAATTTGGGGGGGTTTGGGGCACTCCAGACGCTGCTCCTGAGGAAAAGGGGGTGTGGGGGTCCCTTGGGATTTGGGATCTGAGGGGGGTCTCCCCTGGCAGGGTGAGAAGAACCACGGCTTTGACGTCCTCTACCACAACATGAAGCACGGGCAGATCTCCACCAAGGAGCTGGCCGACTTCGTCCGGGAGAGGTACCCGGGGCTGGGGACACCCTGGGGGCTCCCCAGAACCCTCTGGGGGGTCCCCAAAACCCTGGCTCCATCCCAAATCCCCCTCCCCGCCATCCCTAGGGCCGCCATCGAGGAGAACTACGCCAAGGCCATGGTGAAGCTGTCGAAGATGGCCACGAACGGGACCCAGCTGGGGTACGGGGAGGGGGGCTCTGGGGCACCTTGAGGTGGCTTTGGGGACACCTCGGTGACCGTTCTGGTGACCCCCCGAGCAGGACCTTCGCTCCTCTGTGGGAGGTTTTCCGCATCTCCTCGGACAAGCTGGCCCTGTGCCACCTGGAGCTGATGAAGAAGCTGCACGACCTCATCAAGGAGATCTCGCGCTACGGCGAGGAGCAAGGCCGGGTGCACAAGAAGGTAGCGCCGTCCCCTCCCCGGCACTGTCCCCTCCCCGGTGTCCCCAGCCAGCCCTGCCCACGCTGCCGTGTCCCCACAGTCCAAGGAGGAGGTGGCGGGGACGCTGGAGGCCGTGCAGCTGCTGCACGGGGTGGCCCAGCTGCTGCCCAAGTCCAAGGAGAGCTACCACAGCAAGTGCCAGGAGTACGAGCGGCTGCGCAAGGAGGGCACCAGCCAGAAGGAGATCGACAAGGTGCCACCCCCTCAGTGTCCCTGTGTCCCCCTGGGTGGTCCCCGGCTCCTCGTGGTGGTTCTTGTCCTGTTCTTGGTGGTCCCCGTCCCCTCGTGGTGGTTCTTGTTCCTCCTCCCCGTGGTCCCTGTCACCTCCCCCAGGGGTCTGTGTCCCTTCCCTGGTGATTCTTGACCCTCCCTCGATGGTCCTGTTGTCCCACAGTGATCCCTGTCCCCTTCCTGATGGCCCCTGTCCCCCCCAAGATGTCCCTGTCCCTCCCTGGGATACTTCCTGTCTTCCAGCTGTCCCCTGTCCCCCCTGGGTGGTCTCTGTCCCATTCCTGACAATCCCTGTCCTTGTCCCTGCTGTCCCCTGGCTGTCCCTGGTTGTCCCTGGCTGTCCCCTGTCCTGATCCTGACGATCCCTGTCATTCCCCTGACTGTCCCTTGTCCCCTCCCTGATAATCCCTGTCCTTGTCCCGACTGTCCCCTTCCTGACGATCCCTGTCCTTGTCTTGGCTGTCCCCTGGCTGTCCCTTGTCCGGTTTCTGATGATCCTTGTCCCTGGCTGTCCCCTGGCTGTCCCCTGACTGTCCCCTGTCCCCTCTGGGTGGTCTCTGTCCCATTCCTGACGATCCCTGTCCTTGTCCCTGGCTGTCCCCTGGCTGTCCCCTGGCTGTCCCCTGGCTGTCCCCTGTCCCCTCTGGGTGGTCTCTGTCCCATTCCTGACGATCCCTGTCCTTGTCCCTGGCTGTCCCCTGGCTGTCCCTTGTCCTGTTTCTGATGATCCCTGTCACTGTCCTGGCTGTCCCCTGGCTGTCCCTTGTCCCGTTTCTGATGATCCCTGTCATTGTCCTGGCTGTCCCCTGGCTGTCCCCGGCTGTCCCCGTGCCCGGCGGTGGCGCAGGCGGAGCTGAAGTCGCGGAAGGCGGGCGAGGCTCTGCGGAGGGCGGTGGACAAATACAACGCTGCCCGCGCCGACTTCGAGCAGCGCATGCTGGACTCGGCCATGGTGGGCACGGCTGGCACCCCCGGGAGAGGGGTGGGCACGGCTGGCACCCCCGGGAGAGGGGTGGGCACTGGTGGGATTTGGGCAGGGATGGGAACTGGTGGGATTTGGGTGTGCATGGGCATTGGTGGGATTTGGGAAGAGGCAGGATCCCTGGGGACATCCCACCCATCCCAACCCCCCTTCCCTGCCCACCTGGGGACATCCCACCCATCCCAACCCCCCTTCCCTGCCCACCTGGGGATGTCCCACCCATCCCAACCCCCCTTCCCTGCCCACCTGGGGACATCCCACCCATCTCAAACCCTTCCACACCCACCTGGGGACATCCCACCCATCCCAAACCCTTCTCTGCCCACCTGGGGACATCCCACCCATCTCAACCCCCCTTTCCCTGCCCACCTGGGGACATCCCACCCATCTCAACCCCCCTTTCCCTGCCCACCTGGGGATGTCCCACCCATCCCAAAACCTTCCACACCCACGTGGGGACATCCCACCCATCCCAACCCCCCTTCCTTGCCCACCTGGGGACATCCCACCCATCCCAACCCCCCTTCCTTGCCCACCTGCCGATCCCTGGGGATGTCCCCCCCTTCCTGACCCCCCGTTTTTCCCGCTCCAGCGCTTCCAGGAGGTGGAAGAAGCCCACCTGCGGCACATGAAGGGGCTCATCGGCTCCTACTCGCACTCCGTGGAGGACACCCACGTCCAGATCGGCCAGGTGAGTCCCCAGGTGAGTGAGCCCCTCCCCATTCCCATTCCCCTCGTTATTCCATATCCCCTTCCCTTTTTCCCTCCCCCAGGTCCACGAGGAGTTCAAGCAGAACGTGGAGAACATCGGCACGGAGATGCTGCTCCGGAGGTTTGCCGAGAGCAAGGGCACGGGCAGAGAGCGGCCAGGTGAGCCCGGGGATCTCACCTGGCGGGGATGGGCCCCTGGTGATCCCGGCTTGATCCCAGGTTGATCCCAGGCTGATCCCGGGTTGATCTCAGGCTCACACCAAGCTGATCCCGGGTTGATCCTGAGTGATCCTGGGCTGATCTGGATTGATCCGGGCTGATCCCGGGTTGATCTCGGGCTCACCCCAAGCTGATCCTGGGTTGATCCCAGCTGATCTGGGCTGGTCCTGGATTGATCCAGGCTGGTCCTGGGTTGATCCCAGCTGATCTGGGCTGGTCCTGGCTGATCCTGGGCTGATTCTGGGTGGATCCCTGGCTGATCCTGGGGTGATCCCAGGCTCACCCTGAGTTGATCCTGGGCTGATCCTGGGTTGATCCAGGCTGATCCTGGGTTGATCCCAGCTGATCCGGGCTGATCCTGGGCTGATTCTGGGTGGATCCTGGGCTGATCCGGGCTGATCCCAGGCTCACCCCGAGTTGATCCCAGGTTGACCTGGGCTGATCCCAGGTTGATTCAGGCTGGTCCTGGGTTGATCCCAGCTGATCTGGGCTGGTCCTGGGTTGATTCTGGGTTGATCCCACGTTGATCCGGGCTGATCGCGGGCTGATCCCAGGATGATCCAGGCTGATCCTGTGTTGATCTGGGCTGGTCCCGGGTTGATCCCGGGTTGATCTGGGTTGATCCCGGCTGATCCCGCTCTCCGTGGCAGGAGCGTTGGATTTCGACGAGTACCGGCTGGCTCCAGCGCAGGAAGGCAAGTACGTCTGCGCCCAGCTGGGAGGGCCGGGGGCTGCGGAGGCCCCTCCTCACCCCGCTCCCGCTTTCCCCAGGACCCAAGAGGAGCCGGAGCAAAGCCTTCCGGATCCCGGGCCTGAGCCGGAAGGAGCGGGAGCGTGACGCTGTGTAAGAGCCTCGGTCCCGGCACCCCGGAGCTCTGCATCCCGGCATTCCCACATTCCACAGCCCGGCATCCCTGCATTGTTTCATCCCTGAATTGCCACATCCCTGTGTCCTGAATTCCTGGAAACCACATCCTACCTCCCTGAATTCCCACATCCCTGCATCCCTGAGCCCCTGCATCCCTGAATTCCCACATCCCTGCAAACCACATCCTACATCCCTGAATTCCCACATCGCTGCATCCTGAATTCCTGCAAACCACATCCCACATCCCTGAATTCCCACATCCCTGCATCCCTGAGCCCCTGCATCCCTGAATTCCCATATTCCTGCATCCCTGAATTCCCGCATCGCCGAATTCCCGCATCCCTGAATTCCCGCATCCCTGCATCCCCATATCCCTGCATCCCCACATCCCTGAATTCCATACTCACATCCCTGAATCCCTGCATCCCTGAATTCTTGCATCCCTAAATTCCCACATCCCTGCATCCTGAATTCCCACATCCCTGGATTCTCACATTCCCCCGTCCCTGAATTCCCCCGTCCCTGAATTCCCACATTCCCACATCCCTGAATTCCCCCATCCCTGCATTCCCCCATCCCTGAATTCCCCCATCCCTGTATCCCACCCACTTTCCCCCTCCCCTGCCTGACTCTCCCCGTCATTCCCCAGGGAATCTCCGGATACCGACCTGGTGAGTGTCCCAGTGCCCCGCCCCGGCGCTGCCATTCCCGAACTGGGAGCACTGGGAATGTCGGGGCGTGTCCCTCCCTGCAGGGCTGCCCCGAGGTGGACGAGGACGGATTCACCGTGCGCCCGGACAGCGCCCGCAGTATCCTTGGGAAAGGGGGAACTGGGGGGATCCGGGGGAATTCCGGCCGGGGATTTTGGGGGATCCAGGGGGAATTCCGGCCGGGGATTTTGGGGGATCCAAGAGCAATTCCAAGCAGGGATTTTTGGGGGATCCAAGGGGAATTGCAAGCAGGAATTTTGGGGGATCCAGGGGGAATTCCGGCCGGGGATTTTTTGGGGGATCCAGGGGGAATTCCAAGCTGGGATTTTTTGGGGGATCCAGAGGGAATTCCAGCAGGGCATTTGGGGGGATCCGAGAGCAATTCCAAGCAGGGATTTTGAGGGATCCATGGGGAATTCTAACCAAGCATTTTTAGGGGATCCAAGGGGAATTCCAAGCAGGCATTTTGGGGGATCCAGGGGGATTCCAGCTGGGGATTTTGGGAGATCCAAGGGGAATTCCAAGGAGGCATTTTTGGGGGATCCAAGGGGAATTCCAAGGAGGCATTTTTGGGAGATCCAAGGAGAATTCCAAGCAGGCATTTTTGGGGGATCCAAGGGGAATTCCAAGCAGGCATTTTTGGGGGATCCAAGGGGAATTCCAAGCAGGCATTTTTGGGGGATCCACCAGGAATTCCAAGCAGGTATTTTTGGGGGATCCAAGGAGAATTCCAAGCAGGCATTTTTGGGGGATCCAAGAGCAATTCCAAGCAGGCATTTTTGGGGTATCCAAGGGGAATTGCAAGCAGGGATTTTTTGGGGGATCCACCAGGAATTCCACCTGGGGATTTTTGAGGGATTCCTAGGGGAATTCCAGCCGGGAATTGCCTTGACGTGGGCTCAGGCGAGGTGGAGAACCCCGGCTGTTCCTCCAGCGACTCCGACTACGACGAGGACGAGCCCCGCAAGTTTTACGTCCACATCAAGCCGGTGCAGCCGCGGGAGGCGCCCGGCAGCGCCGAGGCCGCCGTGGAGCAGCTCAAGGCCACCGTGGGAAATCTCATCCTGGCCCCCGGCGTTGGGGTGAGCCTGGGGGGGCTGTGGGGACCCCCGGAATTCCCGGGGTCACCTCAGCCCTGTCCCCTTCTCTTGCAGGGCACCGTCAGGAGGCAGGCGTCCCGTAAGTGGCACTGCGGGCGTGTGGTGGCATGGGGAGATGGCACTGCTTGGGGACATCTCATCCTTCCTTGGGGACATCTCATCCTTCCTGAGCCCCTTCCTTCCTTGGGGACAATGCCACCCTTCCTTAAACCCAATCCTTGGGGACATCACATCCTCCTAGGCCCCACTCCCTGGGGACACCCCGCCCTTCCTGAGCCACCCCAGAGTCCCCCTGGCTCCGTGTCCCCTCATGGTGACATCCCCCTGCAGGGCACACGGCGTCCCTGACCCCGGCCTGCAGTGACACGGACCCCGAGGGGACACTGGCGGCGGGTGAGACTGGGCTGGGGGTCCTGAGGATTTGGGGGGCTCACCAGGGGTCCTTGGGGGATGCAGTGCAGTGTCCCCTCTCCCCGCAGGTGACAGCACAGGGAGGGCTCTCCCGGCGGCGCAGGTGAACAGGTAGGGGACAGGGAGGGATTGGGGTACCCTAGAGTGGCCAATCCCCATTCCTGGGGGTCCTGGGCAGGCTCTGAGCCCCACCCCCCAACTCTGTCCCTGTCCCAGCGGCCCCGGGAAGCCCCCCCAGGACACGCCGCCCTCGGCCGCGCTCTTCGGGCCCCCCCTGGAGTCGGCGTTGGAGGCAGAGGAATTCCCGGGTGAGGATTTGGGGGGCGGGACGGGACCCCCCGGCGGGGCGGGGCGGGGGCCGCGCTCTGACCGGGGCTGTCCCGCAGCCCCCCGCTCCTACGTCCTCACCTCGTCCTCGTCGCCCTTCTCCTCCTCGTCCCCGGAGAACGTGGAGGACTCGGGGCTGGACTCGCCCTCGCACCCCGCGCCCGGCCCCTCCCCGGACTCCCGGCCCTGGAGCCCGCAGCCGGGGACGCCGCAGAGCCCCGGCCCCAAAGCGGAGCCGCCCCCCGCCAGCACTGCCTGGGCCCCGCGGCCCCGCAGCCCCTCCGGCCGCCTCCCCGAGCCCCCCAGCTTCGCCGTTTTCAGCGGCCCCGGCGCCGAGGGGCTCTGGGGGGACGCGGGGGTCGCGGCCCGGGGTCGCAGCCGCTGCCTCAGTGGCCCCGCCCCGCGAGAAGCGCCCTCGCCGGACCCCTTTGGGGACCCCCCGGCCTGGGGCAGACCCCGCAGCCCCGGCGGGGAGCAGCCCCCCCTGACGCGTCCTTCCTCCAACTCGGCCTCCTCGTCCTCCTCCTCGCCGGCCCCCCCGAGCGGGGGGGAGTCCTCCAGCCCCTCTCCCTGGGGCTGCCAAGGGCCGGGGTCCAGGCTGGGTGAGGGGGGCACGGCCGGGACCCCCCCGCTGCAGTCGGAGCCGGGTGAGTGCGGGGGGGCTGCCCTACGTTACCCCTAAATGTGACTCCCACAGCCCCCAACTCCCCCCCCCCATTACCTCCAAATCTGCCCCCATGACCCCGAACTCTGCCCCCCATGACCCCAAACTCTGCCCCCCTAATTAGCCTGAACTGTGCCCCCCATGACCCCAAACTCTGCCCCCCTAATTAGCCTGAACTGTGCCCCCCATGACCCCAAACTCTGCCCCCCTAATTAGCCTGAACTGTGTCCCCCGTGACCCCAAACTCTGTCCTGAGTGACCCCAAACTCTGCCCCCCAATTAGCCTGAACTAGCCCCTGACCCCCAACTCTGCCCCCCATTACCCTTAACCCGGCCCCCCCCGACCCCCAACTCTGCCCCCATTACCCTTAACCCGGCCCCCCAACACCTAAATCTGCCCCCATAACGCCAAAATCTGCCCTCATCACCCCCAAGTCTGCCCCCCATCACCCCAACTCCACCCCCCACCCCAAAACCGAGCCCTGCCCAACTCCCGAGGGGTGGTCCTGGATTCCTGTCGTGTCGGGGCTCTCCCCTCACCCCCCGTTCGTGCCCCCCCAGACTCTGTGCCCGCCTGGCCCAGCGCTGCCCCCCGGGACGTTCCTCTGGTGGCCCCCCCGCGCCGCTCCCGCACCAAGCGGCCGCCGGCCGGGCCGGCCGCGGGCAGCAACAGCGACCTGGTGCGGGGTCTGGCGGGGCGTGGGGACCCCCGGGCTTGGGGGGGGGGCGGGGACCCCCGGGAGGGGCGGTCAGACAGGCCCCGGCTTCCCAGTGCTCCCAGTATGGGAATGGCAGCGCCGGGAAGGCGGCACTGGGAGGAGATTCCCTGGGGAATGAGAAGGGGGGAGGTGATGGAGAGGGGGGTGGGAGGGAGGGGGTGGGAATTTGGGGGTTCAGGGGTGTGGGGATTCGGGGTGTGGGGATTTGGGGGTGTGGGGATTCGATGTGTGGGGAATTCGGGGTGTGGGAATTTGGGGGTGTGGGGATTCAGGGGGTGGGAATTTGGGGGTGTCGGAATTCGATGGTGGGGGTTTGGGGTGTGGGGATTCAGGGATGTGGGGATTCAGGGTGGGGGAATTCGATGTGTGGGGAATTCGGGGATGTGGGGATTCAGGGTGGGGGAATTCGGGGATGTGGGGATTCGGGGTGTGGGAATTCGGGGATGTGGGGATTCGGGGTGTGGGAATTCGGGGGTGCAGGGGTGCAGACACCCACCCCAGCCCCTCCTTGCCTCGGCAGTCGCGCTCGCTGAGCCCCTCGCCCTCCTGGAGCTGCGGCCCCTCGCACTCGGCTCCCGCCAGCCTGGGCGAGCGCGGCTTCTTCGCCGTGGCCCCGCCGGCGCTCGGTGCGTCCCGGGGGGATTCCGGGGGGTGGGCTGGGGGTCCCAGCCGTGCGCTGACCCCTGTGCCCCCTCCCCAGGGCTGTCGCGCGGTCCCAGCCCCGTGGTGCTGGGCTCGCAGGACGCGCTGCCCGTGGCCACCGCCTTCACCGAGTACGTGCACGCCTATTTCAAGGGGCGCGACGCCGACAGGTACGGGGGGTCCCGGGGGTCCCTCCGGCCGCCGTGTCCTGCCCGGGGCAGGTCCCCTGACCCCCGGCGTGTCCCCGGCAGCTGCCTGGTGAAGGTGACCGGGGAGCTGACCATGTCCTTCCCCGCCGGCATCGTGCGCGTGTTCGGCGGCCCCGCGGCCCCGCCCGTGCTCAGCTTCCGCCTGCTCAACGCCGGAGCCATCGAGCAGTTCCTGCCCAACGCCGAGCTGCTCTACAGGTGAGGAGGGCACGGGGGACACCGGGGGGACAGCCTGCGAGGTGCGGGGGGCAGCGGTGGGCGGCTGGTGTTGGGGTACGGGGGGTGTCTGGGCGATACAGGGGCCTTGGGAGGTGATGGATGCAGCACTAGGGTTGGGTTTTGGGGTACAGGAAGGCATGGGGACCATGGGAAGTGTGGGTGAAGTGATGGGGGCGAGTTTTGGGGTACAGGAGGGGCTTAGGGACCTTGGGAATTGATGGATGCAGCAATAGGGGTGAGTTTTGGGGTACAGGAGGGGCATGGGGGCCATGGGAAGTGATGGATGCAGCAACAGGGGCAGGTTTTGGGGTACGGGAGGGGCATGGGGAGGTTGGGAATTGATGGATGCAGCAATAGGGGCGAGTTTTGGGGTACAGGAGGGGCATGGGGGCCATGGGAAGTGATGGATGCAGCAATAGGGGTGAGTTTTGGGGTACAGGACAGACGGGGAGCTTGGGAGGTGTGGGTGCAGGGACAGGGGCGGGTTTTGGGGTGCGGAGTGTCCCTGTTTTCCTTAGGATACCCCAGGAGCTGAGGGGTGGAGAGCAGAGTTTTGGGGGTTCCGGGGCTCTGAGTGTCCTGGGAATGCAGCGATGGGGAGCTGGGGATTGGGATTTTGGGATTCTTGGGGGTCTGGGCATGCTGGGAATGCAGTGATGGGGAGCTGGGGATTGGGATTTTGAGATTTTTGGGGGTCTGGGCGTGCTGGGAATGCAGCGATGGGGAGCTGGGGATTGGGATTTTGGGATTCTTGGGGGGTCTGGGCGTGCTGGGAATGCAGCGATGGGGAGCTGGGGATTGGGATTTTGGGATTTTTGGGGGTCTGGGCGTGCTGGGAATGCAGCGATGGGGAGCTGAGTTTTGGGGATCCCAGCGGTCTGGGCATGGTTTGGAGCTGGGTGCCAGCTTCTGGGGTACCCAGACCCTGCTGCCCCTCTCTCCCCACGCCCCCAGCGACCCCTCCCAGAGCGACCCCAGCACCAAGGACTTCTGGCTGAACATGGCAGCGCTGACCGGGCACCTGCAGAAACAGGCGGAGCAGAGCCCGGCCGCCTCCTACTACAACGTGGCGCTGCTCAAGTACCAGGTGAGCCCCTCAGGGCACCCCCCCTGGGCACGGCAGGGTCTCGGTGCCCCCCTGAACCCCCCGATGTGCCGCAGTTCTCACGGCTGGGCCCCGGCTCGGCGCCGCTGCGGCTCTGCGTGCGCTGGGACTGCGCGCCCGGGGCCACGCGGGTCAGCGTGGAGTACGGCTACAACGCGGCCGCCCTGGCACTGCCCGTGCCCCTGGGCAACGTGCACGTCCTGCTGCCCGTGGAGGAGCCCCTGACCAACCTGCGGCTGCAGCCCGCGGCCAGCTGGTACCGGGAACGGGGAGAGAGGGAACGGGGAGAGAGCGGGGCTGGGTGGCGGCGGGGCGGGGGGTGAAGGGTCTGGGGTCCTGAGCATGAACAGGGCGGGGGGTGAAGGGTCTGGGGTCCTGAGCATGAACAGGGTGGGGGGTGAAGGGTCTGGGGTCCTGAGCATGAACAAGGTGGGGGGTGAAGTGTCTGGGGTCTTGAGGCTGAACAGGGTGGGGGGTGAAGGGTCTGGGGTCCTGAGCATGAACAGGGTGGGGGGTGAAGGGTCTGGGGTCTTGAGGCTGAACAAGGCGGGGGGTGAAGGGTCTGGGGTCCTGAGCATGAACAGGGTGGGGGGTGAAGGGTCTGGGGTCCTGAGCATGAACAGGGTGGGGGATGAAGGGTCTGGGGTCGTGAGCATGAACAGGGTGGGGGGTGAAGGGTCTGGGGTCGTGAGCATGAACAGGGTGGGGGGTGATGGGTCTGGGGTCGTGAGCATGAACAGGGTGGGGGGTGAAGGGTCTGGGGTCCTGAGCATGAACAGGGTGGGGGGTGATGGGTCTGGGGTCCTGAGCATGAACAGGGTGGGGAGTGAAGGGTCTTGGGTCCCAAACCTTCACAGGGTGGATGACACAGGGCTGGGAGCCCCAAACTCTCCCAGGGTAGGGGCAGGACACAGGACTGGGGTGTCCCACACTTGCCGAAGGTGGGGAGCACAGGAGTGGGGTCCTGAATCTGCCCAGGGTGGGAGGAGGGGACCCAGGACTGGGAAATGGGGACCCTGACGGGGTAAGGAAGGCAGGATGTGGGGATGGGCAGCAAGGGCTGAATTTTGGGGGTGCGGGGGCTTGAGGACACCCCCTTATCCCGGCAGGAACCTGGAGGAGAAGCGGCTGCTCTGGAAGCTGCTGGACATCCCCGGCGCCCCGGGGCAGGGAGGTGAGGCCGGGCCCGCCCTGCTCGGGGGTCCCGGGGCGGGGGCTCCGCGTCCCGACCCCCCCAACCCCTGCGCTGTCCCCCCCCAGGCTGTGGGCGGCTCTCGGCCAGCTGGGAGCCGCTGGGGGGGCCCAGTAAGCCCAGTCCCGTGGCTGCCCAGTTCAGCAGCGAGGGCAGCACCCTGTCGGGGGTGGAGGTGGAGCTGGCGGGCGCCGGGTACCGCATGTCGCTGGTCAAGAAGAGGTTTGCTACAGGTACGGCCGGTGGGGGGGATGGGGACAGGGCTGGGGGGGTCCCTTCCCCACAGCCTTGGGGAGTGCGGGGTCCTCTCCCCATCCCCTGGGTCCTGGGGGAACGGGGGGTGCCTTCCCTGGGGTGCACGGGGTCCTTTCCCTGGGGTATTTGGGATCCTTTTCCTGCTCCTTGGGGTGCTCAGGGTCCCTTCCCTGGGGTGTTTAGGGTCCTTTTCCTGCTCTTTGGGGTGCATGGGGGTTCCTGTTCTGTTCTGTGGGGTTCATGGAGTCATTTCTCTGCTCTTTGGTGTGCTCAGGGTCCCTTCCCTGCGGTATTTAGGGTCCTTTCCCTGCTCTTTGGGGTTCCCGAGGTCCCCCAGTTCGGGGCTGGCACCAAGCTCCGGCCGCTGGGCAGTGCCCGTGCCTGGCCGGGGCCGTGCCCTCCCTCCTCTGTGCCCACCTTTCCTCCGCAGGGATTTACCTGGCGGGGTCCTGAGCGGCTCCCGGACCCCCCCGGGCCCCCCCGGGCTTCTCCCGCGGTTGTGTGAATTGGAAACACTGGCTGGAGGCGGGCTGGGGAGGGGGCGCCTCCTCCTCCTCCTCCTCCTCCTCCTGTCCCCACCCTGTCGCTGTCCCCGCGTCGTCTCCTGCTCCCCCCCCGCCGCCCTCCCCTGTGCTGTGAAGGGAGCAGGAGCTGCTCTTTTATTAAACACTTTATTTTCTAATAAATTCCCCCCCGCCGGCTGCTGCCTCCTTCCTGCCACGGCGCCAATCCCAGAAATCCCACAAATCCCATAAATCCCATAAATCCCATATTTCCATCCCAATTCTGCCACGGAGCAGGGAGGGCAAGGAAAAAAGGAGGAAAAGCCAAAGGGGTGGGAGGGTTGGGATGTGGGAAAAGAGGGGTGGGGGCTCTGTACCCCCTCAAAGCTCAGGGAAGCATCACTATGGATTGGGGGGTCCATTCTGGGGGGGAGCTACCCCCGAGTTTTGCTCCGCCCATCCCGCAGCGCCTCGATTTTGGGGGAGAGCTCCCCAAAAGTGGGTCTGGCGCCAGGGGTGAAGGCCCAGCAGCTCATCATCAGCGCGTACACCTGGGGGGGACAAGGGACATCAGGGCAGGAGGGGCACCCCGGGGACCCCCCCGCCAGCCCCGGGACAGCGGTGTCACCTCCGGGGGACAGCCGGTGGGAGCCGGGAGTCGCCGGTTGTCCTTGAGGAGCTCCAGCAGGTGGCAGATGATCTGCGGCGGCCTCGCGGTGCCCATCATCCGCAGGAATTCCTGCGGGCACGGGGGGCATCCGTGAGCACCGGGAGCACCGGGAGGATGGGAGGGGTTCGTCCCGGAGGGAATGCCCCTCTCCTTTCCAGGGAAAGCGTCACCTCCGAGGGGCTCTTGCTCTTGGAGCTGTAGGTGAAGAGCTCGTAGAGGAGCACCCCGAAGCTCCAGGCGTCGGAGGCGCAGGAGAAGATGTTGTCAGCCAGGGATTCCGGCGCGTACCTGCCGGGAAAAACGGGTCCAGAGCTCCGGGAAAACGGGCCCAGAGCCCTGGGAAAAAATGGGTTCTGAACCCAGGGAAAAGGGGATCCTGAGCCCTGGGAAAAAGGGATCCATAGCCCTGGGAAAAACGGGTACAGAGCTCCAGGAAAACGGGTCCAGAGCCCTGGGAAAAATGGGTTCTGAACCCAGGGAAAAGGGGATTCTGAGCTCTGGGAAAAGGGGATTCTGAGTCCCCAGAAAAGGGGATTCTGAGCTCTGGGAAAAGGGGATTCTGAGTCCCCAGAAAAGGGGATCCTGAGCTCTGGGAAAAGGGAATTCTGAACTCCAGGGAAAGGGGATCCTGAGCTCCGGGAAAAATGGGTCCAGAGCCCCGGGAAAAACTGGTTCTGAGCCCCGGGAAAAGGGGATCCTGAGCTCTGGGAAAAATGGGTTCTGAGCCCTGGGAAAAATGGGTCCAGAGCCCCGGGAAAAACGGGTTCTGAGCTCTGGAAAAAAGGGATCCTGAGTCCCGGGAAAAATGGGTCCAGAGCCTGGGCAGAATGGGTTCTGAGCCCCAGGAAAAGGGGATCCTGAGTCCCCAGAAAAAGGGGATCCTGATCTCCGGGTAAAGCAGGTTCTGAGCCCTGGATCCCGCTGGAATTCCAGCCCTCCCCGTGTGCCCCCCTCACCAGAAAACGGGGCTCTGGCCGGGCTCCCGCACCACGTAGTAATCCTTGCCCTGCGGGAGCAGCTTGGCCAGCCCGAAGTCGCCGATCTTGACGTGGCTGTCGCTCTCCACCAGGATGTTCCTGCTGGCCAGGTCCCGGTGCACGCAGCGCTGCGCCCCCAGGTACTCCATGCCCTGCCGGGAGGCGGCTGCTGGAGGGGAGCGGGGACACAGCAGCGTCCCCAGGGCTGGAGAACCCCCGGGGGAGGGTCCCTGGGGGCTCATCCCGGCCGGAGCACAGCCCCGGGGGTGAGGGTGGTACTGCTCCGGCCGGGACAGGATCCTGCAGCATCCCCAGGGCTGGACAGTGACCCTCGGGTGACGCATGGCATTGCTCCAGCCCCACCCCCGTTTTCCCGGTGCCCGCCCCGATCCCACCTTGCAGATCTGCCAGGCGTAGAGGAGCAGCGTCCTGTGCTCCAGGCGGGGCTGGTTCTTCTGCAGGAAATCCCGCAGGCAGCCGTTGGGCAGGAATTCCATCACCAGCCGCAGCCCGCGCATCCCTGCGGGCAAATCCGGCACCGGGATGGCCGGAGCCGGGATTGGGGATCCCTGCCCCCAGTCCCTGCCCCATTCCCTGCCCCATTCCCTGTTCATTCACTGCCCATTCCCAGCCCCATTCCCATCCCCATTCCTGCCCCATTCCCTGCGCATTCCCTGCCCCATCCCTTATGCACTCCTTGTCCCATTTCCTGCCCCATTCCCTGCCCCATTCCTTGTGCATTCCCTGTTCATTCACTGCCCATTCCCAGCCCCATTCCCATCCCCATTCCTGCCCCATTCCCTGTGCATTCCCTGCCCCATTCTAAGCCCCATTCCAAGCCCCATTCCTGCCCCATTCCCAGTGTTCCCTGCTCCATTCCCAGCCCCATTCCCAGTGTTCCCTGTCCCATTCCCAGTGTTCCCTGCCCCATTCCCAGTGTTCCCAGCCCCATTCCTGCCCCATTCCCAGCCCCATTCCTGCCCCATTCCCAGCCCCATTCCCAGCATTCCCAGCCCCATTCCCAGCCCCATTCCCTGCCCCATTCCCAGCCCCATTCCCAGCCCCATTCCCAGCCCCATTCCTGCCCCATTCCCATCTCCATTCCAGCCCCATTCCCATCTCCATTCCAGCCCCATTCCCATCTCCATTCCAGCCCCATTCCTGCCCCATTCCCAGCCCCATTCCCAGCCCCATTCCTGTCCCATTCCCAGTCCCATTCCCAGTCCCATTCCCAGTCCCATTCCTGTCCCATTCCTGCCCCATTCCCAGCCCCATTCCCAGCCCCATTCCTGCCCCATTCCCATCTCCATTCCTGCCCCATTCCCAGCCCCATTCCTGTCCCATTCCCAGCCCCATTCCCAGTCCCATTCCCAGCCCCATTCCCAGCCCCATTCCTGTCCCATTCCTGTCCCATTCCTGCCCCATTCCTGCCCCATTCCCAGCCCCATTCCTGCCCCACTCCCAGCCCCATTCCTGCCCCATTCCCAGTCCCATTCCTGCCCCATTCCCATCTCCATTCCTGTCCCATTCCTGCCCCATTCCCATCTCCATTCCTGCCCCATTCCCAGCCCCATTCCTGTCCCATTCCCAGCCCCATTCCCGCCCCATTCCCAGCTCACCCCGGCTGTAGCAGACTCCCCGGTACCGGACGATGAAGTCGTGCTGCAGCGAGTGCAGGATTTGGATCTCCCGCTCGAAATCCCGAATTTCCTTGGCCGAATCCTGCTGCAGCCTCTTCACCGCCACCAGCTCGCCCGTGCTGTCCCCCAGGGGGTCGTAGCGACACAGCTCCACGCTCCCGAAATTCCCCTGGGAATTTTGCAGGGAACTCCGTGTGGGGGTGCCCCCCACGTTCCCAGTGCCTCATCCCCTCCCCAAAATCCCCCACAGCTGCCTTTTCACACCTGGTAAAGAACAGCTACTGTTCAAAAGAACTCCCTCTGATTGCTGCTAATGACCCCATTAATTGCATAACTAATTAATCCCAACGGAGAACAATACAGCCAGGTGACTGTAATGGGGATTGGGAGCCTGAGGGGGATTGGGATTCTATCCCAGATAGAACAGGGTGGGACAGGAGGGTCAGAACTCCCTCTGATTGCTGCTAATGACCCCATTAATTGCATAATTAATTAATCCCAACGGAGAATGATACAGCCAGGTGACTGTAATGGGGATTGGGAGCCTGAGGGGGACTGGGATTCTATCCCAGATAGCTCAGGGTGGGACAGGAGGGTCAGAACTCCCTCTGATTGCTGCTAATGACCCCATTAATTGCATAATTAATTAATCCCAACGGAGAACGATACAGCCAGGTGACTGTAATGGGGATTGGGAGCCTGAGAGGGATTGGGATTCTATCCCAGATAGAACAGGGTGGGACAGGAGGATCGGGATCCACCCAGGATGTCCCCCACCCCAAATCCAGGAAGGGAAGAGCAGCTGGGCTGAATTTTGGGGTCTCTCCCGTGCCCCCACCTTGCCCAGCAGCGAGATGTACTTGAGGTGCCTCTCCTGGAACTGCTCGGGATCCTGGCTCATGGCCAGGCACTCGTGTCCCCAAAAGCCATCCCGCAGCGTCACATCCGCGGGGGACAGGTCCGACAGCAGCTCGTAGTCTGTGGGAGTGGGAGTGGGGGGTGAGGCGGCTGTGGGGGTCCCCCCGTGCCCCCCAGCCCGGCCGGGTGCCCACCAGAGGTGATGAGGCTGTTGAGGTCGCGGATGAGGGCGCGGAAGCAGGGCCGGCGCTGGGGCTCGTACTCCATGCACTGGGCCACCAGCGCGGCCAGCTCGGGCCAGCGCGGGGCCGGGAGCTGCTGCTGGCTCCGGTAGAATTCCAGCTTCTGTGGGAAAGGGGGGTCAGGGGGTGGGGGACCCCCCCCCCCCAAAGAGCCCCTGAGCGGCTCTGGGATGGGGCAGGAGAGGTGGGGTGGGATCCATAGCAGGGAATGGGGTGGGATTGATGGGATGGGATTGATGGGATGGGATTGGGATGGGATTGATGGGATGGGATTGATGGGATGGGATTGATGGGGTGGGATGGGATCCATAGCAGGGAATGGGGTGGGATTGATGGGATGGGATGGGATGGGATGGGATGGGATTGATGGGATGGGATTGATGGGATGGGATTTGTGGGATGGGATGGGATGGGATGGGATAGGATGGGATTGATGGGATGGGATTGATGGGATTTATGGGATGGGATGGGATTTGTGGGATGGTATCCATAGCGGGGAATGGGATGGGATTGATGGGATGGAATGGGATGGGATGGGATGGGATTGATGGGATGGGATCCATAGCAGGGAATAGGATGGGATTTATGGGATGGGATTTATGGGGTGAGAGGGGATCCATAGCAAGGAATAGGATGGGATGGGATTTGTGGGATGGGATTTATGTGATGGGATGGGATTTATGGAATGGGATTTGTGGGATGGGATGGGATTTGTAGGATAGGATTTATGGGATGGGATGGGATTTATGGGGTGGCATTTGTGGGATGGGATGGAATTGGGCAGGGAAGAAGGGCTGGGATGTACCAGGAAGGGGCAGGAGGGCTGGGGAAGGAGGGTCTGGATACAGTGGGATGGGACAGGAGGGGCAGGAGGATCGGGATCCAGCGGGATCCAGCGGGATCAGCCTCACCCTCTGGGGCTCCAGCAGGCTCAGGGGCATGTTCCCCCCGCTGAAGATCTCCCAGAGGGTGGCTCCAAAGCCCCACTTGTCAGCTGGCAGTGCCAGGCTCCCGGGGTCGCTGACACACTCGGGGGCCACCCACGGGATCCTCTCCACCAGCACTGGGGGCACCCAGCCCCGCTCAGCACCCACTGTGGGGGCCAGCACCCCCAGGACCCCCCCAGGACCACCCCCGGACCAGGAGGGTGACGCTGACCCCAGGGTGGGCGAGTTCCATGAAGGGGATTCAGAGCCCCCAGCCAGGATTCCCCGTGGAGGATGAACACAGGACCCCAAACCCAGAACCAGGACCCCAAACCCAGAACCAGGACCCCGAACCCAGAACTGGGACCCCAAACCCAGAACCAGAACCCCAAACCCAGAACCAGGACCCTGAACCCAGAACCAGGACCCTGAACCCAGAACTGGGACCCCAAACCCAGAACTGGGACCCTGAACCCAGAACCAGGACCCCGAACCCAGAACCAGGACCCCGAACCCAGAACTGGGACCCCAAACCCAGAACTGGGACCCCAAACCCAGAACCAGGACCCCAAACTCAGAACCAGGACCCTGAATCCAGAACCAGGACCCCAAACCCAGAACCAGGACCCTGAATCCAGAACTGGGACCCCAAACTCAGAACCAGAACCCCAAACTCAGAACCAGGACCCCAAACCCAGAACCAGAACCCCAAATCCAGAACCAGAACCCCCAACCCAGACCCGGGATCCAGACCCCACAGCCAGGATTCCCCGTGGAGGATGAGCACAGGACCCCAGACCCAGAGCCAGAACCCCAAGGCCAGCCCCCCCAGGACCCCCGGGACCCCCAGACTCACTGTCCCGGGCCAGGACGGTGACGCTGACCCCGGGGTCGTTGAGTTTGATGAAGGGGGGGCTCCCCCCGGCCGTGTCCCCCTCCCGGGCCAGCAGCACCTTCTTGGCAGAGACGTTCCCGTGCGGGATCTTCTTGTCCTCCTGGAGGGGGGGGAGAGGGGCCGGGACCCTCAGGGCGGCCCCAGGCACTGGGGTGGGCTGGGGGGAGCACCGGGGGTGGGCGGGGGATGGGGGATGGACTGGGGGCTGTGGGATGGGGACCCATGGGATCTGTGGGATATGGGGATGTGGGATGGGGACCCATGGGATTAATGGAATTTGGGGGTGTGGGGGCTGTGGGATGGGGATGGACTGGGGGCTGTGGGATGGGGATCCATGGGATCTGTGGGATATGGGGGTGTGGGATGGGGACCCATGGGATCCATGGATATGGGGATGTGGGATGGGGATCCATGGGATTAATGGAATTTGGGGGTGTGGGGGCTGTGGGATGGGGATGGACTGGGGGCTGTGGGATGGGGACCCATGGGATCTGTGGATATGGGGATATGGGATGGGGATCCATGGGATTCATGGAATTTGGGGATGTGGGATGGGGACCCATGGGATCTGGGGGATATGGGGCTGTGGGAGTTGTGGGATGGGGATCCATGGGACCCGTGGGATGGGGATCAGTGGGATCCATTGGATGTGGGGCTGTGGGATGGGGACCCATGGGATCTGTGGGATATGGGGCTGTGGGAGTTGTGGGATGGGGATGTGTTATGGATCCATGGGATCTGTGGGATACAGATGTGTGTGATCCGTGGGGTGAAGATGTGTGGGATCCATGGCACGCAGATATTTGGGATCCAAATATCAGAACCAGGACCCCCAACCCAGAACCAGGACCCCCCAACCCAGAACCAGGACCCCCAAACCCAGAACCAGGACCCCCAACCCAGAACCAGGACCCCCAACCCAGAACCAGGACCCCCAACCCAGACCTGGCATCCAGAGCCCACAGCCAGGATTCCCCATGGAGGATGAGCACAGGACCCCACATCCAAAGGCAGAACCCCATGGCCAGCCCCCCCAGGCCCCCCAGGACCCCCTCCCACGGGCGGGGTGGGCTCACCAGGTAGTTGAGGGCGTAGGCCAACTGCTTGGCCACCGTCAGCCTCCAGCCCGTGGTCACCACACCCCGCTTCTTGCGCAGGTACAGGTCCAGGGGCCCGTGCCGGACGTGCTCCTGCACCATCACACCTGGGGGCCACCCCGGGGGGGTCAGGGCGTGCCCACAGTGCGCTCAGGGGTGCCCAGGTGGCACCGTGGCCACCACCCCGCCGGACACTCACTGTCCTTGCCGAGGCTGACGCCGTGCAGCAGCACCAGGTGTTTGTGGGACAGCTGGCTCATGGTGCTGGCGGCCTCCAGGAAGGACTGGGACAGGGGCAGAGGGCTCAGCGCGGGCCTTAGGGACCCCGAGGGGACACCCTGCAGGTGGCAGCGTCACCTGCTCACCTCCAGGCAGTTGCGGTGGCTGCTGTCCATGACCTTGAGCACCACCGGGGTCTGCCGGGCTCCGTCCTCCTCGTCCTGGTCCCGCTTGACGCCTTTGTAGATGTGGGTGAAGGAGCCCTGGCCCAGGCTCTCGCCCTGGGGGACACGGGGACATTGCCGGGGGGTCCCCGTCTGTCCCCCTGTGCCACCCCCCCGTGCCCTGCCCTGCCCCGTACCCGGGTCAGGCTCTGGGGGTCGATCTTGTGGAACATCATCTGCTGGAGGCTGCGGCGCCGGGGCACCGGGGGGGACCCGGGGGGACAGGGGACACCGCTGCGCACGATCAGCAGGTTGGACTTCTCTGGGGGGCAGAGAGGGCGTCGGGGGGGGCTTGGGCAGGGGACCCCCCCGGGGGACCTCACACGGCCACTCGGTGATGTCACAGCCCACTTTGTGACATCACAGCCACTCTGTGACATCACAGTCTGCTTTGTGACATCACAGCTCCCTCTGTGACATCACAGCCTCCTCTGTGACATCACAGCCTGCTTTGCGACATCACAGCCTGCTTTGCGACACCACAGCCTGCTTTGTGACATCACAGCTGCTCTGTGACATCACAGCCCCCTGTGACATCACAGCCCACTTTGTGACATCACAGCCACTCTGAGACATCACAGCCTCCTCTGTGGCATCACAGCATCTCTGTGACATCACAGCCCCCTCTGTGACATCACAGCCCACTTTGTGACATCACAGCCACTCTGAGACATCACAGCAGCTCTGTGACCTCACAGCCACTCTGTGACCTCACAGCCCGCTCTGCCATGCCCCCCGGTGTCACCTTTGGCCCGGGGGGGACAGGCCACCTCCAGGCGCATGGGTGCCCCCTCGGCCTGCAGCCCGCGGTGCCCGTAGGTGCCCAGCAGCTCCCGCAGGCTGCAGAACCTCCGCGCCACCCCCGAGAGCCACCAGTGCCCGTCCTCGTCCCGGCGGATCCGGCACCGTTTGTAATCCCGGCCGGAGCGGGTCTGGGGGGGAAACACCGGGGTCAGCACCGGGGGCACCCCCCGGGACCCCCCCAAACTCCTCCCGCCCCCAGGGGACACCGCGGGTGGCACCGTCCGCGTGTCACCACCCCCCGGTGCCAGGGCCGTGCTGTCCTCCCGGTGCTGCGGTCCTGTCCCCTCCCCCAAGCCCCCCTGCCCGGTGTCCTGGGGGTCTCACCTGGACGCACACGGTCAGCAGGTAACTGTCGAAGTCCTGGGGGCTGCGGCGCAGCAGGAACAGCCCCGGGGCGCCCCCGGCCGCCTCCAGCTTGTTCACGGCAAACTCGGCGCTGCCAAGGGCAGGGACGGCCGTGGAGCCCCTTGGGGACATTGCCCACCCCCTGTGCCCCGCCCTGTGCCCACCCCCTGTCCCCACCCCCTGTGCCCACCCCTGTGCCCACCCCCTGTGCCCCCTCCCCAAACCCAGCCGAGTCCCGTGGGGCCTCACCCAGGCCGGGGGTGGCTTCGTCCCCTCTGTCCCCGCGTCCCCTAGGGCCCGGGGGTGCCCAGGGGGTCCCGGTACCCTGTTCCCAGGGGGTCCCGGTACCCGGTTCCCAGGGGGTCCCGGTACCCGGTGCCCAGGGGTCCCGGTACTCGGTGTCCTGGGGTTCCCGGTGCCCAGGGGGTCCCGGTGCCCACCTGATGGGCCCGTGGCACCGGTTTTCCAGGTCCTCCAGCAGCCGCGGCGGTGCCACCTCCCTGCAGAAGTAGTGCTGGGCATCCGCCGTCAGCCGGTAGTAGCCATCGAGCAGAGCCACGAAGGACCGAGCCTCCCGCAGCGTGGCGAACTCCACCTCCTGTGCCAGCCTTGGTGTCACCCCCTCGTCCCCCGCAGCCCTCCCGGGGCTCGCCGAGCCCTTCCCGAGCTCACCAGCACCCGGTTGTCCGCCTTGGTGACGGTGACCAGCCGGTTCTCCACGGGGCCGCCGCCGTCGCGGCTCGCCGCCTCCTTGATGCTGATGTCGGCGATGTCGGGGAAGTCGCAGAAGTGCTGGCGGCTCTACGAGGGGACAGCGAAGGTGACAACCCCGTCCCGCCAGCTCCCCGCAGCGCAGCCAGCCACGCCGGAGAGCCTCGGAGCCGCCGCAGCTCCAGGCCACGCCTGTTGTAGTGTGTTTTTATGTTTTGTAATAGTTTGGGTTTTGTATTCCGTTATTTTTCCCAAAGGGTTTAGCCCAGACTGTACCCCCTCCCTCTCCCTGTGTAATCCCTCTCCTTTGCTGAGATCACCCCCAAATGCCCACCCTGTCTCTCTGTCAATCACTCAGCATCCCATCCCCTCCATCTAGAACTTTCTACCCAGGACAGCGAGTGATCAGCCAGAGGCCAGGGGGCAGCCCCCAAGTGTCGCCCCACCCGCTGTCCTAAACGTCCATTCCCAGCGCCCATCCCTTCATTTTTGCTATTGGTCAGTAAATGTTTTCTACTTTAGGTTTCCACCTCCCTTTAAATGTAACCTTGGCGCCCCTCCCGGGGGTCTCGGCAGGAGCCCCCTGAGCTTGTGGGGGCTCCCCGGAGCTCCTGAAATAACCCTCGGATTAACCCCTGCTAAGAGTCGGCCCCTTCATCTTCCGGCGTTGTTCCAGCGTCTCCTCTGCTGCAGGCGATCGGCCCGGCTGCCTTCTGTCCTTCTGTCCTTCTGTCCCCCAGGGATCAGCCTGGCTGCCCTCTGTACCCCCGGGATCAGCCTGGCTGCCCTCTGTGCCCAGTGGGATCAACCTGGCTGCCCTCTGTACCCCCGGGATCAGCCTGGCTGCCCTCTGTACCCCCTGGGATCAGCCTGGCTGCCTTTGGTAACCCCGGGATCAGCCTGGCTGCCCTCTGTGCCCCCGGGATCAGCCTGGCTGCCTTTGGTACCCCCGGGATCAGCCTGGCTGCCTTTGGTACCCCCGGGATCAGCCTGGCTGCCCTCTGTACCCCCTGGGATCAGCCTGGCTGCCCTCTGTGCCCCCGGGATCAGCCTGGCTGCCCTCTGTGCCCACTGGGATCAGCCTGGCTGCCCTCTGTGCCCCCGGGATCAGCCTGGCTGCCCTCTGTGCCCCCGGGATCAGCCTGGCTGCCCTCTGTGCCCCTGGGATCAGCCTGGCTGCCCTCTGTACCCCCGGGATCAGCCTGGCTGCTCTCTGTGCCCCCGGGATCAGCCTGGCTGCCCTCTGTACCCCAGGGATCAGCCTGGCTGCCCTCTGTGCCCCAGGGATCAGCCTGGCTGCCCTCTGTGCCCACTGGGATCAGCCTGGCTGCTCTCTGTGCCCCCAGGGATCAGCCTGGCTGCCCTCTGTGCCCCCGGGATCAGCCTGGCTGCCTTTGGTACCCCCGGGATCAGCCTGGCTGCCCTCTGTACTCCTGGGATCAGCCTGGCTGCCCTCTGTACCCCCGGGATCAGCCTGGCTGCCCTCTGTGCCCCCGGGATCAGCCTGGCTGCCCTCTGTACCCCGGGATCAGCCTGGCTGCCCTCTGTACCCCCGGGATCAGCCTGGCTGCCCTCTGTAGCCCAGGGATCAGCCTGGCTGCCCTCTGTACCCCTGGGATCAGCCTGGCTGCCCTCTGTGCCCCCGGGATCAGCCTGGCTGCTCTCTGTACCCCCGGGATCAGCCTGGCTGCTCTCTGTGCCCCCGGGATCAGCCTGGCTGCCCTCTGTACCCCAGGGATCAGCCTGGCTGCCCTCTGTGCCCCAGGGATCAGCCTGGCTGCCCTCTGTGCCCACTGGGATCAGCCTGGCTGCTCTCTGTGCCCCCAGGGATCAGCCTGGCTGCCCTCTGTGCCCCCGGGATCAGCCTGGCTGCCCTCTGTGCCCCCGGGATCAGCCTGGCTGCCCTCTGTACCCCCGGGATCAGCCTGGCTGCCCTCTGTGCCCCCGGGATCAGCCTGGCTGCCCTCTGTACCCCAGGGATTAGCCTGGCTGCCCTCTGTACCCCAAGGATCAGCCTGGCTGCCCTCTGTGCCCCCGGGATCAGCCTGGCTGCCCTCTGTACCCCCTGGGATCAGCCTGGCTGCCCTCTGTACCCCAGGGATCAGCCTGGCTGCCTTTGGTACCCCCGGGATCAGCCTGGCTGCCCTCTGTACCCCCAGGATCAGCCTGGCTGCCCTCTGTACCCCCAGGGATCAGCCTGGCTGCCCTCTGTACCCCCGGGATCAGCCTGGCTGCCCTCTGTACCCCCGGGATCAGCCTGGCTGCTCTCTGTACCCCCGGGATCAGCCTGGCTGCCCTCTGTGCCCACTGGGATCAGCCTGGCTGCTCTCTGTGCCCCCGGGATCAGCCTGGCTGCCCTCTGTACCCCAGGGATCAGCCTGGCTGCCCTCTGTGCCCCAGGGATCAGCCTGGCTGCCCTCTGTGCCCACTGGGATCAGCCTGGCTGCTCTCTGTGCCCCCAGGGATCAGCCTGGCTGCCCTCTGTGCCCCCGGGATCAGCCTGGCTGCCCTCTGTGCCCCCGGGATCAGCCTGGCTGCCCTCTGTACCCCCGGGATCAGCCTGGCTGCCCTCTGTGCCCCCGGGATCAGCCTGGCTGCCCTCTGTACCCCAGGGATTAGCCTGGCTGCCCTCTGTACCCCAAGGATCAGCCTGGCTGCCCTCTGTGCCCCCGGGATCAGCCTGGCTGCCCTCTGTACCCCCTGGGATCAGCCTGGCTGCCCTCTGTACCCCAGGGATCAGCCTGGCTGCCTTTGGTACCCCCGGGATCAGCCTGGCTGCCCTCTGTACCCCCAGGATCAGCCTGGCTGCCCTCTGTACCCCCAGGGATCAGCCTGGCTGCCCTCTGTACCCCCGGGATCAGCCTGGCTGCCCTCTGTACCCCCGGGATCAGCCTGGCTGCTCTCTGTACCCCCGGGATCAGCCTGGCTGCCCTCTGTACCCCCAGGGATCAGCCTGGCTGCCCTCTGTACCCCCGGGATCAGCCTGGCTGCCCTCTGTACCCCCTGGGATCAGCCTGGCTGCCCTCTGTACCTCCGGGATCAGCCTGGCTGCCCTCTGTGCCCCCGGGATCAGCCTGGCTGCCTTTGGTACCCCCGGGATCAGCCTGGCTGCCCTCTGTACCCCAGGGATCAGCCTGGCTGCCTTTGGTACCCCCGGGGCACGGGAGAATTTCCCCCCCCCGCCGCTGTCCACCATCTCGGGGCTGGCCGGGGTTCCCTCAGTGACACTCAGAGGGACTCGGCAGCACTCAGAGACACCAGAACACCGGAGCACCTCGGAGCCGCCGCAGCTCCAGGCCACGCCGCTGTCGCCGGACACGTGGATGGCGACGGGCGCGGCGGATCCGGGGGAGCGCACGTGGAAAATCTCCTCGCTGCGGCGGCGCTGGAGCCGCTCCAGGTCCAGCAGGTACTTGAGCTTCAGGCGCGGCGCGTCCGGCTCGCAGCCCCCCAGGCGCCGCAGGGATTTGCCGAAGCGGCGGCGGAGGCGCTTGCGGGTCACGAAGTTGTGCTGCTGGATCTGCGAGCGCAGCGGCGCCGGCAGGCACGACTTGTAGCTGCGGGGAGCGGAGAGGCGTGTCCCCGGGGGTGTCACATTGTCCCCGGGGTTGTCACACTGTCCCCGGGGGTGTCACATTGTCCCTGAGGGTGTCACATTGTCCCCGGGGGGGTCACATTGTCCCCGGGGGTGTCACACTGTCCCTGAGGGTGTCACATTGTCCCTGAGGGTGTCACACTGTCCTTGGGGTGTCACATTGTCCCCGGGGGTGTCACACTGTCCCCGGGGGTGTCACACCCTCCTTGGGGACGTCACACTTTCCTCGGGAGTGTCACATTGTCCCCGGGGGTGTCACAACCTCCTTGGGGGTGTCACACTGTCCCCGGGGATGTCACATTGTCCTCGGGGGTGTCACATTGTCCCCGGGGGTGTTACATTGTCCCCGGGGGGGTCACACTGTCCTCGGGGGTGTCACACTGTCCTCAGGGGTGTCACACTGTCCCCGGGGGGGTCACACTGTCCCCGGGGGGTGTCACACTGTTCCCGGGGGTGTCACACTGTCCCCGGGGTGGTCACATTGTCCCCGAGGGTGTCACACTGTCCCCGGGGGTGTCACACTGTCCCCGGGGGGTGTCACATTGTCCCTGAGGGTGTCACACTGTCCCCGGGGGGGTCACACTGTCCTCAGGGGTGTCACACTGTCCTCGGGGGTGTCACACCCTCCTTGGGGGTGTCACACTGTCCCCGGGGATGTCACACTGTCCCCGGGGGTGTCACACTGTCTTCGGGGGTGTCACACTGTCCCCGGGGGTGTCACACCCTCCTTGGGGACGTCACACTTTCCTCGGGAGTGTCACATTGTCCCCGGGGGTGTCACAACCTCCTTGGGGGTGTCACACTGTCCCCGGGGATGTCACATTGTCCTCGGGGGTGTCACATTGTCCTTGGGGGTATCCGGGTGTCCCCGGGGATGTCACACTGTTCCCATGGGTTTCAGGCTGTCCCCGGGGCTGTCACACTGTCCCTGGGGGTGTCGCACTGTCCCCAGGGATGTCACACTGTCCCCATGGGATTCAGGCTGTCCCCAGGGGTGTTGGGGTGTCCCCAGGGATGTCACACTGTCCCCATGGGATTCAGGCTGTCCCCAGGGGTGTTGGGGTGTCCCCAGGGATGTCACACTGTCCCCACGGGTGTCACACTGTCCCTGTCTCACCTGACGTGGCTGCAGACCTGCGCGGGGCTCTGCCGCTGCTCCTTGGCGATGCGCAGCATGTCCAGCACGGCCAGGCTCAGGCACTGCTCCTGCGTGGGCAGGCTCAGCCCCACGGCCACGCGGCCCCCGATGAAATCACTGCGGGACTGGGCGGGGAATGACGCTCGGGGGGGCTCTCCCATCTCCTGAGACCCCCCCCAACCGTGCCTGTGTCACCCTCGTGTCCCAGAGCCCCCCGGGAGTCACATCCTGAGAGCCCCCCGGGAGTCACATCCTGCCCAGGCTCTGCTTCCCTGTCCCCAGGGCGTGTCACCCTCAGGGGACAGAGTGACCCCATCTGGGGGTGGCCTCGAGCAGCTCCAGGTGAGCCAGGGAGGAGGATCCACATCCCCCGGGCTGGAGGAGGAGGAGGAGGAGGAGGAAGAGGGGGAGAAGAGGGGTCAGAACACCCCAGAAGCACCCCCGGTATCATTGTGGTCCCCACAGATGACAGAGCGAGCCGGGGGGATGAGGAGGAGGAGGATGAGGAGGAGGAAGAGGAGGAGGAGCCAGGCTGGCAGCGCTCACCTGGGCAAACAGGTAATCAATGACGGGGTAGTCCAGGACGGGGCTGGCCTGGCCGTTCAGCAGCTGGAAGCGGTGGGACTGTCCCAGTCCGCACCAGTTGGGGAAGAAGAACCTGATGGGGACAGAGGAGGGGGTCTGAGCGCTGTGTCCCCCAGAGACCACCACCCCAGGAGCTGTCAGGGGAGGGGGGGGCCACACCTGATCCTGTACACCACCACCTGGCTGCAGGACTCGTCCACGGTGAACACGTGGTTGGGGGGGAACCAGCAGCTCAGGTCCTCCGTGGCCAGGGCGAAGAGGGGGTGGCACACGGGCAGCACGCCTGGGGACCGACAGGGGGCTGGGACCAGAGCCTGTGGCCAGGGGCTCAGCTCGGGGCTGAGACCCCACAGGCACAGCTGGGATCCCCTGCAAGGATGTGCTCGGGACCCTGAGCCCATCACCGGGATCCTGAGCTCATGGCTGGACCCAAACCCCACAGCCAGGACACAAACCCCACAGCCAGGACCCAAACCCCACAGCCAGGACCCAAACCCCACAGCCAGGACCTAAAACCCACAGCCAGGACTCAAACCCCACAGCCAGGACTCAAACCCCACAGCCAGGACTCAAACCCCACAGCCAGGACCTAAAACCCACAGCCAGGACTCAAACCCCACAGCCAGGACCTAAAACCCACAGCCAGGACCTAAAACCAACAGCCAGGACCCAAACCCCACAGCCAGGACTCAAACCCCACAGCCAGGACCCAAACCCCACAGCCAGGACCCAAACCCCACTGCTGGGATCTGGAGTTCACAGCCAGAATTCCCTGCTGAGGATGAGCACAGGACCCCATTGCCACATCCAGGACCCCGTACCCACAAACAGAACCCCATTTCCACACCCAGAACCCTATTCCCACACCCAGGACCCCGTACCCCATCCCAGACCCCATTCCCACACCCAGGACCCCGTACCCCATCCCAGACCCCATTCCCACCTCCCGGACCCCCCCCGGCGGGCGCCCCCGGGCCCGGCGCTCACCGCAGGCTTTGGCGGCGCGCACGCAGAGCTCCTCGGCCGTGTACTCGCCGAAGGTGAAGCTGAGCGTGCCCGCGGCGCTGCCCGGGGCTCCGCGCGGGGCGGGGGCCCGGTGGTACAGGAACACCTGCAGGGTGCCGCTCTCGGCCGACGAGAGGCTGCAGGAGCGGCCCCCGATCAGAGGGGTCTCCTCGCCCAGCGGGGCCATGGCGGGCGCTGCAAGGAAAGGGAGACTCGGAGTGACCCCTTTGTCCCACCCTCATCATCCTCCCCGCGGTCCAACCCCGCAGCAGCCCCCGCGGGGCTGGGATGGGCTCCTCCTGGGAAGGAGGGAGGGGAAACTGAGGCACGCGGTTGGATATCCCCCCATCTCCCAGCTTGTCCCACCCTCCCGGCCGCTCCTCCTCCACCTCAGCGCTCCTGGTGTGAGCAGGGGGGACCCGGCTCCATCCTGGTTCCATCCCAGCTCCATCCCCCGCCCCATCCCAGCCCCATCCCCAGTTTCATCCCGGCCCCATCCCCGTCTCCAACCCCGGTTCCATCCCGACCCCATCCCGGCTCCATCCTGGCTCCATCCATGTTCCATCCCCAGTTCTATCCCGGCTCCATCCCGGTTCCATCCCCGGTTTCATCCCAGCCCCATCCCGGCCCCATCCCCAGTTCCATCCCCAGTTCCATCCCCAGTTCCATCCTGGCCCCATCCTGGTTCCATCCCCGGTTCCATCCCAGTTCCAACCCGGCCCCATCCCAGCCCCATCCTGGTTCCATCCCGGCCCCATCCCTGCTCCATCTCTGGTTCCATCCCCGGTTCCATCCCTGGTTCCATCCCTGCTCCATCCCCGGTTCCATCCCGGGTTCCATCCCCGGTTCCATCCCAACCCCATCCCTGCTCCCTCCCCGGTTCCATCCCCAGTTCCGTCTGGCCCCATCCCGCTCCCATCCCCGGTTCCATCCCGGCCCCATCCCCAGTTCCATCTCAACCCCATCCCCGGTTCCATCCCCATTTCCATCCCGGCCCCATCCCGGCCCCATCCCCAGTTCCATCCTGGCCCCATCTCTGCTCCATCCCCAGTTCCATTCCCGGTTCCATCCCGGGTTCCATCCCAGCTCCATCCCCGGCTCCATCCCGGGCTGCCCGCACCCCCGCACCCCCCGGTACCTCTGCCGTGCCGGGAGCCTCGCTGCGGGCTTGGGTCGGGGGTCCCGGACGGGCTGCGCTGCCAGATCGCGGTTCTGGGGGTGCGTAGGTGGCTGCGAGCGAAGGAGAGATAAAAAATCCCCCGGGCGACTTCCTTCCTGCCCGAGGCCTCCTGGGCGGGCAGCTTCCTGCCAGGGGAGGGGGGACAAAACGCGACACCCCGGCGCGCGGCCAGGGGTGAAGGGCTGAAAACCTGGGCACCCTCTGGGCACCCTCTGGGCACCCGGGGACAATCTGGGCACCCTCGGGCACCCTCTGGGCACCCGGGGACAATCTGGGCACCCCCGGGGACACTCTGGGCACCCTTGGGGACAATCTGGGCACCCTTGGGGACACTCTGGGCAGCCTTGGGGACACTCTGGGCACTCCCAGCCACCCCTCTGGACACTCCCCCCTGCTGGCGCCGTGGGTACCACAGGGACGGGGGGATGCTCTGCCAGGGCAGCGCGGCCAGGGCGCTGCCAGCCCCCCTTGCCCCCCATTGCTGCCACCCCCAGAGCCCCTCCTGGCCCCGGTCCTGCCCCCGGTGCCACCGCGGGGCTGGGCGTGTGCCAGCCGCGGGCCCGTGCGGTGTCGCCCGTCCCCGCCCGGCGGATGTGGCCCAAACTCGTTGCTTTTTCCCCTGGAGCTGCTCCAAGCCCGCTCGGCGAGGAGGAGGCGCCGCGGCGGGGAGGGGAAGGGGTCCTGTCCTGCCCTGTCCCCCCCCGCCCCGCCCTGGGGACACGTGGTGGGGACAGTGCCACCACCATCAGGGCCGGAGGCAGGGACAGGGACCTTCGTCTGCCCGGCGGGGAGGACTCAGAAGGGGCGGTGGCCCCGTGGTGACACGTGGGAGGGGACAATGCCTCCGCGGTGACATCTCGGAGGGGACGGTGCCTTCATGTTGATGGCCTGGAGGGGACAGTGACCTCGCGGTGACGCTGTGTAGGGGACAGTGACCTTGCAGTGACACCTCGGAGGGGACAGTTCCTCTGTGGCCACACCTTGGAGGGGGCGGTGCCCCCGTGATGACACCCTGGAGAGGACTCTTCGCCCTTGGTGACACCTCGGAGAGGACGGTGACACACCAGAGGTCACAGTGCCAGCTCTGTCCCCACCTCAGGGCTATTCCCCTGCCCCAACCCCAACCTCACCCGCGGGGTTTGGGACAGGAGCGTGGAAATTCCCAAACCTGTCCGTGCCCGAGCGGGACAAGGTGGCGTTGGTGGCAGGGAATGAGGAAGCGGGGCCAGCCGCACTCCCGGTGCCACCGTCCTGCCCCGCCACCGCCGCGCCGCCGGGGCTCAGCGCCGGGGCCCGGAGCTCCGCGGCACCGCGGCCGTCCGGGAGGGAAGGGGTTATGGCCACGGCCGCCGACAGCTCCATCCTCCCCGCCGCGGCTCCCTCCCCGACCGCCTGAACGTGCCTCCCACCGGCTGGAGCAGCTCGAGGCACGGCCGGGCCCTCGACACCTCCGGGGACGCGGCAGGGACCCCTCCCCGGGGAGCAGCCCCCGTTCGGCTCCTCGGGCTCGGTCCAGCCGGTTCGTCCCGCTCGGCCGGCAAACAACCTGCTCCTGCTGGGGTAAAGGTTTCCTTCGGGTTTGTTGTTCTTTCCCCTCGGCTGGAGATAAATTTGGCTCCGCCGGAGGCTCTGCCCCTCCTTGTTTGCGCTGCTTTGGGGAGGGGTCTCTCCCTCTCTCCCTCCCCGCTCCCTCCCGGCCGTGTCCCTTCGGGTGCCGGCGCTTCCCTGGAGCAGCCGAACCGGGGAGGGATCGGGGCTATCCCCCCGCCGAATTCTGGCCGTTCCTCCTCGGACTCTGCCCTTTGGCACCCCTTGGCACAGCCCCCGCCTGGGAAGGGCACAGAGGGCACGGGGTGGGGCACAAAAATCCCCCTCCCCTCTCCCGCTTTCCTCTCGGCGCTCCCATTCCAAGGAATTCTCTCTCCCTCCAGTCTCCCCCCTCTGATGCGCCGCTGCCGCCGAGCCCCGGCCTAACCCCGCGCCGAGACCCTCCCTCAGCTGCCCCATTTGGGGTCCCCCCCACCCTAAAGCCACCATGCCAGCTCCGCAGGGACCCCAGGACGTGCGGGACCTCACCTTCAGCCCGTGGGATTACGGAGTCTTCGCGCTGATGCTGCTGATCTCCACGGCCATCGGGCTCTTCCACGGGCTGGCTAAGGGTGGCCAGAAAACCTCGGAGGATTTTTTCACGGGTGGCCGGAGGATGTCGGCGCTGCCCGTGGGGTTGTCGCTGTCCGCCAGCTTCATGTCGGCCATCCAGGTGCTGGGGGTGCCGGCCGAGGCGTTCCGCTACGGAGCCAAATTCCTCTGGATGTGCCTGGCGCAGCTCATCAACAGCGCGCTGACCGCGCAGCTCTTCCTGCCCGTCTTCTACCGCCTGGGGCTCACCAGCACCTACGAGGTGGGCACGGCGGGGACACGGCGGGGACACGGCGGGGACACGGCGGGGACACGGCTGGGGGGGTCCCGCCGAGGTGCCGAGCATCGCTGCCGACGGCTCCGGGCTCAACTCGGCGGAGCGAGACCCCTCCGGGGGGTCCTGAGATGTCCTGGGGTGTCCCCGGGTGTCCCCTCGCAGCCCCGGGGGACCCCTCTGCCTTGGGGTTCTGGGGGGGGGGTCTTGGCGTCCCCCCAACCCCCGGGGAGGTGCAGACCCCGCTCCTCCCGCCCCGGGTGCTGTGGGGTCCCCCCCAGCCCCTCTCCCCCCGTGCCTTGGGGTTCTGGGGGGTCTCTCCCAGCCCCTCTCCCCCCGTGCCTTGGGGTTCTGGGGGGTCTCTCCCAGCCCCTCTCCCCCCGTGCCTTGGGGTTCTGGGGGGTCTCTCCCAGCCCCTCTCCCCCCTTGTCTTGGGGTTCTGGGGGGTCTCTGTGTCCCCCCAAGCCCCCCAGGGTGTGCGGACCCTTCTCACCCCCTACCCCGAGTGCTGGGGGGTCTCTCCCAGCCCCTCTCCCCCCTCCCCCGCCCGGGGGTCTCCCCAACCCCGCCGGACCCCGCTCCCCCTGCCGGGTTTTGGGGGTCCCTCCAGCCCCCCCAGCCCCTGCTCAGGGCTCACTCCGGGGTGGCCCCGACGCGCTCCTTGTCCTTGTCCTTGTCGCAGTACCTGGAGCGGCGCTTCAGCCGGAGCGTGCGGCTGTGCGGGACCGTGCAGTACGTGGTGGCCACGGTGCGTGTGCGGTGGTGGCCTTGTCCCCAGCGCGGGGACAGCGCGGGGACAGCGCGGGCGCTGCCCTGAGCCCTGGGAAGCGCCCTCGATCCCGTGCCGGTGTTTTGGCTGGCTCGGGGCGAGAGCGGCGCGGCGGGAGCGCTGTTTGGAGAGAAAACCGCGCTGCCTCCCCCCGCGGTGTCACCTGTGAGGGGACCCTGAGCCCCCCTGGGGACCCTGAGACCCCCCTGGGGACCCTGAGACCCCCCTGGGGACCCTGAGCCCCCCTCTTCCCGCAGATGCTCTACACCGGCATCGTCATCTACGCGCCCGCCCTGATCCTAAACCAAGGTGCGCGGTGGCTCGGGGGGGGCTCTCCCCGTCCCTGTGTCCCCCCCCCCAAGGTGACAAAGCCCCCCCCTCAGTATTGTCCCTTCTCCCTCAGTCACCGGGCTGGATATTTGGGCATCGCTGCTGTCCACGGGGGTCATCTGCACCTTCTACACCACCATCGTGAGTGGGGGGGGGTCCTGGGGGGTCCCGAAGTGTCTCTGGGGCGTCTCGGGTGACCCGAGGGGTCCCGGGGGGTCCCGAGGTGTCCTAGGGGGTGTCCCAGGCTGTCCCGGGGGTGTCCCGGGGGATTCTCGGGGTGTCCTGGAGGGTCCCTGGGGAGTTCCGAGGTGTCCTGGGGGTGTCCCAGGGAGTCCTGGGGGGTCCCGAGATGTCCCTGGCTGTCCCTGGCTGTCCCGGGGGATGTCCCGAGGTGTCCCTGGCTGTCCCTGACTGTCCCTGGCTGTCCCGGGGGATGTCCCTGGCTGTCCCGAGGTGTCCCTGGCTGTCCCTGGCTGTCCCTGGCTGTCCCAGGGGATGTCCCTGGCTGTCCCTGGCTGTCCCAGGGGATTCCCCGAGGTGTCCCTGGCTGTCCCTGGCTGTCCCAGGGGATGTCCCGAGGTGTCACTGGCTGTCCCTGGCTGTCCCTGGCTGTCCCAGGGGATGTCCCTGGCTGTCCCTGGCTGTCCCCGGGGATGTCCCTGGCTGTCCCTGGCTGTGCGGGCGCTCAGCCCCGCTCGCTGTGCCGCAGGGCGGGATGAAGGCTGTCATCTGGACCGACGTGTTCCAGGTGTTTGTGATGCTCGCGGGTTTTGTCGCCATCGCCATCCGGGGGGCGCTGCTGGTCGGGGGTCCCGCCGAGGTGCTGAGCATCGCCAGCAACGGCTCCAGGCTCAACTTCGCCGAGTGGGTACCCCCGAACCCCGCGGGACCCCCCTTCCCCTGCCCTGGGGTCTGTGGGGTCACTCCCAGACCCTCACTTCTGTTGAGGGGTCACTCCCTGCCCTGAGTTCTGGGGTCACTCCCACCTCCCCTCGCCCCCCTCCCCGTGATCTCTGGGGTCACCTCCAGCCCCTCCTCCCCCTCCCCGAGTTCTGGGGTCACCCCCAGCCCTTCTCACCCATCCCCTGGGTTCTGGGGTCACTCCCACCTCCCCTCTTCCCCCTCCCCGAGTTCTGGGGTCACCCCCAGCCCTTCTCACCCATCCCCTGGGTTCTGGGGTCACCCCCAGCCCCTCTCACCCATCCCCTGGGTTCTGGGGTCACTCCCACCCCCCTCTCCCCCCTGCCCTAAATTCTGGGGTCACCCCCCCCTCACCCCTTCCCCGTGATCTCTGGGGTCCCCCCCAGCCCCTGCCCGCCCTCCCCGGGCTCTGTGCCATGCCGTGCCCCCCCTGACCGGGGCGGGCCGTGCCCAGTTTCAGCCCGGACCCGCGGAGCCGCTACACCGTGTGGACCTTCGTGCTGGGCGGGACGCTGCTCTGGCTCTCCATGTACGGCGTCAACCAGGCGCAGGTGCAGCGCTACGTGGCCTGCAGGAGCGAGAGGGAGGCCAAGATGTGAGTCCGGACCCCTCCCGCATCCCCGGGAACTCTCCGGGCCCCCCCGGCATCCCCGGGAACTCTCCGCAACCCCCCGGGAACTCTCCGGACCCCCTCGGGATCCCCGGGAACTCTCCGGACCCCCTCGGCATCCCCGGGAACTCTCCGGGCCCCCCCGGCATCCCCGGGAACTCTCCGGGCCCCCCCGGCATCCCCGGGAACTCTCCGGACCTCCTCGGGATCCCCGGGAACTCTCCGCACCCCCTCGGTACCCCGGGAACTCTCTGGACCCCCCCGGGAACTCTCCAGACCCCCCCGGCATCCCCGGGAACTCTCCGGACCCCCCCGGGGACTCTCCGGACCCCCTCGGGACCCCGGGAACTCTCCGGACCCCCCCGGTATCCCGGGAACTCTCCGGACCCCGCGCTGGGGGCTGCAGAGGGGAGGGGATGTTCTGGGTGGGTTTTGCGCTCTGCAAGGACCTGGCACAGCCCCTGCCAGGACCTGGCACCCTTTCATGGACCTTAAATTCCCCTGAAACCCCTGCCAGGACCTCACATCCCTTCATGGACCTTAAATTCACCTGCCAGGACCTCACATCCCTTCATGGACCCCAAATTCCCCTTGCACCCCTGCCAGGACCCGACCCTCCCGCGCTTTCTGAGCCCCCCTGTGTGACCCCAACCCCCTGTGCAGCCCCTCCCGCCCTGCCAGGACCTGGCACCTCTCCAGTTGCCCTGGCAGGACCCTGACCCCCGTGTCCCCCGTGTCCCCTGTGCCCCCCGTGTCCCTTGCACCCCGTGTCCCCCGTGTTCCATGTGTCCCCTGTGCCCCCCTTGCCCTCCATGCCCCCGATGTCCCCCGTGTCCCTGATGCCCCCCATGTCCCCTGTGTCCCCCGTGCCCCCTACGTCCCCCGTGCCCCCCGTGTCCCCTGTGTCCCTGATGCCCTCCATGCCCTCCATGCCCCCCGTGCCCCCCGTGTCCCCCGTGCCCCCCGATTTCCCCCGTGTCCCCCGTGCCCCCGATGCCCCCCATGTCCCCGATGTCCCCCTTGCCCCCGATGTCCCCGATGTCCCCGATGCCCCCCGTGTCCCTTGTACCCCGTGCCCCCCGTGTTCCATGTGTACCCTGTACCCCCCGTGTCCCCCATGTCCCCGATGCCCCCCATGTCCCCTGTGTCCCCCGTGCCCTCTATGTCCCCCGTGCCCCCCCTGTACCCCCGTGCCCCTCGTGCCCCCTATGTCCCCCGTGCCCCCCGTGCCCCCGATGCCCCCCATGTCCCCGATGTCCCCCCTTGTCCCCGATGTCCCCGATGTCCCCGATGCCCCCCGTGTCCCTTGTACCCCGTGCCCCCCGTGTTCCATGTGTCCCCTGTACCCCCTGTGCCCCCCATGTCCCCCATACCCCCATGCTCCCGATGTCCCCCTTGCCCCCCGTGCCCCCGATGCCCCCCATGTCCCCTGTGTCCTCCGTGTCCCCCGTGCCCCCTATGTCCCCCGTGCCCCCCATGTCCCCTGTGTTTCTGATGCCCCCCGTGTCCCTTGTACCCCGTGCCCCCCCCGTGTTCCATGTGTCCCCTGTGCCCCCCATGTCCCCCATGCCCCCCGTGCCCCCGATGCCCCCCCGTGTCCCCCGTGTCCCTGATGCCCCCCATGCTCCCGATGCCCCCCGTGCCCCCCGTGCCCCCGATGCCCCCCATGCCCCCCATGCTCCCGATGCCCCCCGTGCCCCCGATACCCCTCATGGCCCCCGATGTCCCCGATGTCCCCCGTGTCCCCGCAGGGCGCTGCTGGTCAATCAGGCCGGCCTCTTCTGCATCGTGGCCAGCGCCGTGGCCTGCGGGCTCGTCATGTTCGCGCTCTACGGCCACTGTGACCCCCTGCTGGCCGGGGCCATCGCCGCCCCCGACCAGGTACAGACCCCCCGGGACCCCCCATGGGATCACAGGGGGTTTTGGGGTCCCACAGGATCGTGTCCCTTCCAGGACCCCTCAAGCAGTGGGGTCAGAGGGGGTTTTGGGGTCCCCCGGGGTCCTGCCCCTTTCAGGACCCCCCAAGGCAGTGGGGTCAGAAGGGATTTTGGGGTCCTGCAGAATCCTCATCTCTCCAGCACCCCCTGAGCCATTGGGGTGGGATTCTGGGGGGTTCCCAGGGGTTTTTGGGGTCCCCCAGGTGTCCATCACTCCCTGAGGCAGTGGGGTGGGATTTGGGGAGCTCCCAGGGGTTTTTGGGGTCCCCCAGGGCTCCAGATCCTTTCCAGCACTCCTGAGGCATTGGGATGGGAGTTTGGGGGGCTCCCAGGAGATTTTGGGGTCTCCCCGGGATCCTTCCCCCTCCAACACCCCCTGATGATGTGGGGTGGGATTCTGGGGGGCTCCCACGGGATTTTTGGGGTCCCCCAGGTATCCATCACTCCCTGAGGCATTGGGGTGGGATTTGGGGGGCTCCCACAGGGTTTTTGGGGTCCCCCAGGTGTCCATCACCCCCTGAGGCAGTGGGGTGGGATTTGGGGGGCTCCCAGGGGATTTTGGGGTCCCCCTGGCCCCACCCTCACCCCTGTCCCCCCAGTACATGCCCTACCTGGTCCTGGACATCTTCGGCAGCACCCCGGGGGTGCCGGGGCTGTTCCTGGCCTGCGCCTACAGCGGCACGCTCAGGTGAGGAGGGGTCCCAGCCTGGGGACACGGGAGGGGGTGCCACCACCCCGGTGTCCCCGCGGGGCTGACGGGGCCACCTCGTGCCCAGCACGGCCTCCACGTCCATCAACGCCATGGCCGCTGTCACCGTGGAGGACCTGGTGCGGCCGCGGCTGCCGGCGCTGTCCCCCAGGGCGCTGACGCTGATCTCCAAGGGGCTCTGTGAGTGCCACCGGCCTGGGGACAGGGATGGGACACCCTGCGGGGACAGGGATGGGACACCCTGCCGGGATGGGACACTCTGCAGGGACACCGCGCCTGGGGACAGGGATGGGACACCCTGCAGGGACAGGGATGGGACACCCTGCCGGGATGGGACACCCTGTGGGGACACCGTGCCTGGGGACAGGGATGGGACACCCTGCGGGGATGGGTCACCCCCTCCTGGGGTGTGCCAGGCTGTGCTGTCCCATTCCACCCTATGGATCCCATCTCAATCCCATCCCATCAATCCCATCCCATCCCATAAATCCCAACCCAATCCCATAAATCTCAACCCAATTCCATTCATCCCAAAAATGCCATTCCATCCCATCCCATCCCATCCCATCCCATCCCATCCCATCCCATCCCATCCCATCCCATCCCATCCCATCCCATCCCAATCCCATCCCAATCCCATCCCATCTTCCCACAGCTCTCACCTTCGGCACCTCCTGCATCACTGTGGCCGCTCTGTCCTCGCTGTTGGGGGGGGGTGTCCTGCAGGTGAGAGCCCCCCCAAGACCCCAAATCCCCTCCCTCGGCTTCTACCATCCCAAAAAACCCCAAAAAACCCCCCCAAAACCCCCCAACCCCCCCCGCGCTGTCAGTGCCCATCCGAGCGGGGACACCGCAGTGACACCGCGGGGACACGGCCACGCGCGGGTGGCACCCGGAGAGCCCTCGAGGGTGAAGGGGTTGGAGCAGTGCCAACCCCCCTGGAGCTCTCACAGATCCCAAAAAACCCCAAAAACCCCCAAAACTTCACCAAAACCCCCCGACCTCCTTCCCTCCCCAAACCCCTCCCCTGTCTGCGCCCATCCAAGCGGGGACACCGTGGGGACACTGTGGGGACACCGTGGGGACACGGCCACGCTCAGGTGGCACCTGGAGAGCCCTCGAGGAGGGGGGGTTGGAGAAGTGTCATCCTCCCCTGGAGCTCTCGCAGACCCCCCAAAAAAACCCCAAATCCCCCCCAAAACAACCCCAAAACCTCCCCCGAACCTCCCCCCAAACCCCTCCCCTGTCTGTGCCCATCCGAGCGGGGACACCGTGGGGACACCGTGGGGACACCGCGGGGACACCGCCACGCTCCGGTGGCACCTGCAGAACCCTTGAGGGTGAAGGGGTTGGGACAGTGCCAGGCCCCCCTGGAGCTCTTGCAGACCCAAAAAACCCAAAAAATCCCCCGAACCCACCCCAAAACCTCCCATGATCTCTGTGCCCATCCGAGCCGGGACACTGCAGTGACACCACGGGGACACGGCCACGCTCCGGTGGCACCTGGAGAGCCCTTGAGGGTGAAGGGGTTGGGACAGTGTCAGGCCCCCCTGGAACTCTCCCAGACTCCCAAAAAAATCCCAAAAAAACCCCAAAACCTCCCCAAACCTCCCCCAAACCCCTTCCCTGTCTGTGCCCATCCGAGCGGGGACACCGTGGGGACATTGCGGGGACATGTTCTGGTGCCACCCGGAGAGCCCTCGAGGAGGGGGGGTTGGGGCAGTGCCAGCCCCTCCTGGAGCTCTCCCAGACTCCCAAAAAAATCCCCAAAAAAACCCCAAAACCTCCCCCAAAACCCCCCCCCAAACCCCTCCCCTGTCTGTGCCCATCCGAGCGAGGACACCACGGGGACACGGCCACGCGCGGGTGGCACCTGGAGAGCCCTCGAGGGTGAAGGGATTGCGGCAGTGCCAACCCCCCTGGAGCTCTCGCAGACCCCCCAAAAAATCCCCAAAAAACCCCAAAACCTCCCTCGAACCCCCCCAAACCCCTCCCCTGTCTGTGCCCATCCGAGCGAGGACACCACGGGGACACGGCCACGCGCGGGTGCCACCCGGAGAGCCCTCGAGGGTGAAGGGATTGGGGCAGTGCCAACCCCCCTGGAGCTCTCCCAGACTCCCAAAAAAATCCCCAAAAAAACCCCAAAACCTCCCCCAAAACCCCCCCCAAACCCCTCCCCTGTCTGTGCCCATCCGAGCGAGGACACCACAGGGACACCACAGGGACACGGCCACGCACGGGTGGCACCTGGAGAGCCCTCGAGGGTGAAGGGATTGGGGCAGTGCCAACCCCCCTGGAGCTCTCACAGACCCCCCAAAAAATCCCCAAAAAACCCCAAAACCTCCCTCGAACCCCCCCAAACCCCTCCCCTGTCTGTGCCCATCCGAGCGGGGACATTGCAGGGACACCGTGGGGACACGGCCACGCGCGGGTGGCACCCGGAGAGCCCTCGAGGAGGGGGGGTTGGGGCAGTGCCAGCCCCCTCCTGGGGCTCTCGCAGACCCTAAAAAAACCCCAAAAACCCCCAAACCGCCAGGGCTCCTTCACGGTGATGGGGGTGATCAGCGGGCCCCTGCTGGGCGCCTTCGTGCTGGGGATGTTCCTGCCCCGCTGCGGCAGCGCCGTGAGTGCGGGCTCGGGAATGGGGCCGGGGTTTGGGGTTTGGGGAATTGGGGTTTGGGGGTTTGGGGTTTGGGGTTTGGGGAATTGGGGATTGGGGAATTGGGGTTTGGGATTTGGGGTTTGGGGAATTGGGGTTTGGGGGTTTGGGGATTGGGGTTTCGGGGTTTGGGGTTTGGGGAATTGGGGTTGGGGTTTGGGGAATTGGGGAATTGGGGTTTGGGATTTGGGGAATTGGGGTTTGGGGGTTTGGGGAATTGGGGAATTGGGGTTTGGGATTTGGGGAATTGGGGTTTGGGGGTTTGGGGAATTGGGGAATTGGGGTTTGGGGTTTGGGGAATTGGGGTTTGGGATTTGGGGAATTGGGGTTTGGGGTTTGGGGAATTGGGGTTTGGGGTTTGGGGAATTGGGGTTTGGGGAATTGGGGTTTGGGGAATTGGGGTTTGGGGTTTGGGATTTGGGGAATTGGGGTTTGGGGAATTGGGGAATTGTGGTTTGGGGTTTGGGGTTTGGGATTTGGGGAATTGGGGTTTGGGGTTTGGGATTTGGGGAATTGGGGTTTGGGGTTTGGGGTATGGGGGGTTTGGGGGTTGGGGTTTGGGGTATGGGGTTTGGGGAATTGGGGTTTGGGGTTTGGGGTTTGGGGATTGGGGTTTGGGGTTTGGGGATTGGGGTTTGGGGAATTGGGGAATTGGGGTTTGGGGTTTGGGGTTTGGGGATTGGGGTTTGGGGAATTGGGGAATTGGGGTTTGGGGAATTGGGGATTGGGAATTGGGATTTGGGGATTGGGGAATTGGGGTTTGGGGGTTTGGGGTTTGGGGTTTGGGGAATTGGGGTTTGGGATTTGGGGTTTGGGATTTGGGGAATTGGGGTTTGGGGTATGGGGTTTGGGGAATTGGGGTTTGGGGTTTGGGGAATTGGGGAATTGGGGTTTGGGGAATTGGGGTTTGGGAATTGGGATTTGGGGATTGCGATTTGGGGGTTTGGGGTTTGGGGAATTGGGGTTTGGGGTTTGGGATTTGGGGTATGGGGGGTTTGGGGGTTGGGGTTTGGGGTATGGGGTTTGGGGAATTGGGGTTTGGGGTTTGGGGAATTGGGGTTTGGGATTTGGGGTTTGGGGAATTGGGGTTTGGGGTCAGAGTTTGGGGGGTTTGGGGTTTGAGGGTTGGGGTTTGGGGTTTGGGATTTGGGGAATTGGGGTTTGGGGGTTGGGATTTGGGGGTTTGGGGGGTTTGGGGTTTGGGGTTTGGGGGTTGGGATTTGGGGGTTTGGGGTTTGGGGTTTGGGGTTTGGGGTTTGGGGTTTGGGAATTGGGATTTGGGGATTGGGATTTGGGGGTTTGGGGTTTGGGGAATTGGGGTTTGGGGTTTGGGATTTGGGGTATGGGGGGTTTGGGGGTTGGGGTTTGGGGTTTGGGGAATTGGGGTTTGGGATTTGGGGTCAGGGTTTGGGGGGTTTGGGGTTTGAGGGTTGGGGTTTGGGGTTTGGGGATTGGGATTTGGGGGTTTGGGGTTTGGGGTCAGGGATTGGGGTTTGGGGTTTAGGTTTGGGATGTTTGGGGTTTGGGGTCAGGGTTTGGGGTCGGGATTGGGGTGAGGGGTTGGGGTTTGGGGTCAGGGGTCGGGATTGGGGTTTGGGGTTTGGGGTTTGAGGGTTGGGGTTTGGGGTTTGGATTTGGGATTTGGGGTCAGGGATTGGGGTTTGGGGTCAGGGATTGGGGTTTGGGGTTTGGATTTGGGAGTTTGGGGGTTTGGGGGATTTTGGGGGTTCTGCCATTCCGCACAGCCATGGGGATATTTGTGATTTTGGGGGTACCTCTGCAGCCCCCCCGGGCCCTGCTGATCCCCCTGTCCCTGTCCCTGTCCCTGTCTCCTCTGTCCCTGTC
Source organism: Haemorhous mexicanus (assembly GCF_027477595.1). Taxonomy (NCBI): domain Eukaryota; kingdom Metazoa; phylum Chordata; class Aves; order Passeriformes; family Fringillidae; genus Haemorhous; species Haemorhous mexicanus. The sequence goes on from NC_082369.1 coordinate 5,274,408, forward strand.
CCTGTTCCCGTCCCTGTCCTATCCCCTGTCCCTGTCCCCATTCCTGTCCCTGTCCCCATCCCTGTCCCTGTCCCTGTCCTGTCCCCTCTCCCCATCCCTATCCCTGTCCCTGTCCCTGTCCCTGTCCCATCCCTGTCCCCATCCCTGTCCCCTCTGTCCCCATCCCTGTCCCCTCTGTCCCTGTCGCTGTCGCAGGCGGTGCTGGGGGGCCTGGCCGTGGGCCTGGCGCTGTCGCTGTGGGTGGCAGTGGGTGCCACCCTGTACCCGCCCAGCGCAGCCACCATGGGGGTGCTGCCCACCTGGGGGACGCTGTGCCAGCCCCGCAACGCCACCAGCGCCACCAACGCCACCAGCGCCACCAGCGGCCCCGCCCTGCCCGCGCCACCCCCGGAGCCGCTGCGGTGAGCGGGGCTGGGGACAGGGACAGGGTGTGCTCCTGTCGCCGGGGGTGGCACGTCCCTGTCCCCTGGGGTGGGACACCCCTGTCCCTGCTGGCTGTGATGTCACACCCCTGTCCCCATTCCCTGTGACGTCACACCCCTGTCCCCGTTCCCTGTGACGTCACACCCCTGTCCCTGCTGGCTGTGACGTCACACCCCTGTCCCTGCTGGCTCTGATGCCACGTCACTGCCCCTGCCTGTTGTGACATCACAACAATGTCCCTGTCCCTTATGATGTCACAGCCCATCCCTGTTTGTTGTGACGTCACAGCCCTGTCCTCATTCCCTGTGACGTCACATCCCTGTCCCTGCTGGCTGTGATGTCACACCCCTGTCCCCATGCCCTGTGACGTCACCAGGTCTCCCTGTAGGCAGTGATGTCACCGGGTGTCCCTGTGGGCGGTGACACCCCGCTGTCCCTGTGCCCTGTGACATCACACGCTGTCCCCGTTCCCTGTGACGTCACCGGGTGTCCCTGAGGGCGGTGACACCCCGCTGTCCCCTGTCACAGCCCGGCCATCCTGGGTGACTTCTACTCCCTGTCCTACCTGTACTACGGCGCCTTGGGGACACTGGGGACCGTGGGGACAGGGGCCCTGCTCAGCCTGCTGCCAGGTGAGCGGGGGGATGGCCCTGTCACCCCCTGTGTCACCCTCTGTGTCACCCCCCCATCACCCTGTCCCTGTCCCCCTCCTCTCTGACCTCATTCCTGTCACTCTGTCCCTGTCACCCGTCCCTGTCACGGTGTCCCCTCCCGGCAGGGCCAGCCCGGCAGAGCCGCTGTCCCCAGGGTGTGCTGTGGTGGGACATCGTCAGGGCCGCGCCCTCGGCGGTCCCCAAGGGTGACAGCGGCCCCGGGGACGAGCCCCTGGACAAGGCCACGGTGACCCGGCCGCTGCTGGAGAGGGGAGGGGAGGGGACAGCCCCGTGTGACCCCCCCAAGGGTGGCACTGTCACCGAGAGCGACGTGTAGGGGACAGCGGGGTGGGGACATGGGGACAGCAGGGTGGGGACATAGGGACAGCAGGGTGGGGGACATGGGGACAACGGGGTGGGGACACAGGGATAGCAGGGTGGGGGACATGGGAACAGCAGGGTGGGGACACGGTGGTGGCCCCAATAAAGGAGCTGCTGATCCTGGTCAGAGCCTGTCCTTGGCGGGACAGGGAGGGGACACAGGGTGGGACAGGGAGGGACAGGGAGGGACAGGGGGGGACACAGGGAGGGACAGGGAATGGTCACACCCTACCAAGCTCCGCCCACCTAGGTGACATTTGCCATACCCCGCTGCCAAGGTGGCAATGTGGACTCATGTAGGTGACAAAGAGCCCCTCCCCTCTAAGCCCCGCCCACTCAGGTGACAATGCCGACTCCTGCAGGTGACAAAGGGCCCCTCCCCTTTAAGCCCCGCCCACCCGTCTGACAGCGACACCGCCCTTTTAAGCCCCGCCCACCCCCTTAGAAGCAGCTCGGCGCGCCGCCATCTTTGAACCGGGCACAGCCTCCGCCGCCGGCGGGAGTTGCGCGAGTTCCCCGCGGATTTTTTCCACCGCGCCGCCCTGATCGCGGCTCTCCGCCCACCCCGCCGCTCTCGCCGCTGCCTCCGCTCCCTCCGCCGCCGCTCCCGCAATGAAGCAGCGCTGCTATGCCCGGCCTTGCCCTTAACAAACATGGCGGCGGCGCGCCCTGCCCGCCCTTACCATGGGGGGTGGTGGTGACGGCGCGCGGTGATGACGCACAAAGCGCGCGACGGCCGGGGCGGCGGGGCCCGGTAGGAGCGGGGCCGGTCCGGGGCCCGGTGGGGCTGAGGGAGCGGGACGGGCCCGGGCCGGGAGCGAGGGGAAGGGACGGCCCTGGGGGCAGCGGGGGAGGCCGGGGGGTGGCGGGGAGGGGAGGCCTGGAGCGGCGGGCCAGGCCCGGGGGTCCCTTTTTGCCGCCCCTCCGGTGAGGCCCTGCCCCGGTGCCGCTCCTGGGCAGGCTCGGAGGGCGGGAGAAGGGAATTTAGGCAAGGTGAAAATGCAGGAAAAAGGATTTTAGGATGGATCCGAGGATGTTCCAGGTAGGAGAAAGGATTGAGTCCATCCCAGGCCTTGAGTCCATTCCCAAACCTCGGGAATGGAGCAGTGGTTTATTTTCAATTTATTTTAATTCATCATTATCTGCCATTAAAATCAAAGGTTCCTCCCCAGACCTCCCAAAGCTGTGATTTCCCCCGTGTCTGGTTGATTCGAGAGCTCCTGTTTTCCTTGGATTTGGCTTTTCCCAGCGTGGATAACAATCCCAACCCCTTTTTTGGGCTGATAAATCCAAATTCAAGGAGTTTCTCCCCTCCCTCTGGATCCCCTGGATCGGGATAGAGGTGCCTCAATCCCGGTTTTTCCTGGCTCGGGGTTTTTTTTGGACTTCAGATGCTTTTTCCATAGGTTGGGAGCAGATCTGGGATCCGCCAGGATCTGGAGGAAATCTGGGAAATTCATCCCAGGTTTATCCTGGTGTGAGGTTGGGATGAATCAGGGGAGATGATCCCAGGCTTTTCCTCAGTTCGGGGGGCTTTTCCCTCCTCCAAATCCACAAAATCTGGGAAGGGAATGGAGAATTTTTGGGAAGGGGCTGGAAAATTCCTGGGAAGGGGCTGGAGGATTTTTGGGAAGGGGCTGGAGAATTCCTAAGGGAAACTGGGAAGGGGGTGGAGGATTACTGGGAAGGGGCTGGAGGATTCCTGGGAAGGGAATGGAGAATTTTTGGGAAGGGAATGGGGAATTTCCTGGAAGGGAATGGGGAATTTTTGGGAAGGGAATGGGGAATTTCCTGGAAGGGAATGGGGAATTTCCTGGAAGGGAATGGGGAATTTTTGGGAAGGGAATGGGGAATTTTGGGAAGGGAATGGAGAATTCCTGGGAAGGGAATGGAGGATTTCTGGGAAGAGAATGGAGAATTTTTGGGAAGAGGCTGGAGGATTCTTGGGAAGGTGCTGGAGAATTCCTGAGGGAATCTGGGCAAGGAAACCTTGGGAACTTTTAATCCCCGTCCCCGCAGATTTCCGAGGGCGCAAACTCCCAACTCTGCCCGCCTGACCTCAAACCTCAATCCCCATAAAACAAAAAAAAAAAACCCCAAAAAACCGACTCCAGATCCTGGAAGAACCCCAATTTCTCCCGGTTTCCCAGAGGGTTTGAGGGATGCCCAAGAAATTCCAGGGGGAGAACAGCAAGTCGGCGGCGGCGCGCGCCCGCAGGGCCGAGGCCAAGGCGGCGGCGGAGGCGCGGCGGCAGCAGGAGCTGGAGGATGAGCTCTGGAAGGACGAGGACAAACATGTCCTGAGGAAGGAGCAGAGGAAGGTGGGGATCCCGAAATCCTGGGAGAAGGGAGGGCGGAGAGTCTGGGGATGAGGAGGAAAAGGTTCGGGAAAGGGAGGAGGAAGGCTGGGAATGGCAGAGGAGGGAGAGCTCGGAGAGACAGAGGAGAGGAGGAGCAACCCTGGGAATGAGAGGAGGAAAAAGTTTGGGAATGAGAGGAAAAACAGCTCTGAGAATGAGGAACAGGAGGGAAAACTCTGGGAATGAGGGAGAGGATGAGGAGGAAGGCCGGGAATGGCAGAGGTGCAGCAGGAGCTGGAGGATGAGCTCTGGAAGGACGAGGACAAACACGTCCTGAGGAAGGTGGGGATCCCGAAATCCTGGGAGAAGGGAGGGGGGAGAGTCTGGGAATAGGGAGAGGAATAATTCTGGGGATGGGGAGGAGGCAGGTGAGGGAGAGGAGGGAAAGTTCTGGGAGATGAAGGAGCAGTCCTGAGAAGGAGAGGAGGGAAAAGTCTGGGAATGAGGGAGAGGCGGGAAAAGGTCTGGGGATGAGAGGAGGAGGAGGAGGAAGGCTGGGAATGGCGGAGGCGCGGCGGCAGCAGGAGCTGGAGGATGAGCTCTGGAGGGACGAGGACAAACACGTCCTGAGGAAGGAGCAGAGGAAGGTGGGGATCCCAAAATCCTGGGAGAAGGGAGGGGGGAGAGTCTGGGGATGAGGAGGAAAAGGTTCGGGAAAGGGAGGAGGAAGGCTGGGAATGGCAGAGGAGGGAGAGCTCGGAGAGACGGAGGAGAGGAGGAGCAACCCTGGGAATGAGAGGAGGAAAAAGTTTGGGAATGAGAGGAAAAACAGCTCTGAGAATGAGGAACAGGAGGGAAAACTCTGGGAATGAGGGAGAGGATGAGGAGGAAGGCCGGGAATGGCAGAGGTGCAGCAGGAGCTGGAGGATGAGCTCTGGAGGGACGAGGACAAACACGTCCTGAGGAAGGTGGGGATCCCGAAATCCTGGGAGAAGGGAGAGTCAGGATGAGAGGAGGAGGAGGAACTCTGGGAATGAGAGGGAAAACAATCCTGGGAATGAGGGAGAGGAGGAAAAAGTGTGGGAGTGAGAGGAAGGACACTCATCCATGAATGGATCCATCCATGAATCCAACCATGGATCCAAGCATGGATCCCTCCATGAAGCAATCCATGGATCCATCCATAGATCCATCCCTGAATCAGTCCATGGATCTGTCAATCCATGGATCCATCCATGAATCCAGCCATGATCCCTCCATGGACCCCTCCATGAATCAATCCATGGATCCATCCCTCCATAGATCCATCCATGAATCAATCCATGGATCTATCAATCCATGGATCCCGCCATGGATCCCTCCATGGATCCATGGGTCCTTCCACAAATCCATGGATCCATCCGTGAATCAATCAATGGATCCATCCATGAATCCATGGATCCCGCCATGGATCCCTCCATGGATCCATGGGTCCATCTCTTGCTCCATCCATGAATCCATGGATCCCTCCAGGGATCCCTCCATGGATCCATCCATTAATCAATCCATGGATCTGTCAATCCATGGATCCGTCCATGAATCCAACCATGATCCTCCATGGATCCCTCCATCAATCAATCCATGGATCCATCCATCCATAGATCCCTCCACGAATCAATCCATGGATCCCTCCATGAATCAATCCCTGGGTCCATCCACGAATCCATGGATCCCTCCATTAATCAATCCATGGATCCATCCATGAATCCATGGATCCATCCATCCATAGATCCATCCATGAATCAATCCCTGGGTCCATCCACGAATCCATGGATCCCTCCATGGACCAATCCCTGGGTCCATCCACGAATCCATGGATCCCTCCATTAATCAATCCATTGATCCATCCATGAATCAATCCATGGGTCCATCCATGAATCCATGGATCCATCCATCCATTGATCCATCCATGAATCAATCCATGGATCTGTCAATCCATGGATCCCTCCATGAATCAATCCCTGGGTCCATCCACGAATCCATGGATCCCTCCATGGACCAATCCCTGGGTCCATCCACGAATCCATGGATCCCTCCATGAATCCAACCATGGATCCATCCATGGATCAATCCCTGGGTCCATCCACGAATCCGTGGATCCCTCCATGGACCAATCCCTGGGTCCATCCACAAATCCATGGGTCCATCCATGAATCAATCCGTGGATCCATCCATGAGTCAATCCATGGGCCCATCCATGAATCCGTGGATCCATCCATCCATAGATCCATCCATAAATCAATCCATGGATCTGTCAATCCATGAATCCGTGGATCCATCCATCCATAGATCCATCCATAAATCAATCCATGGATCTGTCAATCCATGGATCCCTCCATCAATCAAACCATAGATCCATCCATTAATCAATCCATGGATCCATCCACGAATCCATGGATCCATCCATCCATAGATCCATCCATGAATCAATCCATGGATCTGTCAATCCATGGATCCTTCCATGAATCCAACCATGGATCCCTCCATGAATCAATCAATGGATCTATCCACAAATCCATGGATCCCTCCATGAATCCAACCATGGATCCCTCCATGAATCAATCAATGGATCTATCCACAAATCCATGGATCCCTCCATGAATCCAACCATGGATCCCTCCATGGACCAATCCCTGTGTCCATCCACGAATCCATGGATCCCCCGGCTCCCCGTTCCCTGCAGGAGGAGCGGGAGAAGCGGCGCCTGGAGCAGCTGGAGCGCCGCAAGGAGCTGCAGCGGCTGCTGGAGGAGGAGGACTCCAAGCTCAAGGGGAAGAGCCCCAGGCAGGGAAATCCCGGGAAAATCACCCGGGCCCAGATCGAGGAGAACGTCCGCAAGGAGCAGCAGCAGAGGGAACACACGGATGCAGGTTTGGGAATTCCCTGGGGATTCTGGGCTGCTCCTGGGGATGGCTGAGGGCAGCTTGGGGTTCCCCTTCCATGGGATTGTCCCCAAAAAATCCTGGGGGTGGGCTTGGTGTTGGGTTTGATGCCAGAGCTCTTTCCTGCAGGTGGAATTCCATAAAATTCCGTGATTTATATTCCTGGGCTTCTTGATTTTCCATGTCCGTGTCATTCCCATTCCCACATTTCCTATTCCTAATCCCCCATTTCCCATTCCCACATTTCCCTTTTCCCAATCCTCCATTTCCCATTCCCACATTTCCCATTTCCCAATCCCACATTTCCATTTCCCATTCCCACATTTCCATTTCCCATTCCCACATTTCCCTTTCCCATTCCCAATCCCACATTTCCCATTCCCATTCCCACATTTCCTTTTGCAGAGGAAAATCAGATTTTTTTTTTTTTTTAATTGAGTCTTCCAAGGAAAACAAATAGAATTTTCCAGAAGAAAAATCGGAGTATTTTTTTTTAGACGGGAAAAATTCCAGATGAAAACCTGAGTTTTTTAGAGGAAAAATTAAATTTTTTAGAGCGGAAAACTGATTTTCCGGAGTGAGGGTGGTTTTAAAGGAAAACCCGAGTTTTGCAGAGGGACAAAATGGGTTTTTCCCGAGGGGAGAAGGAGAAATTCCCGGTTTTCCCGGCAGGGGAGAAGGAGAAATCGCACCTGGAGCTGCCGCTGGAGGAGAACCTGAACCGGAGGCTGCCTGAGGAGGGCGCTGTGGAGGCGCGCAGCATCGAGGACGCCATCGCCGCCCTCAGGTGTGCCCCGACCCCCAATCCCCCCCGAATCCCCCCAAAAATGGTCCCGGAAGCCCCCCTGGGGGTTGGGATCCCAGCGGGAAATCCGGGATGTGGCTGGGGAGGGGGTGCTGTGGGATTGGGGGATCTGGGAGATCCTGTGGGATTGGGGGATCTGGGAGATCCTGTGGGATTGGGGGATCTGGGAGATCCTGTGGGATTGGGGGATCTGGGAGATCCTGTGGGATTGGGGGATCTGGGAGGTGCTGGGGATTGGGGGATCTGGGAGGTGCTGGGGATTGGGGGATCTGGGAGATCCTGGGGGATTGGGGGATCTGGGGGGTGCTGAGGATTGGGGTGTCCCTGGAATCCTGTGGGATTGGGGCCCCTGTGACCATGTCCCTCGTGTCCCCAGCATGTCCCAGCCCTGTCCCCATCCCCCCCGACCATGTCCCTCGTGTCCCCAGCATGTCCCAGCCCTGTCCCCATCCCCCCCTGACCATGTCCCTCGTGTCCCCAGCATGTCCCAGCCCTGTCCCCATCCCCCCCTGACCATGTCCCTCCGTGTCCCCAGAACATCCCAGCCCCAAGTCACTGTGACCATGTCCCTCCCTGTCCCCCTGTGACCGTGTCCCAACCCTGTCCCCATCCCCCATGACCGTGTCCCCAGCGTGTCCCAGCCCCCAATGACTGTGACCATGTCCCTCCCTGTCCCCCTGTGACCATGTCCCCCGTGTCCCCAGCGTGTCCCAGCCCTGTCCCAATCCCCCCATGACCATGTCCCCCGTGTCCCCAGCGTGTCCCAGCCCTGTCCCAATCCCCCCATGACCATGTCCCCCGTGTCCCAGCCCTGTCCCAATCCCCCCATGACCATGTCCCCCGTGTCCCCAGCGTGTCCCAGCCCTGTCCCAATCCCCCCATGACCATGTCCCCCGTGTCCCCAGCGTGTCCCAGCCCTGTCCCAATCCCCCCATGACCATGTCCCCCGTGTCCCCAGCGTGTCCCAGCCCTGTCCCAATCCCCCCATGACCGTGTCCCCCGTGTCCCCAGCGTGTCCCAGCCCTGTCCCAATCCCCCCATGACCGTGTCCCCCGTGTCCCCAGCGTGTCCCAGCCCCCAATGACTGTGACCATGTCCCTCCCTGTCCCCCCGTGACCATGTCCCCTGTGTCCCCAGCGTGTCCCAGCCCTGTCCCAATCCCCCCATGACCGTGTCCCCCGTGTCCCCAGCGTGTCCCAGCCCTGTCCCAATCCCCCCATGACCATATCCCCCGTGTCCCCAGTGTCTCCCAGCCCCCAATGACTGTGACCATGTCCCTCCCTGTCCCCCCATGACCGTATCCCCCGTGTCCCCAGTGTGTCCCAGCCCTGTCCCAATCCCCCCATGACCGTGTCCCCCGTGTCCCCAGCGTGTCCCAGCCCTGTCCCAATCCCCCCATGACCGTGTCCCCCGTGTCCCAGCCCTGTCCCAATCCCCCCATGACCATGTCCCCCGTGTCCCCAGCGTGTCCCAGCCCTGTCCCAATCCCCCCATGACCGTGTCCCCCGTGTCCCCAGCGTGTCCCAGCCCTGTCCCAATCCCCCCATGACCGTTTCCCCCGTGTCCCAGCCCTGTCCCAATCCCCCCATGACCATGTCCCTCGTGTCCCCAGCGTGTCCCAGCCCCTGGAGCGCCACCCCGAGCGCCGGCTCCGCGCCGCCTTCGCCGCCTTCGAGGAGCTGCAGCTGCCGCGCCTGCGGCGGGACAACCCCAACATGCGGCTGAGCCAGCTGCGCCAGCTGCTCAAGAAGGAGTGGATGAGGTCCCCCGAGAACCCCCTGAACCAGCGCCACAAACCCTACAACAGCCACCAATAGCCCCGGCCTCCCGGACTGCCGTCCTCGCCAGGACCCTCCCCCGCCTCCCCGTGGGGGTTTTTGGGGTTTTTTGGGGTTTTTGGGATTTTTCCCTCTCTCTCTCGCCCTGGATTTGGGGTGAGCTCGAGGTCGGACTGATGGCGCCTTCTCCTTGCTGAGGTTCCTGAGGAGGAGTGGCTCTCAGGCTCCCAGGCTGCCCTGGGTGTTCCCTGCTTGGAGTTCTGGGGTTGTGGCGTGGAAAATGCTCCTGGGGAGTGACCCCGAAGAGATTCCGGATCCTGGATCTGCCCTGAGTGTCCCTGCTCCTGTTTCTTTGGGATTGGGACATCCCTGAAATCCCTGCTCCTGGGACATCCCTGAAATCCCTGCTCCTGTTTCTTTGGGATTTGGATATCCCTGAAATCCCTGCTCCTGTTTCTTTGGGATTGGGACATCCCTGAAATCCCTGCTCCTGGGACATCCCTGAAATCCCTGCTCCTCTTTCTTTGGGATTGGGGTATCCCTGAAATCCCTGCTCCTGTTTCTTTGGGATTGGGATATCTCTGAAATCCCTGAAATCCCTGCTCCTGTTTCTTTGGGATTGGGACATCCCTGAAATCCCTGCTCCTGGGACATCCCTGAAATCCCTGCTCCTCTTTCTTTGGGATTGGGATATCCCTGAAATCCCTGCTCCCATTTCCTCTGGGATTGGGACATGCCTGAAATCCCTGCTCCTGTTTCTTTGGGATTGGGATATCCCTGAAATCCCTGCTCCTGGGACATCCCTGAAATCCCTGCTCCTGTTTCTTTGGGATTTGGATATCCCTGAAATCCCTGCTCCTGTTTCTTTGGGATTGGGACATCCCTGAAATTCCTGAAATCCTTGCTTCTTTTTCTTTGGGATTGGGACATGCCTGAAATCCCTGCTCCTGTTTCTTTGGGATTGGGACATCCCTGAAATCCCTGCTCCTGTTTCTTTGGGATTGGGACATCCCTGAAATCCCTGCTCCTCTTTCTTTGGGATTGGAGTATCCCTGAAATCCCTGCTCCATTTCCTCTGGGATTGGGGAGTCCCTGGTCCCGTTCCCTCTGGGATTGGGACATGCCTGAAATCCCTGCTCCTGTTTCTTTGGGATTGGGGTATCCCTGAAATCCCTGCTCCTGTTTCTTTGGGATTGGAGTATCCCTGAAATCCCTGTTCCCATTTCCTCTGGGATTGGGGTATCCCTGAAATCCCTGGTCCTGTTCCCTCTGGGATTGGGACATGCCTGAAATCCCTGCTCCTGTTTCTTTGGGATTGGGGTATCCCTGAAATCCCTGCTCCTCTTTCTTTGGGATTGGGATATCCCTGAAATCCCTGCTCCATTTCCTTTGGGATTGGGACATCCCTGAAATCTCTGCTCCTGGGACATCCCTGAAGTCCCTGCTCCTGTTTCTCTGGGATTGGGGCTGTCCCTAAAATCCCTGCTCCCATTTCCTTTGGCATTTGGATATCCCTGAAATCCCTGCCCTGGTTTTTCTGGAATATCCCTGTAATCCCTGCTCCCATTTCCTCTGGGATTGGGATATCCCTGCTCCCATTTCCTTTGGGATTGGGATTGGGATATCCCTGCTCCCATTTCCTTTGGGATTGGCCCATCCCTGAAATCCCTGGTGCCATTTCCTTTGGGATTGGGGCTATCCTTGGTCCTATTTCCTTTGGGATTGGGGCAGAAGCGTTGGGAAGAGGGGGAAATCCCTCAGGGAGGAGTGAGAAAAGCCTCTCCTGGGGGGGACAGGCACTCCAGGTGACATTCCCACTGTCTCCTGGAATGCTGGAGCCCCAAATCCACCCGGAAGAGGCATTCCCATCCTTTGGGAATGAAATTCCTTCCCAGGAATCGGCCTGGAGGTGCCGCCCAACTTCCCAAAATCCCATGGGATTCATCCAGCCTCATCCTTTTCCCTCTTTTTGGGGCTGCCCCCCCCTGGGCTGGGCCCTGTTCCCACATCCCAGAATTCCCAAATCCAGCCAGGGAGGAGTGACCCCCCCTTCCCCCCCCTTTGTGTGAGTTTGGTGTGTTTGAATCCAATTAAAAATTTAAAGGAAAAAAACCCCAAAATCTGATTAAATTGGGGAAGGAATAATTTGGGAAGGGTTTGGGGGGATTCTTTTCCTGCCTTGCTCAGTTTTATCCCTGAAAATGTGGAAGATCCCGCTGGAATTGGGGGTGGGATTGCTGCTAGGGCTGGGGGGGTTCCCTCCCCTTGGGACCCCCCCCCGGGTTGTTCCTGAGGAGGGGAATCCCCCATTCCCGCTGCTCCTGGAGTGAGGAACCCCTGGGAGTTCCCATCCTGGGAGTTCCCCTTCCCAAATTCCAGGGGTGTCCCCTCCATCCCAGGAATTCCCCTTTCCAATTCCCTTCATTTTCCCGTCCCCATCCCCACTCCCATCCCCATGGCCCGTTCCCATCCCTGTCCCCATCCCCATTCCCATCCCTGTTCCCATTCCTCGTTCCCATTCCCTATTCCCCTTTCCCATTCCTCGTTCCCATCCCCCTTCTCATTCCTATTCCCATCTCCTTCCCCGTTCCCATTCCCCGTTCCCATTCCCCGTTCCCATTCCCCGTTCCCATTCCCCGTTCCCATTCCCCGTTCCCATTCCCCGTTCCCATTCCCTGTCCCCCTTCCCATTTCCTGTTCCCATTTCCCGTTCCCTGTTTCCGTTCCCATTCCCATTTCCCGTTCCCATTTCCCGTTCCCATTTCCCGTTCCCTGTTTCCGTTCCCATTCCCAATCCCCGTTCCCATCCTCCTTCCCATTCCCCATTCCTATCCTCCTTTCCATTCCCAATCCCTGTCCCCATTCCTGTTCCCATTCCCAATCCCCGTTCCCAATCCCCGTTCCCAATCCCCGTTCCCCATTCCCTGTCCCCATTCCCTGTCCCCATTCCCTGTCCCTGTTCTTATTCCTCATTCCCAATCCCCATCCCCATTCCCATTCCCTGTTCCCATTCCCTGTCTCCGTTCCCATTCCTCATTCCCAATCCCCATCCCCATTCCCTGTCCCCATTCCCGTTCCCATTCCCAATCCCCATTCCCTGTCCCCGTTCCCAATCCCCATTCCCTGTTCCCCATTCTCTGTCTCGGTTCCCATTCCTCATTCCCTGTCCCCATTCCCTGTTCCTGTTCCCATTCCTCATTCCCAATCCCCGTTCCCGTTCCCTGTTCCCCTTTCCCATCCCCATTCCCAATCTCATTCCCGGTGTCCCCCCGCCCCCCCCCCCCCCCCAGCAAAGCGGCTCCCGAGGGGCCGGGGAGGGATCCCCGCCGCAGTGGGGGGAGGGGCGGAGAAGGGAGGGGATTCCCCGCCCCTCCCCCGCTCGGGGACTCCCCTCCCCCCATTTTTCCATTACTGGGGGGGGGGCATTGCCATGGCAACGAGCGGGGGGGGGTGGGACATGCGGGGGCGGCGGTCACGCGGGATGGGCTGGCACCGGGAACCCCCCCCGGCCCTAAATCGGGCATTCCCCCCCAAACTGGGTACCCCCCCCCCAAATCGGGCATCCCCCCCCCCCGCCATCCCCAAGGCCCCGCCCCCTCCCCCCCGGGTCCCGCCCTCTGCAGCACGACCCCCCCTCAGCATCCCCCCTCCCCCCTGCACCGAGCGGGGATTGCGGGCGTGGGACCGGACACACGGACAGGGACACACGGACACACGGACAGGGACACAGGGACACAGGGACACACGGACAAGGACACAGGGACAGGGACACACGGACAGGGACACACGGACAGGGACAGGGACACACGTGCTTTGCACACCCCCCGTGCCCACCCCCCGTGCCCACCGCTCCTCGCCCCCCGTTCTTTGTTCCCCACCACCCTCCGCCCCTGTCCCCCGTGCCATCCCCGCTGCCCCCTCCCCCGCCGTGTCCCCAAACCCCCGTGGGGTGACAAAGGACCGGGAGGGGCTGCGGGAAGGGGGCGACACTCCAGCCCACTCCCACCCGGTGTGTCACACGCCCAACCCGGGGTCACCCCGCGCCCCCTCCCCACCGCCAGCACCCCCGGGGGTGACACCGACACCTCACGGGGGGGACAAAGCCCCACCCAGGGGCTGCCCCGGTGTCACCGGGGGGGTCCCCATGGTGGGGGGGGGAGGGGAAGCCGCGGGTGGGCGATCGCCCCCGGCCCCGCGGCTGCGGCGGCGGGCGGGGAGGGGACCCCGTTAGGCTGCGGGGTTTATCCGCAACGGCGGCCCGTAGGCGCCGGGAAGCCCCGGGAAGCACCGGGAGGCGCCGGGAGGCCCCGGGAAGCACCGGGAGGCTCCGGGAAGCCCCGGGAAGCACCGGGAGGCCCCGGGAAGCCCCGGGAGGCGGCGGGGCGGGTGCGCGCGGCTGCGCGTGTGGAGCGGCATCGCAACGGCGCCGCATCGCCGCCCGCAGCCCCCGCGGCCGCCGCCTGCGCGCTGGGGAAACCGAGGCACGGCACGGCCGGGAGGGGCTCGGCGGCACCGCGGAGCCGCTGTCCAGGCTCACCCCCGGTCCCCGGTTGTGCCACCGGGACCCGCCGGGATCCCGGGCTCGGCGCCGCACGTGTCGCCGCCGCCGGGCCATGGTCAGCGGCGGCAGCGCCCGAGGGCAGCGGAGGCCGGGGGTTGGCGGCAGGTGGGTGAATTTGGGGGGGGTCTGCGAGGGTGGGGACCCCCCCCCGTCGCTCCCGGGGGGTTGCCGGTGCTGGGGAAGCCCGCGGCTCGCGGGAATCCCGGGAATCCCCCTGCTCGGGAGGATCCCCCCGCTCGCGGGAAGACCCCGGCGCAGCGGCGGAGGGTGCCCGGGAGGGTTGGCAAGGGGAGGGGGCACCACGGGGGGGTTCCCCGGGGGTCCCCTGGTAGTCCGGGGTGTCCGGGGCCTGCTCAACCCCCTCCGGTGCGGCGGGAGGGGGGGGGCGCGTTGGGGCAGGGGGGGCGCGGGAGGAGCCCCCGGCGGTGACAATGAGGACGCGCTGGGAGTGACAGTGGCCGGCTAAAAATATCTTGGGCTGCCACCCACCGCCAGCGCCGCGGCCTCAAGGTCACTGCCCTGCCGGGGGGGACGCGGGGGCGTGGGGCGGGGAAGCCCCCGACCCCCCCGCACGCTGCCGTTGTCGCCAGTGTCGCTCCGCCGAGCCGAGAGCCGGCAGCGCCCGCCGCCCCCGCCGCCCCCCGGGGCCCCCCGACGCTCCCCGTAGCACGGGGCCGTGGCAAGTGAGCGGGCCGGGGGTGGCGGCGGCGGGGGGGACACCCCGGGAGTGGCAGTGGCGAGGGGGACACCCGGGGGTGGCAGTGGCGGGGGGGGAACTCCGTGCCTGGCCGCGTTCCCCGGTGAGGGGTGTGGGGACGGCGGGGACTCCCTCCCTGAGGGTGTGGGGACAGTGGGGATGTCCTGCCTGGGGGGTGACAATGGTGGGAACAGTGGGGATGTCGTGCCTGGGGGGTGACAGTGGTGGGGACAGTGGGGATGTCTTGCCTGGGGACTGTTGTGGTGTGTGGGGACAATGGGGACGCCCTCCCTGCTGGTGTGGGGACAATGGGGATGTCCGGCTTTGTGGGGGGGGATGGCTGTGGGGACATCAGGGACGCCCTCTGCGTGGGTTGGGGACAGCAGGGATGTCCTGCCTGGGGGGTGACAATGGTGGGGACAGCAGGGATGTCCTGCCTGGGGGCTGGCAATGGTGGGGACAGCAGGGATGTCCTGCCTGGGGGGTGACAATGGTGGGGACAGCAGGGATGTCCTGCCTGGGGGGTGTTGTGGTGTGGGGACACTGGGGACGCCCTCCCTGCGCTGTTTGTGGTGTGGGGACATCGCTGTGGTGTGGGGACATTGGGGACTCCCTCCCTGCGAGGCTCGGCTGCTCGGGGCACCCCCGGCTGATGGAGTCGGGGGATTTGGGGGTCCCCGTCTTTGGGGACAATGTGGCTGCTGTCACCAAGGGCGTGAACACGGCTGAGGGCTCGGTGGCACTCGGGGCTCCCCCGGTTGTGGCCGCCAGCTGCCGGGGTGGCACTGATGGCACAGGGGAGTGACACCGATGGCGCAGCGGGGTGACACCCGGCTCAGCAGCCACCAAAAGCAGGGGGACCCCGCTCCACAAACACGGCGGTGACACCGGGGTGGCACGTCCGGCAGCCAGCGGAGCCGGCGGGCCCCGGGGCCGCTGCCGAGCCCGGGGGGCACCGGGGGCTCCGGGCGGCTCCGGGCACCGCGCGGCCCTCGCGGCTTCGACGTGCGGGGCGCAGCCGTCGAGGCGGGGACCGTGGGGACACACGGGGGCCTTCCCGCCCCTCGCGACCTTCCCGGTGACCTTGTCCCACCGCGGGGGACCCCGCGCTGGGAGGGGGGGGGGCACTGCTGGGACCCCTCCTCAGGGTGGGGACCCCCGCCCTGCAGCGGGGACACGGGGCTCCACAAGGGCGTGGGCGAGTTTTGGGGGACCCCCCCCGGCCGAGGGCTTTGTGGCGGTGCCAGGGGCGGCGGGCACGGCCGTGTCCCCCCCGGGTGGCCCCGGGCGGGGGTCGGCGGTGGCCCGGCGGGGGCAGCCAGGCGGAGCGGCTTTGTCCTTTCGGCTGAGCCGAGCGCGTGGGGGAGGCGCAGGGAGAACCCTGCGCGGCGGCTTTGTCTGGGGACGCCGGCGCGGTGGCGGCCAAGGGGGGGCGTGGGGAGCCCGGACCCCCCCGCTGCACCCCTCGGGACCCCCCAGCCCAGCCCCACGCACCCGCGGGGCCCCAGGCAGGTACGGTGTCCCCGGCCGCGCGTCCCCTCCCGAGGCGGGCGGGATGGGGATGGGGTCCCCCCTTGGGCTGGGGGCGTCTCGGGGGGGATCAGGGCTGTCTCTGCCACCCCCGGGGACATGGGGGCTGTGGCCGTGTCCCCCGGATGCGGCGGCGGTGCCGGGTGTCCCGGCGGGTCTCTGCGGATGGATTTTCTCGGGGAGACCCCGGCATCAAGCGGGGATTCCCCGGCGTGGCGGCGGGGCCGGGGATCTTCGGGTGTTCCCGCGTGTCGCCGCGGGTGTGCCACCTCCTGTGCCTCCCCCTGCGCTGTGGGGGACACACGGACACCCCACGGGTGGCACCGAACCCGATCCTGCGTGGGGGAAACCCCCCCAGCGCCCGGCGCTGCCCCTCTGCCCCCACCCCGCTGTGCCAGGGGGGCGACACGGGGGGACCGGGGGGTCGCGGGTGTTGCCACCCTCGGGGATCCCCCGGTGGCACGGCTGGGCTGAGCCATCCCGCTGCTTTTTGGGGAGCAGCGTGGCCTCATCCCGGTTCTGTGCCCCCCCCCCCCCCCCAAAGCTCAGCGAGCCCCCCTGCCCTGCCCTCGGGGGGCAGCGGCGGTGCCGCCCCCGGCCCGCCCCTCGCCGGCGGGTGGGCAGCGGGGGCCGGGGGCTCCCGCGGGCACCGCCAGCTGCTCCCGGCCTGGGACATATGGCCAGGGCTTGGCGGCGGCCGCAGGAACCGGGGCCACGCGGCGGATTTTTGGGGACGGACGGGGGGGGGGCGGCCGGGGGTCTGACGCACTTGGTGCCCCCGGCCAGCCCCGGTGCGCGGTGGCGGCTGGCGGGGAGCCCCGGTGACCCCGGGCGGGGTCACCCCGCTGTCCCCGCGGTGCCACCAGCCCGGCTCCCCCCGGATTCGTGCCCCACCCCGCGGCGGTGCCCGGGCAGGAATTAGCGAGCGGGGAATAAATAAATCACCCGCGGGGAGCCCGCCGCTATTTATAGCCGCGCCCTCCCCTCCTCTGCAGTTGCTCCGAGGCAGCGCCGCCGCTCCGGGTCCCCTTGTCACCCCTCTGCCACCCCACTGTCACCCCCGTGGCGCTGGGGGCTGCTGCAGCCCGGCCTTGGGGTGTCCCCACGCGTGTCCCTGCTGTGGGAAGTGCTGTCACGCTTTGCTGTCCCCGTCCGAGGGTCCTGTCCCAGCGCGGTGGCATCTGCAGCTCTCCCTTGTCCGTTGTCCCCGTGCGGGGGGGTGGCAGAGCCACCCGCGGGTGTCCTGCTGCAGTGTCACATCCCAGAGCAGGGACGCTGGTGGCCGTGGCTCAAGGACACGTGGTGGCTGTGGACCTGCCATGTCCCCATGCCCATGCCTGCCTTGGGGACAGTGGGGACAGGCAGGACCACCCTGTGCATGCCACCCTGGGCATGTGGCCACCAGCTAGGGTGTCCCCTTGGGGACAGGGACAGGGGACAGGGATGGGGACAGAGGACAGGGACAGGGGATAAGGACAGGAACAAGGGACAGGGAACAGGGATGGGGACAGGGACAGGGGATAAGGACAGGAACAAAGGACAGGGAACATGGAACAGGGATGGGGACAGGGACAGGGGACAGGGACAGGGGACAGGGACAGGAGGCCTCCCCAGGATGCAGGATCCATCCCTGGGGATGCTCCAGCAGGGGGAAGATGGATCCGGGCCCTTTTTTGCCGCCATCCCGAGCAGTGAAGCCACCACGGAGCGGTGCTTCATGAAATATTTACTGTCCCCAGCCCGCCGTGGCCTCAGCCACCCCCATCCGAGGCGACAAAAACTTTCCCGGGCTGTGGGGCCTGGCACAGCCTCAGGGCAGGGCCCTGGAGGTTTGGGGGGAACATTTCCCCTCCGTCCCCGCTCCCTGCCCGCTGCGGTTTTCTCCTCGCCACGCCGAATATTAAAAAGAAATCGGAGCCCATTTTCCTGCCGTAAATTTGGCAGAATGGAGAGAAAACGATCCGGCCCTGGAGGGGAGCCAGGCCCGGGCGCACACCGGGAGCAGCGGGGCGCTGGACCCGGCCCCGCTCCCCTCCCTGCCCCCGGGGCAACCGGGGCAACCGGGGGCGGCTCAGGGACCGCGGAACCGGGACCGCGGAACCGGGACCACGCAGACCCCCGGGGATGGGGACAGTAGGGGCTGTCCCCTGCTGCTGTCCCCAAACCCGGGAGATGCTGCAGGGATGGGGACAGTAGGGGCTGTCCTGTCCCCTCCTGGTGTCCCCAAATCCCGGGAGGTGCTGCAGGGATGGGGACAGTAGGGGCTGTCCTGTCCCCTCCTGGTGTCCCCAAATCCCGGGAGGTGCTGCAGGGATGGGGACAGTAGGGGCTGTCCCCTGCTGCTGTCCCCAAACCCGGGAGATGCTGCAGGGATGGGGTCAGTAGGGACTGTCCCCTGCTGGTGGCCCCAAAGCCCGGGAGGTGCTGCAGGGATGGGGACAGTAGGGGCTGTCCCCTGCTGGTGGCCCCAAAGCCCGGGAGCAGCAGGGATGGGGACAGTAGGGGCTGTCCTGTCCCCTCCTGCTGTCCCCAAATCCCGGGAGGTGCTGCAGGGATGGGGACAGTAGGGGCTGTCCCCTGCTGCTGTCCCCAAACCCGGGAGGTGCCGCAGGAATGGGGACAGTAGGGACTGTCCCCTGCTGGTGGCCCCAAACCCAGGAGGTGCTGCAGGGATGGGGACAGTAGGGGCTGTCCTGTCCCCTGCTGCTGTCCCCAAACCCGGGAGGTGCTGCGGGGATGGGGACAGTCGGGACTGTCCTGTCCCCTCCTGGTGGCTCCAAAACCCGGGAGGTGCCGCAGGGGTGGGGTATCCCCCGGGGGGTCAGGGGTGGTTCGGAATTTGGGGTCTGGGCGGTTCTGGGGTGTTGTGCAAGGGGGGTTTGTGGGGCGGCGAGGGGCGTGGAGCAGTAGGGCCGCTGGTGCTGTGGGGTTTGGGTGTGACACAGCCCCCCGTGCTGTGGGGTTTGGGTGTGACACAGCCCCCCGTGCTGTGGGGTTTGGGTGTGGTGCAGACCCTCGTGCAATGGGATTTTTGTGTCACACAACCCCCTGTGCAATGGGGTTTTTATGGGATAGAGCCCACTGTGCTATGGGGTTTTTATGGGATGGAACCCCCCGTGCTGTGGGGTTTTTATGGGATGGAGCCCCTCGTGTAATGGGGTTTTATATGATGAACCTCCCCGTGCAATGGGGTTTTTATGGGATGGAGCCCCCTGTGCAATGGGGTTTTATATGATGAACCCCCTGTGCAGTGGAGTTTTTATGGGATGGAACCCCTCGAGCTATGGGGTTTTTATGGGATGGAACCCCCCGTGCAATGGGTTTTTTATGGGATGGAGCCCCTCGTGTAATGGGGTTTTTATGGGATGGAGCCCCTCGTGCAATGGGGTTTTTATGGGATGGAGCCCCTCGTGCAATGGGGTTTTTATGGGATGGAGCCCCTCGTGCAATGGCGTTTTTATATGATGAACCTCCCTGTGCTGTGGGGTTTTTATAGGATGGAACCCCTCGAGCAATGGGGTTTTTATGGGATGGAACCCCCCATGCTGTGGGGTTTTTATGGGATGGAACCCCCCGTGCTGTGGGGTTTTTATGGGATGGAACCCCCGTGCAATGGGGTTTTTATGGGATGGAACCCCCGTGCTGTGGGGTTTTATGGGATGGAGCCCCCTGTGCTGTGGGGTTTTTATGGGATGGAACCCCCGTGCAATGGGGTTTTTATGGGATGGAACCCCCCCCGTGCAGTGGGGTTTTTATGGGATGGAACCCCCCCCGTGCAGTGGGGTTTTTATGGGATGGAACCCCTCCCCGTGCTGTGGGGTTTTTATGGGATGGAGCCCCCCGTGCTGTGGGGTTTTTATGGGATGGAGCCCCCTGTGCTGTGGGGTTTTTATGGGATGGAACCCCCGTGCTGTGGGGTTTTTATGGGATGGAGCCCCCCGTGCTGTGGGGTTTTTATGGGATGGAGCCCCCTGTGCTGTGGGGTTTTTATGGGATGGAGCCCCCTGTGCTGTGGGGTTTTTATGGGATGGAGCCCCCCGTGCTGTGGGGTTCTTGGTGCAATAGGGCCCTGCGTGCAATGGGGTCATCGGTGAGGTGCAGCCCCTCCTGAACAGGGACATCGGTGTGACACAGCCCTGTGTGTCAAGGGGACACTGCTGTGACATCCCCTCATTCCCAGCCCCCGGTGCAGGGGACAGTGTGACCCCCAGGGGGTGGCACTGCCAAGGCAGGCCCGTCCCGGGCTGTGCCAGCTCTGGGGGTCCCTGCCCTGTCACCGCGGGGGATTTGGGGACCCCCTAACGCTGCGTGTCCCCCTGGCAGGCGTGGAGGGAAGCCCATGGCCCCCGGACCCCCGGACCGGCCCCACGCCCGCCCCCGGCCCCGCAGCCCCTGACGGCCCCGGGACCCCCCCGGGCGGCCCCGGGGAGCCCCAGCAGGTACGGGGGGGTCTCGGGGGGGGTTTGGGGTGCACCGGGGGTGTTTTGGGGGGGCAGCAAGGTGGGGTGATGAGTTTTGGGGGTGTTTTGGGGGGGCTACACTAGGGGGGGACAAGGGAGGGCTGATGAATTTTGGGGTGCAGCGAGGCCCAAGGGTGGGGAGGGGGTCCCGGGGGGTGCCGAAAGGCTGGGATGGGGAGGGGGCGTTTTTTGGGGGGGGGTCGCAGGGTCCGGGTGTCTCCGGGAGGGCACGGAGGAGGCGGGGGGGGGGGGAAGGGGGCGTGGCCAACACAAAGGGGCGCGGCCAAGGGCGTGGCGCGGTGCTGGTCAGCGTGGGCGGGGGCTGCGCGGGCCAATCAGATCGCGGGATACGCTCGGACCACGCCTCCAGCCCCGCCCCCGGCGCTCCGGTGCCGCCGCCGCGCGCCCCCGGGACCGGCTCGGGCTGCGGCGGCGGCGGGACCGGGACCGGGACCGGGACCCGGCCCGGCGGGCAGGCCCCGGGCACGGCAGGTACCGGGCACGGCAGGGCCGCACCGGGAGCGGGCGGAGCCGCGGCGGAGCGCCCTCGGCAGCCCCGGGCACGGCGGGACCGGGCACGGCGCGTTCGGGGGCGGCGGGGACGCGCAGCCGCCGCTCGGGACCGGGGATGTCCCGCGGCTGCGGGGAGGGGACAGGGGACAGCGGGCACCGGGAGCGGAGGGTGGCCGCGTCCTGGGGCCGTGTCCGCAGCGCGGGGGGGCGGGACGCGGTTCCGTGGGCAGGACACGGACGCGGACACGGACACGGGCCCGCGGGCAGGACGTGTCCCGCGTCCCTGTGGTCACCGCGTGTCCCCGCCACGGGCAGGACACGGCCACGTCCCCCAGGAGCGCCACGCGTCCCCCCCGTGGGAGGGACACGGACCTGTGGTCACTGCGTGTCCCCACGGGCAGGACGTGTCCCCTCGGGTGGGACGTGTCCCCGTGGTCACTGCGTGTCCCCCACTGGCAGGACACATCCCCGTGGTCACTGCGTGTCCCCACGGCTGGGACGTGTCCCTGTGGTCACTGCGTGTCCCTGTGGTCACTGCGTGTCCCCCACGGGCAGGACGTGTCCCCTCGGGTGGGACACGTCCCTGTGGTCACCGTGTGTCCCCCCACGGGTAGGACACATCCCCGTGGTCACGGCATGTCCCCTCGGGCAGGACACATCCCTGTGGTCACTGCGTGTCCCCCCACAGACAGGACACGTCCCCCCCGCCGTCGAGGCTGGCCAAACACCCCCCGAGGCCGGGCGGGATCCCCTCACCCCGCGTCCCCTCCGCGGCCACCCACCGTGTCCCCCCCGCGTGTCCCCTGTCCCGCAGGTCTCCCCCGCGCCGCCGAGCCATGCGGGATCGCCCGGTGCTGTCGCCAGCAGAGCCATGAGCAGCTGTCGCCACAATGGGGGGGTGGCGCGACCCCGGGGACCCCCGAGCGCCGCCCGCACCCCGCAACCGCCGCCCTGCCCCAGCCCCCGCCTGCAGGTCGTGGTGTCCCGGCCCGAGCAACCAGGGACGGCGGAGCCCGGCCCAACCGGGGTCCGAGCGGGGCAGGGGGCGGCGGAGGAGCGGCGGAACCAGAACATCGGCTACAAGCTGGGCCACCGGCGAGCGCTCTTCGAGAAGCGCAAGCGGCTGAGCGACTACGCGCTCATCTTCGGCATGTTCGGCATCGTGGTGATGGTCACCGAGACCGAGCTCTCCTGGGGGGTCTACACCAAGGTGGGGAGGGGTCTCGGGCTGGGGGATGGGGGGTTTGGGGTGAGCTGAGCTGACGGGGGTTGTGGGGTGTTGTAGGAATCGTCGTATTCGTTCGCCTTGAAATGCCTTATCAGCCTCTCGACGCTCATCCTGCTGGGGCTCATTGTTATGTACCACGCCAGGGAGATCCAGGTGAGCGCACCTGGCCCGCGGGGGGTGGCACTGGTGTGTCCCGGTGTCAAAAAAAACCAGAACAAAAAACCCCGAAAAAAGGAAAAATCCAACCCCGCTGTTCCCAAAAAGAAATTTTAAAAAGTTTTGGGTTTATGGGAAAATAAGTCTTAAAATAATACCCTAGGAGTTAATATAGCTCATAGGTTAATACCTCCTCAAATTAACACCAAACCCCCTCAAATTAACACCAAACCTCCTCAAATTAACACCAAACCCCCTCAAATTAACACCAAACCCCCTCAAATTAACACCAAACCCCCTCAAATTAACACCAAACCCCCTTAAATTAACACCAAACTCCCTCAAATTAACACCAAACCCTCTCAAATTAACACCAAACCCCTTAAATTAACACCAAACCCCCTCAAATTAACACCAAACCCCCTCAAATTAACACCAAACCCTCTCAAATTAACACCAAACCCCTTAAATTAACACCAAACCCCCTCAAATTAACACCAAACCCCCTCAAATTAACACCAAACCCCCTCAAATTAACACCAAACCCCCTCAAATTAACACCAAACCCTCTCAAATTAACACCAAACCCCCTCAAACTAACACCAAACCCTCTCAAATTAACCACAAACCTCCTCAAATTAATCCCAAAACCCCTCAAATTAACACCAAACCCCCTCAAATTAACACCAAACCCTCTCAAATTAACACCAAACCCCCTCAAATTAACACCAAACCCTCTCAAATTAACACCAAACCCCCTCAAACTAACACCAAACCCTCTCAAATTAACCACAAACCTCCTCAAATTAATCCCAAAACCCCTCAAATTAACACCAAACCCCCTCAAATTAACCCCAAACCCCCTCAAATTAATCCCAAAACCCCTAAATTAACACCAAACCCCTTCAAATTAACACCAAACCCCCTCAAACTAACACCAAACCCCCTCAAATTAACACCAAACCCCTCAAATTAACACCAAACCCTCTCAAATTAACACCAAACCCCCTCAAATTAATCCCAAAACCCCTTAAATTAACACCAAACCCCCTCAAATTAACCCCAAACCTCCTCAAATTAATCAAAACTCCTCAAAATAATCCAAAACTCCCTCAAATTAACCCAAAACCCCTTAAATTAACCAAAATACTCCCTCAAACTTAGCAAAACCCCTCAAATTAAGCAAAACTCCTCAAAATAACCAAAACCCCTCAAAGTAACCAAAACCCCTCAAATTAGCAAAAGTGCCTCATGTTAACCCCAAACCCTTCAAATCACCAAAACATCCCCTGAAATTACCCAAAATGTCCCTTTAAATTAGCCCAAAACCCCTCAAAGCAACCAAAATTCTTCAAATTTACCCAAAGCCCCTCAAATTAACAAAAAAATCCTTAACCAAATAAAAACCCCCTGAAATTAAACAAGAAAATCTCAAATTAAACAAAAAAATATCTCAAATTAACGAGACCTGCCTCAAATGAACCCCAAAAACTCCTCAAATGAAACCCAAAATCCCCTCAAATTAACCCCAAAAACCCCTCAAATGAACCTCAAAACCCCCTCAAATTAACACCAAAACCCCTCAAATTAACCCCAAAAACCCCTCAAATGAACCCCAAAATCCCCGCAAATTAACCAAGGAAATCTCAAATCGACACCGCATCAAATGAACCAAGGAAATCTCAAATTAACAAAAAAAAAACCCCCTCAAATTATCAACAAGATCTGCCTCAAATGAACCCAAAACCCCCTCAAATGAGCCCCCAAATCCTCTCAACCCCAAAACCACGTCAAATTACCCCAAAACCCCTTGAATTAACCCAAAACCCCCCTCAGATTAACCCCAAAACCCCCTCAAATTAACACCAAAATCCTCTCAAATTATCAATAAAATCTCAAATTGACACCACCTCAAATGAACCAAGAAAATCTCAAATTAACCAAAAAAAATCTCAAATTATCAACAAGACCCGCCTCAAATTCATCTAAAAACCACCTCAAATGAACCCCAAAACCCATCAAATGAACCCCAAACCCCTCAAATTAACCCCAAAAACCCCTCAAATTAACCCCAAAACCCCCTCAAATTAACCAAGGAAATCTCAAATCAACACCGCCTCAAATGAACCGAGAAAATCTCAAATTAACCAAAAAAAATCTCAAATTATCAACAAGACCTGCCTCAAATGAACTCCCAAAAACCCCTCAAATGAACCCCAAAAACCACCTCAAATTAACCTCAAAACCCCCTCAAATGAACCCCAAAAACCCCTTCAAATTACCCCAAAAACCCCTCAAATGAACCCCAAAAACCACGTCAAATTAACCCCAAAACCACCTCAAATTAAGCCCAAAAACCTCTCAAATTAACCCCAAAAACCCTTCAAATGAACCCCAAAACCCCCTGAAATTAACCCCCAAATCCTCTCAACCCCAAAACCACCTCAAATTAATCCTTAAAACCATTCAAATTACCCCAAAAGCCCTCGAATTAACCCCAAAACCCCCTCAGCTGTTCATGGTGGACAACGGCGCCGACGACTGGCGCATCGCCATGACCTCGGAGCGCGTCTTCTTCATCGCGCTGGAGCTGCTGGTCTGCGCCATCCACCCCATCCCCAGCACCCCCCAAATGAACCAAAACCCCTCCAATTAACCCAAAACCCCCTCCAATTAACCCAAAACCCCCTCCAATGAACCCAAAACTCCTTGACCAAAAAAAGCCCCTCAAAATAACCAAGAAAATCTCGAATTGACCAAAAAAGAAAATTCTCAAATTAACAAGACTCGCCTCAAATTAAGCTAAAAACCCCTCAAATTAACCCCAAAACCCCCTCAAACTAACCCAAAAACCCCTTAAACTAACCCCCAAACCCCCTCAAATTAACCAAGGAAATCTCAAATCGACACCGCCTCAGATGAACCAAGAAAATCTCAAATTATCAACAATTCCTGCCTCAAATGAACCCAAAAACCCCTCAAATGAGCCCCAAAAACCCCTCAAATGAACCAAGAAAACCATTCAAATGAACCCAAAACCCCTTCAAATTACCCCAAAACCCCCTCAAATGAACCCCAAAAACCCCCTCAAATTAACCCCAAAAACCCATTAAATGAACCCCAAAATCCTCTCAACCCCAAAACCACCTCAAATTAACCCCTAAAATACCTCAAATTACCCCAAAACCCCTCGAATTAACCCCAAAACCCCCTCAGCTGTTCATGGTGGACAACGGCGCCGACGACTGGCGCATCGCCATGACCTCGGAGCGCGTCTTCTTCATCGCGCTGGAGCTGCTGGTGTGCGCCATCCACCCCATCCCCAGCACCCCCCAAATGAACCAAAACCCCTCCAATTAACCCAAAATCCTCTCCAATTAACCCAAAACTCCTTGACTAAAAAAAACCCCCTCAAATTAACCAAGAAAATCTCGAATTGACCAAAAAAAAAATTCTCAAATTAACAGGACTAGCCTCAAATTAATCTAAAAACCCCTCAAATTAACCCCAAAGCCCCCTTAAACTAACCCAAAAACCCCTTAAATTTACCCCAAAACCCCCCTCAAATTAACCCCAAAACCCCCTCAAATTAACCAAGGAAATCTCAAATCGACACCGCCTCAGATGAACCGAGAAAATCTCAAATTAACCAAAAAAAATTTCTCAAATTATCAACAAGAGCCACCTCAAATGAACCCCAAAAACCCCTCAAATGAACCCCAAAAACCCCTCAAATGAACCAAGAAAACCATTCAAATGAACCCAAAACCCCTTCAAATTACCCTAAAACCCCCTCAAATGAACCCCCAAAACCACGTCAAATTAACCCCAAAACCACCTCAAATTAACCCCAAAAACCCCTCAAATGAACCCCAAAAACCCTTCAAATGAACCCCAAAACCCCCTCAAATTAACCCCCAAATCCTCTCAACCCCAAAACCACCTCAAATTAATCCTTAAAACCATTCAAATTACCCCAAAACCCCTCGAATTAACCCCAAAACCCCCTCAGCTGTTCATGGTGGACAACGGCGCCGACGACTGGCGCATCGCCATGACCTCGGAGCGCGTCTTCTTCATCGCGCTGGAGCTGCTGGTGTGCGCCATCCACCCCATCCCCAGCACCCCCCAAATGAACCAAAATCCCCTCCAATTAACCCAAAACCCCCTCCAATGAACCCAAAACTTCTTGACCAAAAAAACCCCCCCTCAAAATAACCAAGAAAATCTCGAATTGACCAAAAAAGAAAATTCTCAAATTAACAAGACTCGCCTCAAATTAATCTAAAAACCCCCCAAATTAACCCCAAAACCCCATCAAATTAACCCCAAAAACCCCTTAAATTAACCCCAAAACCCCCTCAAATTAACCAAGGAAATCTCAAATCGACACCGCCTCAAATGAACCGAGAAAATCTCAAATTAACTAAAAAAAAAATCTCAAATTATCAACAAGACCCGCCTCAAATGAACTCCCAAAAACCCCTCAAATGAACCCCAAAAACCCATTAAATGAACCCAAAACCCCCTCAAATTAACCCCAAAATCCTCTCAACCCCAAACCCACCTCAAATAACCCCTAAAACCCCAAAACCCCCTCAGCTGTTCATGGTGGACAACGGCGCCGACGACTGGCGCATCGCCATGACCTCGGAGCGTGTCTTCTTCATCGCGCTGGAGCTGCTGGTGTGCGCCATCCACCCCATCCCGGGGCAGTACCTGTTCACCTGGACGGCCCGGCTGGCCTTCACCTACGCGGCCTCGGTGGCCCACGCCGACGTGGACATCATCCTGTCCATCCCCATGTTCCTGCGGCTCTACCTGATCGGCCGCGTGATGCTGCTGCACAGCAAGCTCTTCACGGACGCCTCGTCGCGCAGCATCGGCGCGCTCAACAAGATCAACTTCAACACGCGCTTCGTCATGAAGACGCTCATGACCATCTGCCCCGGCACCGTGCTGCTGGTCTTCAGCATCTCCTCGTGGATCATCGCCGCCTGGACCGTGCGCGTCTGCGAGAGGTGAGGGCGGCTGCGGCTGGGTTGGGGGTTGGGGGTTCTGGTTTTGGGGGGTTTTGTGGGGTTTTTTGGGGGTGGAAGGGGAAGGGTGGGGTTTGGGGGTTCAATTTTGGGGGTTTCATGGGTGGAGGGGAAGAGTGGGGCTTGGGGATTCTGGTTTTGGGGTTTTGTGGGGTTTTTGTGGGTGAAGGTGAAGGTTGGGGTTTGAGGGTTCCTTTTTTGGGGGTTTTGTGGGTGAAGGTGAAGGTTGGGGTTTGAGGGTTCCTTTTTTGGGGGTTTTGTGGGTGAAGGTGAAGGTTGGGGTTTGGGAGTTCCATTTTGGGGCTTCCATGGGGTTTTCATGGGTGAAGGTGAAGGTTGGGGTTTGAGGGTTGCTGTTTTGGAGTTTGCATGGGTGAAGGTGAAGGTTGGGGTTTGGGGGTTCCAGTTTTGGGGTTTTTGTGGGATTTTTGTGGGTGGAAGGGGAAGGTTGGGGTTTGGGGTTTCCATTTTGGGGCTTCCATGGGGTTTTCATGGGTGGAGGGGAAGGTTGGGGTTTGAGGGTTCCTTTTTTGGGGGTTTTTGTGGGTGAAGGTGAAGGTTGGATTTTGGGGGTTCCTGTTTTTGAGTTTTTGTGGGTGGATGAAAAGGTTGGGGTTTGGGGGTTCTGGTTTTGGGGTTTTTGTGGGGTTTTTGTGGGTGGAGGGGAAGGGTGGACATTGGGGGTTCTGGTTTTGGGGTTTTTGTGGGTGAAGGTGAAGGTTGGATTTTGGGGATTCTGGTTTTGGGGTTTTTGGGGGTGAAGGTGAAGGTTGGGCTTTGGGGGTTCTGGTTTTGGGGTTTTTGTGGGGTTTTTGTGGGTGGATGTAAAGGTTGGATTTTGGGGGTTCCTGTTGTGGAGTTTTCATGGGTGAAGGTGAAGGTTGGGGTTTCGGGGTTCTGGTTTTGGGGTTTTGTGGGGTTTTTGTGGGTGAAGGTGAAGGTTGGGGTTTGAGGGTTCCTTTTTTGGGGGTTTTGTGGGTGAAGGTGAAGGTTGGGGTTTGGGAGTTCCATTTTGGGGCTTCCATGGGGTTTTCATGGGTGAAGGTGAAGGTTGGGGTTTGAGGGTTGCTGTTTTGGAGTTTGCATGGGTGAAGGTGAAGGTTGGGGTTTGGGGGTTCCAGTTTTGGGGTTTTTGTGGGATTTTTGTGGGTGGAAGGGGAAGGTTGGGGTTTGGGGTTTCCATTTTGGGGCTTCCATGGGGTTTTCATGGGTGGAGGGGAAGGTTGGGGTTTGAGGGTTCCTTTTTTGGGGGTTTTTGTGGGTGAAGGTGAAGGTTGGGGTTTGGGGGTTCCTGTTTTGGCATTTTTGTGGGTGGATGTAAAGGTTGGGGATTGGGGGTTCTGGTTTTGGGGGGTTTTGTGGGGTTTTTGTGGGTGGAAGGGGAAGGGTGGACATTGGGGGTTCTGGTTTTGGGGTTTTTGTGGGTGAAGGTGAAGGTTGGGGTTTGGGGATTCTGGTTTTGGGGTTTTGTGGGTGAAGGTGAAGGGTGGGGTTTGGGGATTCTGGTTTTGGGGTTTTGTGGGGTTTTTGTGGGTGAAGGTGAAGGTTGGATTTTGGGGGTTCCTGTTGTGGAGTTTTCATGGGTGAAGGTGAAGGTTGGGGTTTCGGGGTTCTGGTTTTGGGGTTTTGTGGGGTTTTTGTGGGTGAAGGTGAAGGTTGGGGTTTAAGGGTTCCTTTTTTGGGGGTTTTGTGGGTGAAGGTGAAGGTTGGGGTTTGGGAGTTCCATTTTGGGGGTTTCATGGGTGGAGGGGAAGGTTGGGGTTTGGGGGTTCCGTTTTGGGGGGTTTTGTGGGTGGAGGTGAAGGTTGGGGTTTGGGGATTCCTGTTTTGGAGTTTTTGTGGGTGAAGGTGAAGGGTGGGGTTTGGGTGTTCCTGTTTTGGGGTTTTCGTGGGTGGAGGAGAAGGTTGGGGTTTGGGAGTTCCCTTTTTGGGGTTTTTGTGGTGTTTTTGTGGGTGAAGGTGAAGGTTGGATTTTTGGGGGTTCCTGTTTTGGAGTTTTTGTGGGTGGAGGGGAAGGTTGGGGTTTGGGGGTTCCATTTTGGGGGTTTCATGGGTGGATGTAAAGGTTGGGGTTTAGGAGTTGCCATTTTGGGGTTTTTGTGGTTGAAGGTGAAGGTTGGGGATTGAGGGTTCCGTTTTTGGGGGTTTTGTGGGTGAAGGTGAAGGTTGGGGTTTGGGGGTTCCGTTTTGGGGTTATTGTGGTGACATTGCCACCAAGGGGACCCTCCAGGACGCTCCTCAGCTGCTCCCCGCAGGGTGTCTGGGATGTCCCCGCTGGGTGCAGGGATGTCCCTGCAGGGTGCCGGGAATGTCCCCGCGGGATGCCAGGATGGTCCCTGCAGGGTGCCGGGAATGTCCCCTCAGGGTGTCCGGAATGTCCCCGCGGGATGCCAGGATTGTCCCTGCGGGTTGCCCGGGAATGTCCCCTCAGGGTGTCCAGAATGTCCCCGCGGGGTTCCAGGATTGTCCCCGCAGGGAGCCCAGAATGTCCCCGCAGGGTGCCCGTGATGTCCTTGTGAAGTGTCTGGAATGTCCCCGCGGGGTGCCCGTGATGTCCCCGCGGGGTGCCAGGATGTCCCCGCGGGGTGCCCGTGATGTCCCCGCCGTGTCCCCGCCCCTGCTAGCCCCGAGCCCCCCCAGCCCCCCGGGGGTCGCGCATTAACCGCTCTTGTTTTCCCTCCCTGCCCGCTCTGCTGCTTGCAGGGACAAACTGTGAGTGACCGCGGGGACCGTCCCGAGTGACGCAGGGACTGTCCCCCCCCCAGGCTTCTGCTCCCCCAGAATTTAGGATTGGCTGCGGCCGGGGGCGGGCGGGGGGCGCGGAAAGGGGCCCGGAGCCCTTTTCCCCTTGGAACCTCAGCAGCTGCTCCTGTCCCCTCCCCGCTGTCCCCCGCATTGGGGACATCCGCGGTGGCTCTGGGGGACTTTCAGACAGACCCTACAAGGAGCTGGGAGTCTCCAAATTGTTTTTTTTTTTCCTCCTGGGATCCCATTTTTGCCCCTTTGGCGTTTCCCCTCCTGGCCCCGCTCGTTTGGGTTCCTCGGAGGGGAATCCCGGCTGTCCCTTGGGAATGCGGGAATTGTCACCGTGCTGTCACCTCCCCCCTCGCCTCGGGCTGTCCCCGCCCTGTCCCTGCCGCGTCCCTCGGTGCCGGGTGAGGTTCCAAGCCCAGGCGCGGGGTTGGGAAGCAGCAATCCTAAATTCCTGACGCCTGAGACCCCCCACCCCCAGCCCGGCTTGTTCCTCTGGCCCTTTTCTCTTTTCTCACCCCATTTTCCCTTTCCTAACCCCATTTCCCTTTCCCCAATCCCATTTTCCCCTTTTCTGACCCCATTTCCCTTTTCTGACCCCATTTCCCTTTTCCCAATCCCATTTCCCCTTCCCCACCCCATTTCCCCTTTTTGACCCCATTTCCCTTTTCCCAATCCCATTTCCCCTTTCCCACCCCATTATCCCTCTTCCCAATCCGACTCACCTTTCCTGATCCCATTTTCCCCTTTTCTGACCCCACTCCCCTTTTCCCAACCCCATTATCCCTTTTCCCAATCCCATTTCCCCTTTTCCCAATCCCATTTCCCTTTTTCCCAACCCCATTTCCCCTTTCCCACCCCATTATCCCTCTTCCCAATCCCTTTTCCCCTTTTCTGACCCCATTTCCCTTTCCTGACCCTATTTCCCCTTTTCTGACCCCATTATCCCTTTTCCCAATCCCATTTTCCCTTTCCCCACCCCATTTTCCCCCTTTCTGACCCCATTCCCCTTTTCCCAATCCCATTTCCCTCTTCCCAATCCCATTTCCCTTTCCTGATCCCTTTTCCCCCTTTCTGACCCCATTTCCCCTTTCCCAATCCCATTCCCCTTTACCCAATCCCATTTCCCCTTTCCTGACCCCACTCCCCTTTTCCCAACCCCATTTCCCTTTTCCTAATCCCATTTCCCTTTTTCCCAACCCCATTTCCCCTTTCCCACCCCATTATCCCTCTTCCCAATCCCTTTTCCCCTTTTCTGACCCCATTTCCCTTTCCTGACCCTATTTCCCCTTTTCTGACCCCATTTCCCTTTTCCCAATCCCATTTTCCCTTTCCCCACCCCATTTTCCCCCTTTCTGACCCCATTCCCCTTTTCCCAATCCCATTCCCCTTTCCTGATCCCTTTTCCCCTTTCCTGACCCCATTTCCCCTTTCCTGACCCCATTTCCCCTTTTCTGACCCCATTTCCCTTTTCCCAATCCCATTTCCCCTTTCCCACCCCATTATCCCTCTTCCCAATCCCTTTTCCCCTTTTCTGACCCCATTTCCCTTTCCTGACCCTATTTCCCCTTTTCTGACCCCATTTCCCTTTTCCCAATCCCATTTTCCCTTTCCCCACCCCATTTTCCCCCTTTCTGACCCCATTCCCCTTTTCCCAATCCCATTCCCCTTTCCTGATCCCTTTTCCCCTTTCCTGACCCCATTTCCCCTTTCCTGACCCCATTTCCCCTTTTCTGACCCCATTTCCCTTTTCCCAATCCCATTTCCCCTTTCCCACCCCATTATCCCTCTTCCCAATCCCTTTTCCCCTTTTCTGACCCCATTTCCCTTTCCTGACCCTATTTCCCCTTTTCTGACCCCATTTCCCTTTTCCCAATCCCATTATCCCTTTTCCCAATCCCATTCCCCTTTCCTGATCCCTTTTCCCCTTTCCTGACCCCATTTCCCCTTTTCCCACCCCATTTTCCCCGCATGTCCCCCTCCCTCCCCCTGCCCGGCTTGGCCGCTGCTCTGTGTCCCCCAGCCGGGCTTGTCCCCACCCTCGGGGACAGGGGGGTGGTCGCACCGCCGTGTTTGTGACATCGGAACCTCACAGCGCCCCCCGCTGTCCCCCTGGTGTCACCCGCGGTGGCCTTTGGGGCTGCACGGTGACATCGGGGACAGCGGTGCCACCTCTGCGCTGTCCCCTCAGTGTCCTCCAATCCCATTCCCAAGGGGACGCAGCCCGGCCATGGGATGTCCCCGTGGTGTCCCCAATTCTGGCTTGGGGACAATGCCCCAAATCCTCCGCGATGGGCACAAAATGGGAGGGACTGTGGTGACACCGCTGTCCTGCGCTTCTGGGGACAGCGGTGCCACCTCTGTGCTGTCCCAGCGGGACACGACCTGGCCATGGGATGTCCCCATGGTGTCCCCAATTCCATCTTGGGGACAATGCCCTGAATCCTCCATGACGGGCACAAAACGGGAGGGATGCAATGACCGTGGTGACACCGCTGTCCTGTGCTTCTGGGGACAGCAGTGCCACCTCTGTGCTGTCCCATCATTGTCCCAGTGGGACACAGCCCGGCCATGGGATGTCCCCATGGTGTCCCCAATTATGGCTTGGGGACAATGCCCCAAATCCTCTGCGATGGGCACAAAACGGGAGGGACCGTGGTGACACCGCTGTCCTGCGCTTCTGGGGACAGCAGTGCCACCTCTGTGCTGTCCCATCATTGTCCCAGCGGGACACGGCCTGGCCATGGGATGTCCCCATGGTGTCCCCAATTCCATCTTGGGGACAACGCCCTGAATCCTCCACGACGGGCACAAAACGGGAGGGATCCAATGACCGTGGTGACACCGCTGTCCTGCGCTTCTGGGGACAGCAGTGCCACCTCTGTGCTGTCCCAGCGGGACACGGCCTGGCCATGGGACGTCCCCATGGTGTCCCCAATTCCGGCTTGGGGACAACACCCCGAACCCACCGCGATGGGCACAAAACTGGGGGAGGAATTCGATGACGGCGGTGACAGCGGTGACAGCGGTGACAGCGGTGCCACCCCCCGCGCAGGTACCACGACAAGCAGGAGGTGACCAGCAACTTCCTGGGGGCCATGTGGCTGATCTCCATCACCTTCCTGTCCATCGGCTACGGGGACATGGTGCCACACACCTACTGCGGCAAGGGCGTGTGCCTGCTCACCGGCATCATGGTGAGCCTGGGGACAGCCTGGGGACAAGCTGGGGACATGGCTGGGGACATGGGGACATGGCTGGGGACATGGGGACATGGCTGGGGACATGGCTGGGGACAGGCTGGGGACATGGTGCCACACACCTACTGCGGCAAGGGCGTGTGCCTGCTCACCGGCATCATGGTGAGCCTGGGGACACGGGGACATGGGGACATGGGGACAGGCTGGGGACAGGGGAACATGGCTGGGGACATGGTGCCACACACCTACTGCGGCAAGGGCGTGTGCCTGCTCACCGGCATCATGGTGAGCCTGGGGACACGGGGACATGGGGACATGGGGACAGGCTGGGGACAGGGGAACATGGCTGGGGACATGGTGCCACACACCTACTGCGGCAAGGGCGTGTGCCTGCTCACCGGCATCATGGTGAGCCTGGGGACACGGGGACATGGCTGGGGACAGGCAAGGGACATGGGGACATGGCTGGGGACATGGCTGGGGACAGGCTGGGGACATGGTGCCACACACCTACTGCGGCAAGGGCGTTTGCCTGCTCACCGGCATCATGGTGAGCCTGGGGACACGGGGACATGGCTGGGGACACGGGGACAGGCTGAGGACATGGCTGGGGACAGGCTGGGGACATGGCTGGGGACAGGCTGGGGACATGGTGCCACACACCTACTGCGGCAAGGGCGTGTGCCTGCTCACCGGTATCATGGTGAGCCTGGGGACACGGGGACATGGGGACATGGGGACAGGCTGGGGACAGGGGAACATGGCTGGGGACATGGGGACAGGCAGGGGACATGGCTGGGGACAGGCTGGGGACATGGGGACATGGCTGGGGACATGGTGCCACACACCTACTGCGGCAAGGGCGTGTGCCTGCTCACCGGCATCATGGTGAGCCTGGGGACATGGGGACATGGCTGGGGACAGGCAAGGGACATGGGGACATGGCTGGGGACATGGCTGGGGACATGGCTGGGGACAGGCTGGGGACAGCCAGGGGACATGGGGACATGGCTGGGGACATGGGGACGGGCTGGGGACATGGGGACAGGCTGGGGACATGGTGCCACACACCTACTGCGGCAAGGGCGTGTGCCTGCTCACCGGCATCATGGTGAGCCTGGGGACAGCCTGGGGACACGGGGAGATGAGGGGTCTCAGCCCTGGGGACACCATGAGGGGACACTGCCTTGGGGACACAACGAGGGGTGGTGACACCGTGAGGGGACACTGCCTTTGTGACGCCATGATGGGACACCATAAGGGGACACCATGAAGGGACACCATGAGGGGACATTGTGAGGGGTGGTGACACTGTGAGGGGGCACCATGAGGGGACACTGCCTTGGGTACACCATGAAGGGCACCATGAGGGGACACTGCCTTGGGGACACCATGAGGGGACACCATGAGGGGACATTGTGAGGGATCTCTGCCTTGGGGACACCATACGGGGACACCATGAAGGCTGGTGACACCGTGAGGGGACATCATGAAGGCTGGTGACACCATGAGGGGACACCATGAGGGGTGGTGACACTGTGAGGGGACATCATGAAGGCTGGTGACACCATGAGGGGACACCATGAGGGGACACCATGAGGGGTGGTGACACTGTGAGGGGACACCATGAGGGAACACTGCCTTGAGGACGCCATGAAGGGCGCCATGAGGGGACACTGTGAGGGGTCTCTGCCTTGGGGACACCATGCAGGGACACCATGAAGGGACACCATGAGGGGACACCATGAGGGGGCCCTCCCTTGGGGACACGGTGAGGGGTGGTGACACCACGAGGTGACACCGTGAGGGGACCCTCCCTTGGGGACCCCCCAAATGAATGCGGGCATGCAAACGAGGGGGCGGAGCCAACGCTGTCCCCGCTGTCCCCGCGGTCCCCGCAGGGCGCGGGCTGCACGGCGCTGGTGGTGGCCGTGGTGGCCCGGAAGCTGGAGCTGACCAAGGCCGAGAAGCACGTGCACAACTTCATGATGGACACGCAGCTCACCAAGAGGGTGAGAGCGCCGGGAACGGGGGAAATCCTGGGGAAAACGGGAAAAACCCGGCAGAACCCGTAAAGGTGGGGAGATCCCGCTAAAAAT
Organism: Haemorhous mexicanus; assembly: GCF_027477595.1. Taxonomy (NCBI): domain Eukaryota; kingdom Metazoa; phylum Chordata; class Aves; order Passeriformes; family Fringillidae; genus Haemorhous; species Haemorhous mexicanus. Next base: position 5,309,903 of record NC_082369.1, read on the forward strand.
GGGGGAAATCCCATTAAAATCTGTTAAAATGGGGAAAATCCTATTAAAATCCCATTAAAAAGGTGGAAAATCCCATTAAAATCCGTTAAAATGGGAAAAAACCCCATTAAAAATGGGAAAATCCCATTAAAATCCCATTAACATCGGGGAAATCCCATTAAAATCCGTTAAAATGGGAAAAAATCCCATTAAAATCCCATTAAAAATGGGAAAAATCCCATTAAAATCCCATTAAAAAGGTGGAAAATCCCATTAAAATCCATTAAAATGGGAAAAAACCCCATTAAAAATGGGGGAAATCTCATTAAAATCCATTAAAATGGGAAAAATCCCATTAAAATCCCATTAAAAAGGTGGAAAATCCCATTAAAATCCGTTAAAATGGAAAAAAACCCATTAAAAATGGGAAAATCCCATTAAAATCCGTTAAAATGGAAAAAACCCCATTAAAAATGGGAAAAACCCATTAAAATCCCATTAACATCGGGGAAATCCCATTAAAATCCGTTAGAATGGGGAAAATCCTATTAAAATCCCATTAAAAAGGTGGAAAATCCCATTAAAATCCGTTAAAATGGGAAAAAACCCCATTAAAAATGGGAAAATCCCATTAAAATCTGTTAAAATGGGAACAAACCCCATTAAAAATGGGAAAATCCCATTAAAATCCGTTAAAATGGGAAAAAACCCCATTAAAAATGGGAAAATCCCATTAAAATCCCATTAACATCGGGGAAATCCCATTAAAATCCGTTAAAATGGGGAAAGTCCCATTAAAATCCCATTAAAAAGGTGGAAAATCCCATTAAAATCCGTTAAAATGGGAAAAAACCCCATTAAAAATGGGAAAATCCCATTAAAATCTGTTAAAATGGGAAAAAATCCCATTAAAATCCCATTAAAAAGGTGGAAAATCCCATTAAAATCTGTTAAAATGGAAAAAACCCCATTAAAATCCCATTAACATCGGGGAGATCCCGCTAAAAATGGGGGAAATCCCATTAAAATCCGTTAAAATGGGAAAAAACCCCATTAAAATCCCATTAAAAATGGGGAAAATCCCATTAAAATCCGTTAAAATGGGAAAAAAAACCCATTAAAAATGGGGGAAAATCCCATTAAAATCTGTTAAAATGGGAAAAAACCCCATTAAAATCCCATTAAAAATGGGAAAAATCCCATTAAAATCCCATTAAAAATGGGGAAAATCACATTAAAATCCCATTAAAAATGGGGAAAATCCCATTAAAATCCCATTAAAAATGGGGGAAATCCCATTAAAATCCATTAAAATGGGAAAAAACCCCATTAAAATCCTATTAAAATGGGAAAAAAATCCCATTAAAACCTGGGAATGCCACATTAAAACTGAAGAAAAATTTCATTATGGCCATGAAAATCTGGATTAAAATTGTGATAAAAACCCGATTAAAACGAGGAAAAACCCCAAAAATCCAAGGGAACGCCCATAAAAAATGGGGAAAAAATGGGGAAAAAAAGGGGGAAAATGGGAAAAAATGGGGAAAATGGGGGAAAATCCCATAAAAATGGGAAAACCCCATTAAAATCTGGGAATGCCATGTTAAAATGAGGAAATATTCCATTGTGACCGAGAAAATCTGGATTAAAATTGTGAAAAAAAAAACCAATTAAAACGAGGAAAAAACCCAAAAAACCAAGGGAACGCCCATAAAAAATGGGGGGAAAATGGGAAAAATGGGAAAAAATGGGGAAAATGGGGGAAAATCCCATAAAAATGGGAAAACCCCATTAAAATCTGGGAATGCCACGTTAAAATGAGGAAATATTCCATTGTGACCGAGAAAATCTGGATTAAAATTGTGAAAAAAAACCAATTAAAACGAGGAAAAAACCCAAAAAAACAAGTGGAAAATGGGGAAAAATGGGAAAAAATGGGGAAAAATCCCATAAAAACGGGAAAACCCCATTAAAACCTGGGAATGCCACATTAAAACTGAAGAAAAATTTCATTATAACCGTGAAAATCTGGATTAAAATTGTGATAAAACCCCAATTAAAAATAGGAAAAAACCCAAAAAACCAAGGGAACGCCCATAAAAAATGGGGGGAAAATGGGCAAAAATGGGGAAAAATGGGGAAAAATGGGGAAAAAATGGGGAAAAATGGGGAAAAATCCCATAAAAATGGGAAAACCTCATTAAAATCTGGGAATGCCATGTTAAAATAAGGAAATATTCCATTGTGACCGAGAAAATCTGGATTAAAATTGTGAAAAAAAACCAATTGAAACGAGGAAAAAACCCAAAAAACCAAGTGGAAAATGGGGAAAAATGGGAAAAAAATGGGGGAAAATCCCATAAAAATGGGAAAACCCCATTAAAACCTGGGAATGCCACATTAAAACTGAGGAATATTTTCATTATGACGATGAAAATCTGGATTACAATTATGATAAAAACCCGATTAAAACGAGGAAAAAACCCAAAAATCCAAGGGAACGCCCATTAAAAATGGGGGAAAAATGGGGAAAAATGGGGAAAAATGGGAAAAAATAGGGGAAAATCCCATAAAAATGGGGAAAATCCCATTAAAACCTAGAAATGCCACATTAAAACCGAGAAAAAATTCTGTTATAGCCATGAAAATCTGGATTAAAATTGTGAAAAAAACCCGATTAAAACGAGGAAAAAACCCAAAAAACCAAGGGAATGCCCATAAAAATGGGGGAAAAATGGGGAAAAATGGGGAAAAAATGGGAAAAAATGGGGAAAATGGGGAAAAATCCCATTAAAATGGAAAAACCCTATTAAAACCTGGGAATGCCACGTTAAAACCGAGGAAAAATTCCGTTGTGACCGAGAAAATCTGGATTAAAATTGTGAAATAATTCCATTAAAATGAGGAAAAAACCCAAAAAACCAAGGGAACGCCCATAAAAAATGGGGGAAAAATGGGGAAAAAATGGGGAAAAATGGGGAAAAATGGATTTTTTCTGGAAGCCAGGGGTGACTTTTGGGCTTTGGGGCGGCAGGTGAAGAACGCCGCCGCCAACGTGCTCAGGGAGACGTGGCTGATCTACAAGCACACCAAGCTGGTGAAGAAGATCGACCACGCCCGAGTTCGGACCCACCAGCGTAAGTTCCTCCAAGCCATCCATCAGTAAGTGCCACCGCTTTTCCTGCTTCCTTGTCACCTCCCCCGTGTCCCCAGAGCGGGGGTGACCTCGGGGACAGCAGTGGGTGGGTTGGGTTTGGTGCCCTGGTGGTGGTTCTGTGTTTGTCACCTGGTCTTGGTGGCCTCGCCTGGCTGTCCGCTGTCCCCAAGCCCGCTGTCCTCATCCTCTGTCCTTGTTGTCATCTCCTGGCCTTGAGCTCTACCCCATCCTTGTCCCCATTCCTTGTCCCCATTGGTGTCCCCATTCCTGTCCCCATCCTTGTCCCCATTCCTGTCCCCATTCTTGTCCCCATTCTTGTCCCCTGTTCTTGTCCCCATTCATGTCCCCTTTCCTTGTCCCTGTTCCTTGTGCCTATCCTTGTCCCCGTTCTTGTCCCCATCCTTGTCCCCATTCTTGTCCCCATTCATGTCCCCTTTCCTTGTCCCCATTCTTGTCCTCTGGCCTCGTCCCCATTCTTGTCCCCATTCCCTGTCCCCTGGTCTTGTCTCCATTCCGTGTCCCCATTCCTTGTCCCCATTCTTGTCCCCATTCCGTGTCCCCATTCCTGTCCCCTTTCCTTGTCCACATTCTTGTCCCCTGTCCCCCATTCTACTGTCCTGCCCTCCTTGCCTTGTCCTCTACCCCATTCTTGTCCCCATTCTTGTCCCCGTCCCTCATTCCCTGTCCCTCATTCCCGCTGTCCTTGTCCCCTCTCCTCTCTCCTTGTCCCCATCCCCTGTCCCCTGTCCTTGTCCCCATCCTCTGTCCCCCTCCCCTACTCCATCCCTGTCCCCTTGTGCCATTGTGTGTCCCCCCCCGCTGTGCCTGTCCCTGTCCCTGTCCCTGTCCCTGTCCCTGTCCCTTCCCTGTCCCCATTCCTGTCCCTGTCCCTGTCCCCTCCCTATCACTGTCCCCATCCCTGTCCCCTCCCTATCCCTGTCCCCATCCCTGTCCCTATCCCTGTCCCCATCCCTGTCCCTGTCCCCGTCCTTGTCCCCATCCCTGTCCCCATCCCTGTCCCTGTCCCTGTCCCTGTCCCTGTCCCTGTCCCCTCCCTGTCCCTGTCCCTGTCCCCTAACTGTCCCCGTCCCTGTCCCTGTCCCCTGTGGGGACCCCCGACCTTTGGGGTGACCCCCGGGCTCCCCCATCTCCGGGCTGGGGTCTGGGGGTGGCCGGGGGTGGCCTGGCTGGGACAGGGGGGTCCCCAAGTGTCCCTTTCCGGGGTCCCTCGGGGCGGTGGCGGTGTCGTTGTCGCGCTGTCCCCTCGCCTTTAACCCTTTGTTTTCCCTCTGCTGCGCCGCCCCCGCAGAGCTCAGAAGTAAGTGCCCCTCCCCCCTCCCCTCCCCCACCCGGCTTCGCGCGGGCTCTGCCGCCACATTTGGGGTGGGGGGGACACCCTAAAACCCGGGGGGACACCCGAGGGGACACCCTAAAACCCGGGGGACACCCCAAAAACCGGAGGGACACCCTAAAACCCGAGGGGACACCCCAAAACCCAGGGGACACCCCAAAAAAAGAGGGGACACCCCAAAAACCCGAGGGGACGCTCCAAAAACCGAGGGGACACCCCAAAAACCCGAGGGGACACCCCAGAACCTGAGGGGACACCGCAAAACTCGGGGGGACACCCCAAAAACCCGGGGGACACCCCAAAACCCCAGAGGACACCCCAAAAACCGGAGAGACACCCTCGGGGGGACACCCCAAGAACCGAGGGGACCCCCTCGGTGTGGGGGGGGGGGGCTGCACGTTTGGGGGAGGGGCTGCATGGAGGAGGACAGAGGTGACAGAGGTGACAGAGGTGACAGAGGTGACAGAGGTGACAGCGCTGCTGGGGTGGTGACAGCGCTCCTGGGATGGTGACAGCGCTGCTGGGGTGGTGACAGTGCTGCCGGGGGGTGACAGCGGTCCTGGGGTGGTGACAGCACTCCTGGGATGGTGACAGCGCTGCTGGGGTGGTGACACTGCTGCCGGGGGGTGACAGCGGTCCCGGGAGTGTCCCCAAGGCTGCCATTGTCCCCTCAGGCTGAGGAGTGTGAAGATGGAGCAGCGCAAACTCAACGACCAGGCCAACACCCTGGTGGACCTGGCCAAGGTGAGCTCCAGAAAACCCCATTGCTGTGGGGTCAGCCCCAAAAACCCCATTGCTATGGGGTCAGCCCCAAAAACCCCATTGCTATGGGGTCAGCCCTAAAAACCCCATTGCTGTGGGGTCAGCCCTAAAAACCCCATTGCTATGGGGTCAGCCCCAAAAACCCCATTGCTGTGGGGTCAGCCCCAGAAAACCCCATAGCTGTGGGGTCAGCCCCAAAAACCCCATAGCTGTGGGGTCAGCCCCAAAAACCCCATTGCTGTGGGGTCAGCCCTAAAAACCCCATTGCTGGGGGGTCAGCCCCAAAAACCCCATTTTTATGGGGTCAGCCCCAAAAAACCCCATTTTTATGGGGTCAGCCCCTAAAAACCCCATTGCTGTGGGGTCAGCCCCAAAAACCCCATTTTTATGGGATCAGCCCTAAAAACCCCATTGCTGTGGGGTCAGCCCCAGAAAACCCCATAGCTGTGGGGTCAGCCCCCAAAACCCCATTGCTGTGGGGTCAGCCCCAAAAACCCCATTGCTGTGGGGTCAGCCCTAAAAAACCCCATTTTTATGGGATCAGCCCTAAAAACCCCATTTTTATGGGATCAGCCCTAAAAACCCCATTGCTGTGGGGTCAGCTCCTCCCTGACCCCAAACCCCCCCCATATTTTTGGGGTGCCCCTGCCCCGTGTCCTGTTGCAGATGCAGATGGTGATGCCTGACCCCAAACCCCCCCTGTTTTTGGGGTCCCCCTGCCCTAACCCCCCCCATATTTTGGGGTCTCTCCCCCTAACCCCCCTGTTTTTGGGGTCCCCTGGCCCCCCCCCGTTTCCGGCGCAGACGCAGTCGGTGATGCCTGACCCCAAACCCCTCCCATATTTCGGGGTCCCCCCTAACCCCCCCATATTTCGGGGTCCCCCCTGACCCCCCCCTGTTTTGGGGTCCCCCCTGAACCCCTCCTGTTTTTGGGGTACCCCCTGACCCCCCCCTGTTTTGGGGTCCCCCTGACCCCCCGTTTCTGGCGCAGACGCAGTCGGTGATGCCTGTCCCCTGACCCCAAACCCCCCATATTTCGGGGTCCCCCTGACCCCCCCCTGTTTTTGGGTTCCCCAAACCCCCCCATATTTCGGGGTCCCCCCTGACCCCCCCCATGTTTTTGGGGTCCCCCTGACCCCAACCCCCCCCCCCACTCCCCCGTTTCTGGCGCAGACGCAGTCGGTGATGCCTGACCCCTAACCCCCCCATATTTCAGGGTCCCCCCTAACCCCCCCATATTTCGGGTCCCCCCTGACCCCCCCCTGTTTTTGGGGTCCCCCCTGACCCCCCCCTGTTTTGGGGGTCCCCCCTGACCCCCCCCTGTTTTGGGGGTCCCCCTGACGCCCCGTTTCCGGCGCAGACGCAGTCGGTGATGCTGGAGCTGCTGTCGGAGCTGCAGGAGCGGCACGAGGAGCTGAGCCGCCGCCTGGGGGCGCTCGAGGCGCAGCTGGAGGCGCTGGGGGGGCTCCTGCAGGCGCTGCCCGCGCTGCTCGGCCGAGCCCTGCGCCAGCCCGGCCGCGCGGGGACAGCCCCGGGGACAGCGGGGACAGCCCTGGGGACAGCTCCGGGGACAGCGGGGACAGCCCTGGGGACAGCGGGGACAGCGCTGGGGACAGCGGGGACAGCGCTGGGGACAGCCCTGGGGACAGCGGGGACAGCCCTGGGGACAGCCCTGGGGACAGCGGGGACAGCGGGGACAGCCCTGGGGACAGCCGTGGGGACAGCGGGGACAGCCCTGGGGACAGCTCCGGGGACAGCGGGGACAGCCGTGGGGACAGCGGGGACAGCCCTGGGGACAGCGGGGACAGCGCTGAGGACAGCGGGGACAGCCGTGGGGACAGCGGGGACAGCCGTGGGGACAGCTGGGACAGCCGGGACAGCCATGGGGACAGCGCTGGGGACAGCCAGGACAGCGCTGGGGACAGCCGGGACAGCGGGGACAGCGCCGGGGACAGCCGGGACAGCCATGGGGACAGCCGCCGAGAGAGCCACGGGGACAGAGGGGACAGCGCCGGGGACAGCCGCGGGGACACCGCGCCACACCGCCGCCACCGCGCCCTGCAGCCCCCGCCGCGGTGGCAGTGACAGCGACAGCGACAGCGCCCGGGACAGTGACAGCGCCCGGGCCGCCTCGGACAGCGGATGAGGGATGGTGGCTGGACAGCGAGTGTCACCTGTGTCACCTGTGTCACCCGTGTCACCTCGGACAGCGGCTGGGTGTCACCCGTGTCACCCGTGTGTCACCTCGGACAGCGGCTGGGTGTCACCCGTGTCACCCGTGTGTCACCTCGGACAGCGGCTGGGTGTCACTCGTGTCACCCGTGTGTCACCTCGGACAGCGGCTGAGGGGCGCTGGGGACCCCCCCCCCGTCCCCTTCTGTCACCTGGGACAGCAGGTGACCCCGTGGGGGGGGGGGGGGGTTGGGGACACCCCCAGACCCCTCTGTGTCCCCCCTGGTTTTGGGGTTCAGGGGGGGGGTCTCCCATCCCCTCGCTCCCCCCTGATTTTGGGGTGTGGGGTGGTCACAGACCCCTTTGTGTCCCCCCGCAGTTTTGGGGTGCAGGGGGGTCACAGACCCCTTTGTGTCCCCCAGAATTTGGGGTTCAGGGGCGTCACAGACCCTTCTGAACCCCGCCGAATTTGGGGTGCGGGGGGGGGTCCCAATCTCCTCACACCCCCCTGATTTTGGGGTGCGGCGGGGGGTCTCCCATCCCCTCGCTCCCCCCGCAGTTTTGGGGTGCAGGGGGGGGTCACAAACCCCTTTGTACCCCCCAGAATTTGGGGTGGGGGGTGGTCTCAGACCCCTCTGTGTCCCCCCCCCGGTTTTGGGGTGCAGGGGGGGTCCCCGAGTTGATCTCTGGCCATCGTGTGGCCGTTGCCGTAGCTTTGTTCTGGAAAGCTCTGTATACAAACTCCTGCCTTCACTGTGCTGGACCCCCCCAAAAACCCCCCCGGGACCCCCCCGGGACCCCCCAAAATCCCTCCTGGACCCCCCCCAAGCGGTGGGAGCCGAGCTGAGCCTTTTTTATTTGGGGGGGGGGGGAGGGGACAAGGGACAGAGGGGACAAACCAGGAGCCATGAGAGGTTTTTTGGGGTGGGGTCTCAAATTTGGGGTTTGGGGGGGGGACACCCCCGTGGTGACCCCTAAAATGGGGCGGGGGCGTGTATTTTTTGGAGGGGGGGGGGTCTCCATTCGTGGCTCCGCCCCCCCAAAGTGACCTTGGTGACGTCACCTCTCTGTGCCTCAGTTTCCCCCAGCTGGAAAATTTTTGGGGGGGGGGTGGGTGGGATTTGGGGAGGGGGTGGCACCCCTGGATGCAATACTGAGCCCATCCCCCATCCTCCTGGGGGGGTCAGGACCCCTCCCCACAACCCTGGACCCCTCCCCGGGGGGGTTCTGCCCCCCCCTGCGCTGTGGGGGGGTTCTTGGGGGGGGATTTGGGGAAATTTGGGGTTTTTTGGGGGGATTTGGGGGGGGCTGAGGCGCAAATTAAAGGAGCCTGAACTGCACGTGTGGCTCTCTGCTTGGCCTGGGGGGGGGTTGGGGGATTTTGGGGGATTTTTGGGGATTTTGGGGGCGGTTTGGGGGATTTTTGGGGGGATTTGGGGGATTTTGGGGGAATTTTTAGGGGGTTTGGGGGGGATTTTTGGGGGATTTGGGGGTTTTGGGGGAATTTTTAGGGGTTTCGGGGGATTTGGGGGAATTTTGGGAGATTTTTGGGGATATTTTGGGATTTTGGGGCCGTTTTGGGGGAATTTTTAGGGATTTTGGGAGATTTTGGGGGGGATTTTTGGGGATTTTTTGGGATTTTTGGGCCGGTTTTGGGGGAATTTTTAGGGAGTTTTGGAGGGGATTTTTGGGGGAATTTTGGGGGTTTTTGGGGAATTTTTAGGGGGTTTAGGGGGATTGGGGGGGATTTTGGGGGGGATTTTAGGGGATTCTTGGGGATTTTTTGGGATTTTGGGGCGTTTTGGGGGAATTTTTAGGGGGTTTTGGGGGGGATTTTTGGGGGGATTTTTGCGGGGATTTGGGGGCCATTTTGGGGGTTTTGGGGGGATTTTGAGGGGTTTGGGGGATTTTGGCCGGATTTTTGGGGTGATTTTGGGGGATTTTTGGGTTTCCCCCTTCCCGGGAGCTCCCCCCACCCTGGGAACTTTGTGGGGTTTCGGGGCAGATTTTGGGGGACCCCAGACCCTTTTTTGGGGCGCCGCGAGGGTTCGGGGACACTCCGTAGGTGGGGGAGGGGGGGGTGGTGGCCCCGTGGTGGCCCCGTGCGACAATGGGGGTGGCGCGAGGCTGTCAATGATTAACGCGCGGTGCCTGGCGGTGGTGGCACTGGTGGCACTGGTGGCACTGCTGGTGGCACTGCTGGTGGCACTGCTGGTGGCACTGGGGAGCAGCCAGGGGACATCGCGCTGTGCCCGGGGGTCGCGTGTGTCCCCTCCCCATGCGACGGGCAGGTAACGGCGGTGGCAGGGGACAGGACACCGGCCATTGTCCCCAAGGGCTGGCACGGGGAGGGGACACGGGGAGAGGGGACACGGGGCCACCAGTGGGTGCTTCCCGCTCGTCCCAGCCCAAACTGGGGACAGGGGACACCCCGGGGGACACGGTGGCCTCGCGGTGCCGCCGAGGAGGGACGGCCGCAGGTGGCCCGCGGGGGGAAACTGAGGCACGGCGACACCGCCACTTCTGTGTCCCCTCCAGGGGTGGCCTCGGAGCGCCAGGAGCCCCGCGGGGGTGCCGGGAGCGGTGACATCCCCGCGAGGTCCCCACCCCGGCGCCACCTCAGCGCCGCCACCCCCCGTGTGGCGATGTCACCGCCGCCAGCGCGTGCCAGGCGTGTCACCTTCCAGGACGAGCTGGGGACAGCGCGGGGGGCGCGAGGGGACGGCGCTGGGTCCCCAAAAGTGTCCCCAAGGATGTCACTGTGGTCGGGGGCTGTGTCCCCAAAAGTGTCACCGCGGCCGGACGATCCGTCCCGGAAGGATCCGTCCCGACATTCCCGGGCCCGGCTGGATCCATCCCAGAATTCCAGGGCCCGGTGGGATCATTCCCGGCTGGATCCATCCCGATCCTGCTGGGATCATTCCCGGCATTCCCCATCCCGGCTGGATCCATCCCAGTGTGATTCCCAGCATTCCCGGGCCTGGTGGGATCATTCCCGACTGGATCCATCCCGACATTCCCAATCTCAGCAGGATCCACCCCAGAATTCCCCATCCCGGTTGAATCATTCCCGGCATTCCCGATCCCGGCTGGATCCATCCCTGAATTCCCGATCCTGGTGGGACCATTCCCAACATTTCCCATCTTGGCTGGATCCATCCCAACGTTCCCGATCCCAGCTGGATCCACCCCAGTCCCCGTTGGATCATTCCCGGCATTCCCGATCCCGGCTGGATCCATCCCAACATTCCCGATCTCATCAGGATCCATCCCAGAATTCCCGATCCCGGTTGGACCATTCCCAATATTCCCGATCCCAGCTGGATCCATCCCGATCCCGGTGGGACCATTCCCCACATTCCCAATCCCAGCGGGATCCATCCCAACATTCCCGATCTCAGCAGGATCCATCCCAGAATTCCCGATCCCGGTTGGACCATTCCCGATATTCCCAATCTCTGCAGGATCCATCCCAGAATTCCCGATCCCGGTGCGATCATTCCCGATATTCCCGATCCCAGCTGGATCCATCCCGATCCCAGTGGGATCATTCCCAGCATTCCCAAGCCCATCTGGATCCATCCCAAAATTCCCCATCCCGGCTGGATCCATCCCAGAATTCCCCATCCCGGTGGGATCATTCCCGATATTCCCGATCCCGGCTGGATCCATCCCAGAATTCCCGATCCCGGCAGGAACAATCCCGGCTGGATCCACGCCGATCCCGGTGGGATCATTCCCGATATTCCCGATCCCGGCTGGATCCATCCCAGAATTCCCGATCCCGGCAGGAACAATCCCGGCTGGATCCACGCCGATCCCGGTGGGATCATTCCCGATATTCCCGATCCCGGCTGGATCCATCCCAGAATTCCCGATCCCGGCTGGATCCATCCCAGAATTCCCGATCCCGGGGCGATCATTCCTGACTGGATCCATTCCCGATCCCGGCCGGATCCCCCCCGATCCCGGTGCCACCGGAGCCGCGACAATCGGGGACACCCTGGGACACCCCCTCCCCAAATTTTGGGGTTTTTGGGGAGGCCCCGCCCCCTTCCCCCCCCCCATGTGTCCCTTGCCCCTCCCCCCGGGAACGGAGGTAATTAAACATTAATTAATTCATTCATTACCTTCGGTAATTAACACCCAAAAATCTCCGCTGGTTTTTAGGGGGGCGGGACCTCCATCCGCCCCTCCCCCTCCCCACTTTGGGGGTCCCCAATTTCCCCTTTTGTCCCCCCCAAAATGTCCCCAACCCTCCCCCGCTTGGGCCCCGCCCCCTTTTTAACCCCTCGGTGCCCGGTGCTGCCCCCCCCGCCCTCCCCGGGGGCGGGACCCGGGGCCGGTCCCGCAGCGCCGCCGCCGCCGCCGCCTCCGCCGCTCCCGGCTGCCATTTTAAGGTGAACAAAGCGGCGGAGAGGCGGCAGGTGAGCGGCTCGGCGGGACCGGGAACCCCCGGTACCGGCAGCGGTACCGGCACCGGCAGCGCGGGGGGAGGGCGGTACCGGAACGGGAGGGAGCACCGGGGGGTGGGGGGGGTCTCCGCTCCCCGCTGCGCACGGAGGGGTTCGTCCTTCCCCGAGGCACCGGGGGCCCCGCCGCGCTTCTCTCCGGTACAGCGGGCCGGACCGGGAGCGGCCACGGGATTCCACAGCGGTACCGGGGTCCCCACCGGCACTCGGGTCCCCGCCGGTACCGGGTTCTAAAGCGGAACCGGGGTCCCCACCGGGTCCACACCGGTACCGGGGTCCCCACCGGCACTCGGGTCCCTGCCGGTACGGGGTTCTAAAGCGGTACCGGGGTCCCCACCGGCACTCGGGTCCCTGCCGGTACCGGGTTCTAAAGCGGTACCGGGGTCCCCACCGGGTCCACACCGGTACCGGGGTCCCCACCGGCACTCGGGTCCCTGCCGGTACCGGGTTCTAAAGCGGTACCGGGGACCCCACCGGCACTCGGGTCCCCGCCGGTACCGGGTTCTAAAGCAGAACCGGGGTCCCCACCGGGTCCACACCGGTACCGGGGTCCCCACCGGCACTCGGGTCCCCGTCGGTTCCGGATTCCAGAGCGGTACCGGTGTCCCCACCAGCACTCGGGTCCCCGCCGGTACCGGGTTCTAAAGCGGAACCGGGGTCCCCACCGGCTCCGCACCGGTACCGGATTGTCCACCGGCACTCGGGTCCCCGTCGGTTCCGGATTCCAGAGCGGTACCGGTGTCCCCAACGGCTCCGCACCGGTACCGGGCTCCCCGACACCGCCGAAATCCCCTCCGTGCTGCCCCCGGTAGCGCTCCCGGTACCGGAGCCGTCCCCGGCCCCGCCGCCACCGGCGACACCGCGCTCCGGTCACCGCTGCGGGTCCCGGTGGCCTCCCGGGGGTTCCCGGTGGGGTCGAACGGGGGGATCCGCCCGGTACCGGGGGATTTGGGATCGGTGAGACCGGGAGATTTGGGATCGGTGGGACCAGGAGATTTGGGCTCGGTGGCACCGGGAGATTTGGGCTCGGTGGCACCGGGAGATTTGGGCTCGGTGAGACCGAGGGATTCGGGATCGGTGGCACCGGGAGATTTGGGCTCGGTGGCACCGGGACCCTTGGGCACCCCCAAAACTCCTCCCCGCCCCTCCCGCGGGTCCCACCGAGCCCCGGTACCACCGGCACGGGCTCCCGGTTTGGGTTTCCCGCAGGAATTCCCGTTTCCCGCAGCGATCGTGGGGATTTTTTTGGGGTTTTTTTTGGGGTCTCTGCCTGGCCCAGGCGGGGTCCCCACATTTAAGCCCCCCGCCCCAATTTTCCAGCCGCTCTGCCCCACGTGACCTCAGTAATTAGAATTATTGTTAATTATTTTGATGATTTGGATTTTTTAATCCGGCCGGATCAGCTCAGGCCCCGCTTCCCACAGGGAATTCCAACAATCCCAATTAATTCCCTGCCGGCTCCGGAGCTGTTGGGGACAGGGAGGTGACACCGAGAGCCCGGCGTGCCTGGGGTGGCACCGGCTGGTGACTCACCGTGCCTCAGTTTCCCCACGTCAACGCCGTGCCTCAGTTTCCCCATAAAACTTCTGTAGCGTCTCCGAGGATTTTGTGGGATCTCCAAAGTTTTTTTTGGGGTTCTCCAAGGATTTTTGGTAGGATCTCCAAGGATTTTTTGGGGGTTCTCCAAGGTTTTTTTGGTGGGGTCTCCAAGGTTTTTTTGGTGGGGTCTCCAAGGTTTTTTTGTGGGTTTTCCAAGGGGTTTTGTGGGATCTCTAAGGGGTTTTTTAGGGAAGGTCTCCAAGGTTTTTCTGGGGGTCTCCAAGACATTTTTTGTGGGGTGTCCAAGGACTTTTTTGGGGGTTCTCCAAGAATTTTTTGGTGTGGTCTCCAAAATTTTTTGTGGGTCTCTCCAGGTTCTTTTTGGTGGGTTCTCCAAGGTTTTTTTGGTGGGTTCTCCAAGGATTTTTTTGGTGGGGTCTCCAAGATTTTTTGTAGATCTCTTCAGGTTCTTTTTGGGGAGGTTTCCCAGCTCTTTTTAGTGGGTTCTCCAAGGTTTTTTTTGTGGGATCCCCAAGGTTTTTTTGGTGGGCTCTCCAAGGTTTTTTTGGTGGGTTCTCCAAGGTTTTTTTAGTGTGTTCTCCAAGGTTTTTTTGGTGGGTTCTCCAAGGTTTTTTTAGTGTGTTCTCCAAGGTTTTTTTGGTGGGCTCTCCAAGGATTTTTTGGTGGTCTCTCCAGGTATTTTTTGGGGGTGTCTCCAAATTTGTTTGTGGAGTCTCCAAGGCTTTTTTTTTGTAGGATCTCCAAAGTTTTTTTGGGGGGTTCTCCGGGCTTTTTTTGGTGCGATCTCCAAGGATTTTTTGGGAGCTCTCCAAACTTTTTCGCGGGGTCTCCAAGATTTTTCTTGGCAGACCAACAAAAATCTTGGATCTCCAAGTTGTTATTTTTTTTGATGACATCTCCAAAGCTTTTTGGACGTGCCTCAGTTTCCCCACACAAACCTCCGTGCCTCCCACTCCCTCCTCCCCAGCTGGGTGGCGACGGTGACAAAGGGACCAAAGTCCTTCCCGCCGGCGGCGACAGAACCACCCCGGAGATCTTTCCGTCTGTCCCCGCAGGGATGTTCACCAAGAAACCCTACGACAGCGCCTACGGGCCACCTCCCACCTCCTACGGGCCACCGACGGGCGACTATGGCTACGATTTCACCGCCCGCTCGCCTCCACCGGGCTCCTACTACGTGGAGGACGTGCCTCAGCTTTTCTACAAGTGGTCGTCGCCGCCGGGGCTGGTGCGGCTGCTGGAGGGCGCGGTGATGCTGCTGTGCGTGGCCGTGTTCGCCTGCGTGGCCTCCACGCTGGCCTGGGATTACGGCTACGGTTACGGCTACGGCGGCGTGCTGGGCACCGGCCTCGGTGGCTACTACGGCTCCGGTTACTACGGCAGCGGGGTGAACTACGGCTACGGTTACGGTGGATACTACGGAGGCGTCACCAACCCGCGGGCGGCCAACGGCTTCATGATCGCCATGGCCGTGCTCTGCTTCCTAGCCCAGCTGGGCTTGTTGGTGGCCAGCTTGAGCAAGTCCAGCGGGTCGCGGTCGCGCCGGTTCTACCTGGTGGTCATCGTGGTCAGCGCCCTGCTGGCCTTGGTGATGTTGGTGGCCAGCATCGTCTACGTGGTGGGGGTGAACCCGCAGGCGCAGATGAGCGGCGGGGGCTACTACTACAGCCCGCTGCTGGCCATGTGCAGCCAGGTGTACGCCGGGGGCGCCGTGCTCAACCAGTACCTGTACCACTACTGCACCGTGGACCCGCAGGAGGTCGGTGGGGACGGCGGGGATGGGGCCACCGGGAGGGGGATGGGGCCACCGGGAGGGGGACAGGGCCACCGGGAGGGGATGGGGACCATCAGGAGGGGGCAGGGGCTACTGAGAGGGGACAGGGACCACCAGGAGAGGATGGGGGCCGCCGGGAGGGGGACAGGGCCACCGGGAGGGGATGGGGACCATCAGGAGGGGATGGGGACCTCTGGGAGGGGGACGGGGCCACCGGGAGGGGATGGGGCTACTGGGAGGGGGCAGGGACCACCAGGAGGGGATGGGGACCATCAGGAGGAGACAGGGGCTACTGGAGGACAGGGACCACTGGGAGAGGACAGGGGCTACTGAGAGGGGACAGGGACTACCAGGAGGGGATGGGGACCACCAGGAGGGGATGGGGACCATCAGGAGGGGACAGGGGCTACTGGGAGGGGACAGGGACCATCAGGAGGAGACGGGGCCACTGGGGAGGGGGATGGGGCTACTTTGAGGGGGCAGGGGCTACTGAGAGGGGACAGGGACCACCAGGAGGGGATGGGGACTACCAGGAGGGGATGGGGACCACTGGGAGGGGATGGGGGACCACCAGGGAACAGAGACTACTGGGAGGGGACAGGGACCACTGGGAGGGGACAGGGGCTACTGAGAGGGGACAGGGACCACCAGGAGGAGGCAGGGGCTACTGGGAGGGGACAGGGGGTACTGGGAGGGAACAGGGACCACCAGGAGGGGATGGGGACCACTAGGAGGGGACAGGGGCTACTGAGAGGGGACAGGGACCACCAGGAGGGGATGGCAACCATTGGGAGGGGACGGGGACTACTGGGAGGGGATGGGGACCACCAAGAGAGGATGGGGACCAGTGGAGAGGGGACAGGGGCTACCGGGGGGATGGGGACCACCAGGGAATGGGGATCACTGGGTGGGAACAGGGACTACCGGGGGGACAGGGACCACCGGGCAAGAGGTGGCACAGGGACCACCGGGAGAAGACAGGGGGTGAGGGAAGGACCTCCATGGAAAGGTTTGGGATTCGGGAAGGGCAGAGAAAAATTTGGGATTCAGGAATCAGCCCCGCCCCCTCGCTCACCTCCCCCCTGCTCTTGCCCGAGCCAACCCCAAACCGCAGCGATCCCAAAGCATTCCCGGGATGTCCCGGTCCTGGATCCCGGTCCCAAATCATTCCCAGACCCCAATCCCGGTCCCGTCCGTGGCCAGGCCGGGGCCGCTCCCCGCGCCGGGGCTGGAATTGGAATGCGGCGCTTCCAGCCCGGCCGGTGGGACCGGGAGCGCCCGGGGCCGCCCGGGACTGGCACGGGACGGGGCCGGCCCGGGATGGGGCCCGGGACTGGCACGGGACGGGGCCGGCCCGGGATGGGGCCCGGGACGGGGCCCGGGACTGGCACGGGATGGGGGCCCGGCCGTGCCCGGCTGGCACCGGGAGCCCCGGATCCTGCCCGACCTTCCCAAAGCCCGAACCTTCCTTAATCCCAAACCTTCCCCATTCCCAAACATTTCCTGTCCTTTTAGAACCCCCAAACTTCCCAAATCCCAAATCTGAGGTTTGGGAAAGAGAGGAAAGGTTTGGGATTTGGGGAGCTTTTGGATCTGGGATTTGGGGAGGAGAGGAAAGGTTTGGGATTTGGGGAGGAGAGGAAAGGTTTGGAATTTGGGAAAGGTTTGGGGTTTGGGATTTGGGAAGGACTGGGAAAGGTTTGAGATTTGGGAAAGGTTTGGGGTTTGGGAAGCACACCGAGAATCTCTGGGATTGGGCTCACCGAACACCACGAGGATTTTGGGGATGAAAGCCCCAATCCCAGGAATCCCCAAAACCTGAATCCCCGAATCCCCAAATCCCCAAACTCCCAAATTCCCAGTTCCCCAAATCCTTGAATCCCTGAATCTCCAAACCCTGAATCCCCGAATTCCCAAATCCCCAAATTCCCAACCCTGAATCCCCAAATTCCCAAATCCCCAAACCCCAAATCCTTGAACACCCAAATCCCCAATCCCCAAACCACGAATCCCTGAATTCCCAAATGCCCAAATCTCTGAACCCCCAAACCCCCAAATCCCCAAACCCCAAATCCCAAACCCCAAACCCCAAATCCCCGCTCTCCCCCAGGCCGTGGCCATGGCCTGCGGGTTCCTGGCTATGCTCCTGCTGTGCCTGATCTGCGTGCTGGCGCAAATCCCCAAACCCCCAAATCCCAAAGCCCAAACCCTAAATCCCCAAATCCCAAACCCCAAATCCCAAATCCCTGCTCTCCCCCAGGCCGTGGCCATTGCCTGCGGGTTCCTGGCCGTGCTCCTGCTGTGCCTGATCTGCGTCCTGACGCAAACCCCCAAACTCCAAATCCCAAACCCCCAAACCCCAAATCCCCAAATCCCAAACCCCAAACCCCAAATCCCAAACCCCAAATCCCCGTGCTCCCCCAGGCCGTGGCCATGGCCTGCGGGTTCCTGGCCGTGCTCCTGCTGTGCCTGATCTGCGTGCTGGCGCAAATCCCCAAACTCCAAACCCCAAACCCCCAAACCCCCAAACCCCAAATCCCAAACCCCAAACCCCAAATCCCCGCTCTCCCCCAGGCCGTGGCCATCGCCTGCGGGTTCCTGGCCGTGCTCCTGCTGTGCCTGATCTGCGTCCTGGCGCAAACCCCCAAACTCCCAAACCCCCAAATCCCAAACCCCAAATCCCAAACCCCAAACCCCAAATCCCAAACCCCCAAACCCCAAATCCCCGCTCTCCCCCAGGCCGTGGCCATGGCCTGCGGGTTCCTGGCCGTGCTCCTGCTGTGCCTGATCTGCGTCCTGGCGCAAACCCCCAAACTCCCAAACCCCCAAATCCCAAACCCCAAATCCCAAACCCCAAACCCCAAATCCCAAACCCCAACCCCCAAATCCCCGCTCTCCCCCAGGCCGTGGCCATGGCCTGCGGGTTCCTGGCCGTGCTCCTGCTGTGCCTGATCTGCGTGCTGGCGCAAATCCCCAAACCCCCAAACCCCAAATCCCCGAATTCCCAAACCCCCAAACCCCAAACCCCAAATCCCAAATCCCCGCTCTCCCCCAGGCCGTGGCCATGGCCTGCGGGTTCCTGGCCGTGCTCCTGCTGTGCCTGATCTGCGTGCTGGCGCAAATCCCCAATCCCCAAACCCCCAAACCCCAAACCCCAAATCCCAAACCCCAAATCCCCAAACCCCAAATCCCAAACCCTAAATCCCCAAATCCCAAACCCCCAAATCCCAAATCCCCGCGCTCCCCCAGGCCGTGGCCATCGCCTGCGGGTTCCTGGCCGTGCTCCTGCTGTGCCTGATCTGCGTCCTGATGCAAACCCCCAACCCCCAAACCCCCAAACCCCAAATCCCAAACACCCAATCCCCAAACCCCCAAACCCCAAACCCCAAACCCCAAATCCCAAACCCTAAATCCCCAAATCCCAAACCCCCAAACCCCAAATCCCAAACCCCCAAATCCCAAATCCCCGCGTTCCCCCAGGCCGTGGCCATCGCCTGCGGGTTCCTGGCCGTGCTCCTGCTGTGCCTGATCTGCGTCCTGATGCAAACCCCCAAACCCCAAACCCCCAAACCCCAAATCCCAAACACCCAATCCCCAAACCCCCAAATCCCAAACCCCAAACCCCAAACCCCCAAACCCCAAACCCCAAATCCCCGCTCTTCCCCAGGCCGTGGCCATGGCCTGCGGGTTCCTGGCCGTGCTCCTGCTGTGCCTGATCTGCGTGCTGGCGCAAATCCCCAAACTCCCAAACCCCCAAACCCCAAACCCTAAATCCCCAAATCCCAAATCCCCGTGCTCCCCCAGGCCGTGGCCATCGCCTGCGGGTTCCTGGCCGTGCTCCTGCTGTGCCTGATCTGCGTGCTGGCGCACCGGACGCGCAGCAAGATCTGGCGGTACGGCAAGCACAACATCTGCTGGGAGCGAGCGCCCGCCGAGCCGCGGGGCCCCGACGTGGAGGAGTGGGTGAGAGCCGGGGCTGGGCTCTGGGGTCTGGGGTCGTTTGGGGTCTGGGGCTTGGGCTTTGGGGTCTGGGGCTTGGGGTTTGGGGTCATTTGGGGTTTGGGGTTTGGGGTTTGGGGTCATTTGGGGTCTGGGGCTTGGGCTTTGGGGTTGTTTGGGGTGTGGGGTTTGGGGTTTGGGGTCATTTGGGGTGTGGGGTTTGGGGTCATTTGGGGTGTGGGGTTTGGGGTTTGAGGTCGTTTGGGGTCTGGGGTTTGGGGTTTGGGGTCATTTGGGGTGTGGGGTTTGGGATCTGGGGTCGTTTGGGGTCTGGGGTTTGGGGTCATTTGGGGTTTGGGGTTTGGGGGTTATTTGGGGTTTGGGGTTATTTGGGGTGTGGGGTTTGGGGTCGTTTGGAGTTATTTGGGGTTTGGGCTTTGAGGTTATTTGGGGTGTGGGGTTTGGGGTTATTTGGGATCGTTTAGGGGTTATTTGGGGTGTGGGGTTTGGGGTCATTTGGGGTTATTTGGGGTTTGGGGTTTGAGGTTATTTGGGGTGTTGGGGGTTTGGGGTTTGGGATCGTTTTTGGGGTTATTTGGGGTGTGGGGTTTGGGGTTTGGGGTTATTTGGGATGTTGGGAGTTTGGGGTTTGGGATTGTTTGGGATCGTCTTTGGGGTTATTTGGGATGTTGGGGGTTTGGGTTTGGGCTCGTTTGGGGTTATTTGGGGTGTTGGGGGTTTGGGGTTTGGGATTGTTTGGGGTTATTTGGGGTGTGGGGGTTTGGGGTTTGGGGTTATTTGGGGTGTTGGGAGTTTGGGGTTTGGGGTTATTTGGGGTGTTGGGAGTTTGGGGTCTGGGATCGTTTTTGGGGTTATTTGGGGTGTGGGAGTTTGGGGTTTGGGATCGTTTTTGGGGTTATTTGGGGTGTGGGGGTTTGGGATTGTTTGGGGTTATTTGGGATGTTGGGATTTGGGATAATTTTGGGGTTATTTGGGATGTTGGGGGTTTGGGGTTATTTGGGGTCATTTTTGGGGTTATTTGGGGTGTGGGGGTTTGGGGTTTGGGATTGTTTTTGGGGTTATTTGGGGTGTGGGAGTTTGGGGTTTGGGATCGTTTTTGGGATTATTTAGGGTGTTGGGATTTTGGGGTGGTTTGGGGTTATTTGGGATGTTGGGATTGTTGGGATCTCGGGGATTGGGATCGCTTTTGGGGTTATTTGGAATGTTGGGAATGTTGGGATTGCTGGGAGCTCGGGGTTGGGGTTGTTTAGGGTTATTTGGGATGTTGGGAATGTTGGGATTGTTGAGAGTTTGGGGTTTGGGGTCACTTGGGGTTATTTGGGATGTTGGGAGTTTGGGGTTTGAGATCGTTTTTGGGGTTATTTGGAATGTTGGGAGTTTGGGATTGTTGGAAATGTTGGGATCGTTGGGTTTTGGGGGATTGTTGGGAGTTTGGGATTTTGGGGTTTTGGGATTGTTGAAGTTTTTGGGATGGTTGGGTCTTTGGAGATCGTTGGGAGTTTGGGATTGTTGTGTTTCTGGAGATGTTTGGGGATTGTTGGGCTTTGGGATTTTGGGATTGTTGAATGAATCTTTTGGGATTGTTGGGAGTTTGGGATTGTTGGAAATGTTGGGATTGTTGGGTTTTTGGGGTTTTGGGATTGTTGAATCTTTTGGGATCGTTGGGAATTTGGGATTGTTGAAGTTGTTGGGATTTGGGGATTGTTGGAAATGTTGGAAATGTTGGGGTTTTTGGGATTGTTGGGATTTTGGGGTTTTGGGATTGTTGAATCTTTTGGGATTGTTGGGAGTTTGGGATTGTTGAAGTTGTTGGGATTTGGGGATTGTTGGAAATGTTGGGTTTTTGGGATTGTTGGGATTTTGGGGTTTTGGGATTTGGGGATTGTTGAAATTTTGGGATTGTTGGGAATGTTGGGATTTTGGAGGATTTAGGGGATTTGGGGACACCAGGAGGGAATTTGGGGACATCGTGGTGGGTGTGGGGACACCAGGATTGCATAGAGACCCCAGGAGGGTTTGGGGACACCAGGAGGGGTTTGGGGACTGCGTTGGGGACTTTGGGGAGGGCTCGGGGACCCCGAGAGGGCTTGGGGACACTGGCGGGTGACGCTGGCAGGTGACACTGGCAGGTGACACTGGCGGGTGACACCGGGGCCACGGCGCGGTTTCGGTCTGGCCAATGATTAACCGGGAGGTGGCACTGGGAAAACCCGGAGTGGTGGCACTGGATGGGGACCTTGGGGACATCCCGGTGCGGCCAGGCCGGCGTGGCCCGGGATGTGTCACCTGCTGGGGGAGGGGTGGGAATGTCACAGCATTACCACGGGAGGGGTTGGGACAATGGCTCTGGGGACACTCCTGTCCCTGTCTCCTGTCTCTGTCCCTGTGCCCTGTCCTCTGTGTCCCCATCCCTGTCCCTATCCCCTGTCCCCATTCCTGTCCCCTGTTCCCATCCCCATCCCTGTCCCCATCCCTGTCCCTATCCCCTGTCCCCATTCCTGTCCCCTGTTCCCATCCCCATCCCTGTCCCCATCCCTGTCCCTGTCCCCATTCCTGTCCCCTGTGTCCCCATTGCTGTCCCCTGTTCCCATCCCCATTCCTATCCCCTGTGTCCCCATCCCTGTCCCTGTCCCCTGTCCCCATTCCTGTCCCCTGTGCCTGTCCCTGTCCTCTGTGTCCCCATCCCTGTCCCCATCCCTGTCCCTGTCCCCCATCCCCATTCCTGTCCCCCATGTCCCCATCCCCTGTGGCCCCATCCCTGTCCCTGTGTCCCCATCCCTGTCTCCCCATCCCTGTCCCTGTGTCCCCATCCCTGTGTCCCCATCCCTGTCCCTGTCCCGTGTCCCCATCCCTGTCCCCCTCCCCATCCCTGTCCCCATCCCTGTCCCCATCCCCATCCCTGTCCCCTGTGTCCCCATTGCTGTCCCCTGTCCCCATCCCTGTCCCTGTCCCCTGTGTCCCCATCCCCATCCCTGTCCCCTGTGTCCCCGTCCCCTGTCCCCATCCCCATCCCTGTCCCCATCCCTGTCCCCATCCCTGTCCCGTGTCCCCATCCCTGTCCCCATCCCTGTCCCCATCCCCGTCCCTGTCCCCATCCCTGTCCCCATCCCTGTCCCCATCCCTGTCCCCATCCCCGTCCCCTGTCCCTGGGTCCCGGCGCTCCCCGGCTCTGTTTTTATTTAATTTCAATTTAATTTAATTTATTTGATTTTATTTATTTTCATTTCTTTTGATCCCGCCCGCCTTTCTTCTCCCCAAGCCCCTCCCTGGCCGAGCATTTCCTGTCCCTTTGGGGACACGGTGCCACCCCCGCTGCCACCCCCGCTGCCACCCCCGCTGCCACCCCCTCCCGTGCCACCTCCCCCGCTTTGGGGCTGCCCCCCCCTTTGGGGACATCTCCGTCCCCAGATGCCACCACGGCTCGGGGACACACCTGGTGGCCCCCGGCAGGGGACAGCGGCGGAAGTGGCGTGTCCGGCCGGATGTCCCCAAGGCCACCAAGGCGGCGGGGACCGGCGTCCGGCACAAACAACCCACAAAGGGCCGGAAGGAAGGGGACAAGGGACAGCCGGATGTCCCCTGTCCCTTGTGGGGCCACCCCAAAGCTTTGGGGGCGTCACCCTGAGGGTGGCACCAACCCCCGGCTCTGTCCCTTTGTCCCTTTGTCCCTTTGTCGCTGTCGCTCCACCGGCGTTTGGGGTTTTTTGGGGTTTCTGGGTTTGGGGTTTTTTGGTTTTGGGGTTTTTGGGATTTGGGGTTTTTGGAATTTGGGGTTTTTGGGGTTTCTGGGTTTTTTGGGTTTTGGGGGTTTTGGGTTTTGGGGTTTTTTAGGATTTCTGGCTTTGGGTGTTTTTTTTTAATTTCGGGGTTTTTGGAATTTGGGGTTTTTTTTGGGTTTTTTGGGGGTTTTTGAGATTTGGGCTTTTTTGGTTTTTGGGGTTTTTGGTTTTGGAGTTTTTGGGGTTTCTGGGTTTGGCTTTTATTTTGATTTTGGGGTTTTTGAGATTTGCGGTTCTTTGGGTTTTTGGGTTTTCTGGGGTTTCGGGGTTTGAGTTTTTTGGTTTTGGGGGTTCTGGATTTGGGTGGGTTTTTTTATTTTGGGGTTTTTGGGTTTTTTTGGTTTTTGGTTTTTTGGGGGCTTTCTGGGTTTGGTTTTTTTTGGTTTTGGGGGTTCTGGGTTTGGGATTTTTTTTGGTTTTGGGGTTTTTGTGATTTGGGTATTTTGGATTTTTGGGTTTTTGGGGGGTTTCTGGGTTTGGTTTTTTTTTTTGGTTTTGGGGGTTTTGGTGTTTCTGAGTTTTGGATTTTTTTGGTGATCTCCCCGGAGAATTTGGGGGACTCCAGGTGGAACAACACCCCCCAGTTTCTGTGGATTTCCCCTGGATTTCTCAGGGAATTTTCGGGGATTTCTTGTGGGATTCTCAGGGATTTCTCAGGGAATTTTTGGGGATTCCCTGGACAATTTACAGGGAATTTTCAGGGTTTTTTTTGGTGAACTTTCATGAAATTTTTAGGGATTTCTTGGTGGATCTTCAAGGAATTTTCAGGGATTTCTCGGTGAATTTTCAGGGAATGTTTGGAGGTTTCTTAGCGAATTTTCTGAGAATTTTTGGGGATTTCTTCGTGAATTTTCAGGGAATTTTCTGGGATTTCTCTGAATTCTCAGTGAATTTTTAGGGATTTCTCGGTGAATTTTCAGGGAATTTTCTGGGATTTCTCGGTGAACTCTCAGTGAATTTTCCGGGATTTCTCAGTGAATTCTCAGGGAATTTTCTGGGATTTCTCGGTGAATTCTCAGGGAATTTTCTGGGATTTCTCGGTGAATTCTCAGGGAATGTTTGGGGATTTCTCGGTGAACTCTCAGTGAATTTTCGGGGATTCCTGCGGGAATTTCGGGGCCATTCCCACACCATTTTCTCGGGCCATTTCTCGCCGGTTTCTCCTTTCTCCCACCTCCGTTTCCCCCCAAAATCCCCAATCCCTCTGTCCAGGTGAAGAACGTGTCGGGCGGGGCCAGCGTCCCGGACGAGGCCGCCACCATCGCGTACTCGGAGAAGGGCGGGACCCCCGGGCCAGCGCCCCCCTACAGCCCCCCCCTGTACAGCGACCCCCCCCAAAAGGGCTGGAACAGGTGGGGAGGGGGCGGCAGAGCCAGGGGAAGGGGTGGGGGATGGGGGGAATGTGGGGAGGGGGCGGGAGAGGGGTGGGGAATATGGGGAGGGGGCGGGGAAAGATTGGAGGGGTGGGGAAATTTGGGGAGGGGTCGGGAAAGGGGTGGGGAAGGGAAGGAAAGGGAGGAAAAGGGTGGGGAATGTGGGGAGGGGTCGGGAAATTGGGGAGGGGTCGGGAGAGGGGTGGGGAATGTGGGGAGGGGTCGGGAAATTGGGGAGGGGTCGGGAAAGGGGTGGGGAATATGGGGAGGGGGCGGGGAAAGATTGGAGGGGTGGGGAAATTTGGGGAGGGGTCGGGAAAGGGGTGGGGAAGGGAAGGAAAGGGAGGAAAAGGGTGCGGAATGTGGGGAGGGGTCGGGAGAGGGTGGGGAATATGGGGAGGGGGCGGGGAAAGATTGGAGGGGTCGGGAAATTTGGGGAGGGGTGGGGAAGGGTGGAAGATTTGGGGAAGGGGCAGAAGAGGGAGGGAAAGGTGAGGAGGGGTCGAGGAAAGGATGGGGGGGTCGGAAATATGGGGAGGGGTCGAGAAAGGGGTGGGGAATATGGGGAGGGGGCAGGAAAAGATTGGAGGGGTGGGGAAATTTGGGGAGGGGTCAGAAAAATGGGGAAGGGGTGGAAGAGGGAGGGAAAGGCGAGGAGAGGTCGGGAAATTTGGGGAGGGGTCTGGAAAGGGGTGGGGAATATGGGGAGGGGTCTGGAAAGAGCGGGAAAGTTTGGGAAATGTGGGGAGGGGTCGGGAAAGGATGGAGGGGTCGGAAAATATGGGGAGGGGTCGGGAGAGTTTGGGAAATGTGGGGAGGAGTCGGGAAAAGATTGGAGGGGTCGGGGAATTTGGGGAGGGGGCGGGAAAGGGGGGGAAGGTTTGGGAAATGTGGGAGGGGTCAGGAAATACGGGGAGGGGTCGGGAGAGGGTGGGGAAGGCTTTGAGGGGTGGGGAAAGGGGGGATCCCCCCCGCGCCCCCCCAGGGCCGTGTCCCCGTGTCCCCGTGTCCGATGTCCCCGTGTCCCCCCCAGTGACCCCCCCTCGGACCCCCCCTCACCCTCGGAGGAGCCGGACGCCCCCCACCCCCCCCTGAAGCCCCCCGCCCGCCGCGGCCGCCGCGGCCGGCGCCAGCCCGAGGGCTCGCAGGGCTCGCAGGGCGACACCGACCCCGCCACCGCCGCCGAGTCCGGCGACAGCGACAGCGAGCAGTGGCACAGGTGACGCGCGGGGACAGCGCCACTCGCTGGGCCCTGCGGCCCCGTGTCTGGTGTGCCCGTGTCCCATGTCCAGTGTCCCCAGTGTCCCCGATGTCTCAGTGTCCCCATATCCCATACCCGATGTCCCCATATCCCTACGTTTCCAGTGTCCCCAATGTCCCCAGTGTCACCATATCCCATACCCAGTGTCCCCAATGTCCCCAGTGTCCCCATATCCCATACCCAGTGTCCCCAGTGTCCCCAGTGTCACCATATCCCATTACCAGTGTCCCCATATCCTAAATCCAATGTCCCCAATGTCCCTGATGTCCCCAATATCCTCAATACCCCCAATGTCCCCAATATGCCAATATCACTATGTCCCAATGTCCCCAATGTCTCCAATAACCCCAGTGTCCCCAGTGTCCCCATATCCCGATGTCCCCGATGTCCTCAATGACCCCAGTGTCCCCAATGTCCCCAATATCCCCAATGTCCCAATGTCCCCAATATCCCCAAAGTCCCAATATCCCCAATGTCCCCAATGTCCCCAATATCCCCAAAGTCCCAATATCCCCAGTGTCCCCAATGTCCCCAATGACCCCAATGTCCCTGATGTCCCCAGTGTCCCCGATGTCCCCAATATCCCCAATGTCCCCAGTGTCCCCATATCCCAATGTCCCCAATAACCCCGATGTCCCCAATATCCCCAATGTCCCCAATAACCCCAATGTCCCCAGTGACCCTAATACCCCTGATGTCCCCAATGTCCCCGATGTCCCCGATATCCATGATGTCCCCATGTCCCCTCAATGTCCCCAATATCCCCAATGACCCCAATGTCCCAATATCCCCAATGTCCCCAATATCCCCAATGTCCCCAATATCCCCGATGTCCCCAATATCCCCAATACCCACAATGTCCCCGCTGTCCCCTCTGTCCCCACGTCCCCCCCGCTGCCCCCTCTGTCCCCATGTCCCCCCACTGTCCCCGCTGTCCCCATGTCCCCCCGCCGTCCCTGCTGTCCCCACGTCCCCCAATGTCCCCGCTGTCCCCACGTCCCCCCAATGTCCCCGCTGTCCCCTGGCAGGCTGTACCCGCCCGTCGGCTCCCCGGGCACGCGCCAGCGCTACAAGGCGGAGTTCGGGCAGGAGCTGCGGCGCTACAAGGAGCTCTGTGCCCACATGGACGGGCTCAACGAGCGCCTGGCACAGCTGGCAGCACAGCTGGACCAGGTGCCCGAGGACAGCGCCCAGTACCAGGTGTGCCCCCGCTGCCCCCCGCCCGCCCTCGGTGCCCCTTTCACCCCTTGGTGCCCCCTGACCGCCCCCGCTGCCCCCTGCCCACCCTCAGTGCCCCTTTCACCCCTTGGTGCCCCCTGCCCGCCCTTGGTGCCCCTTCCACCCCTTGGTGCCCCTTCCACCCCTTGGTGCCCCCTGACCGCCCCCGCTGCCCCCTGCCCACCCTCAGTGCCCCTTTCACCCCTCAGTGCCCCCTGCCCGCCCTTGGTGCCCTTTTCCACCCCTTGGCGCCCCTTTTGACCCCTTGGTGCCCCCTTCCACCCCTTGGTGCCCCCTGCCCGCCCTTGGTGCCCCTTCCACCCCTTGGTGCCCCCTGACCGCCCCCGCTGCCCCCTGCCCACCCTCAGTGCCCCTTTTGACCCCTTGGTGCCCCCTTTCACCCCTTGGTACCCCCTGCCCACCCTTGGTGCCCTTTTCCACCCCTTGGTGCCCCTTTTTGACCCCTTTGTGCCCCTTTTTCTTTCTTTTTAATCCCTTTTCCACCCCTTGGTGCCCCCTTTTACCCCTTGGTCCCCCCTGCCCACCCCCGCTGCCCCCTGCCCACCCTCGGTGCCCCTTTCACCCCTCAGTGCCCCTTTTGACCCCTTGGTGCCCCCTGCCCGCCCCCGCTGCCCCCTGCCCACCCTCAGTGCCCCTTTCACCCCTTGTTCCCCCCCTTCTCCCCTCGGTGCCCCTTTTGACCCCTTGGTGCCCCTTTTTCTTTCTTTTTAATCCCTTTTCCACCCCTCTGTGCCCCTTTCACCCCTTGGCGCCCCTTTTGACCCCTTGGTGCCCCCTTCCACCCCTTGGTGCCCCCTGCCCGCCTCCGTTGCCCCCTGCCCACCCTCAGTGCCCCTTTCACCCCTTGATGCCCCTTTTGACCCCTTTGTGCCCCTTTTTCTTTCTTTTTGATCCCTTTTTGACCCCTCGGTGCCCCCTTTCACCCCTTGGTGCCCCCTGCCCGCCCTCGGTGCCCCTTTCACCCCTCAGTGCCCCTTCTGACCCCTCGGTGCCCCATTTTCTTTCTTTTTGCCCCATTTTTGCCCCTTTTTCCTTCTTTCGCCCCTCCCCCATACCCCCCGTATTTCTCCCCCCGTTGTCCCCTCTCTGTCCCCCTGTCCTTTCCATGTCCCTGTACCCTCCCTTTCCTCTGTCCCCCCATCCCCTCTGTCCTTGTGTCCCCTGTCCCCGTCCCTGACCCCGCTGTCCCCTCTATGTCCCCTGTCTCTGTCCCCTCTGTCTCCCCTGTCCCCCCTGTCCCCCCATCCCTCTCCCCTCCTTATCCTCCTGTCCCCTCTGTCCCTTCTGTCCCTGTGTCTCCATCCCTAAACCCCACTGTCCCCTGTCCCCATATCTGACCCTGCTGTCCCCTCTGTCCCTGTCCCTGTCCCCTCTGTCCCTGACCCCTCTGTCCCCGTCCCTGTCCCCTCTCTCCCTGACCCCTCTGTCCCTGTCCCTGACCCCACTGTCCCCTCTGTCCCTGTCCCCATCCCTGTCCCTGTCCCCTCTGTCCCTGTCCCTATCTCTATCCCTGTCACTGTCCCCTGTCCCTGTCCCCTCTGTCCCTGTCCCTGTCCCCTCTGTCCCTGTCCCTGTCTCTATCTCTGTCCCTGTCCCCTCTGTCCCTGTGCCCTCTGTCCCTGTCCCCTCTGTCTCTGTCCCTGTCCCTGTCCCCTGTCCCTGTCCCTGTCCCCTGTCCCTGTCCCTGTCTCCTGTCCCTGTCCCCTCTGTCCCTGTCCCTGTCTCTATCTCTGTCCCTGTCCCCTCTGTCCCTGTCCCCTCTGTCCCTGTCCCTGTCCCTGACCCCACTGTCCCCCCTGTCCCTGTCCCCTCTGTCCCTGTCCCCCCTGTCCCTGTCCCTGTCCCCTCTGTCCCTGTCCCCTCTGTCCCTGTCCCCTCTGTCCCTGTCCCTGTCCCTGTCCTGACCCCGCTGTCCCCGCAGGCGCTGGCCGAGGAGTACAACCACCTCAAGGACGTGAAGCGGGTGAGTCCCCAGCCTCTCCCCCCTCTTTGGGGACACCCCAAAATGTCCCCAAAACATCCCCTAACGTCCCCAAAACCTCCCCAGAGCCCGGAGTACCAGGACAAGAAGCGGGAATCCAAAACCCTGCGCAACAAACTCTTCCACATCAAGAGGATGGTCAGCGACTACGACAAACTCCGCGCCTGACCCCAAAGCCACCACCTCAAAAAAAAGGGACATTTCTGGGGGGACACCCCAAACCCCCCCCCCGACCCCCTCCAAAGACTTTTGTGCCTTTTTTTGGTGTAAAAACCCCAAAATTCCTCGTTTTGAGCCCTCCCCGGTGCCAAGGGTGGGGGGGGGGGATGGTGGCAGCTGTTGGTGTGACCCCCACCCCAAACCCCAAAATGTCCCCAAATGTCCCCCACGCCCTTTGGGACCCCCCCAGTGCCTTCCCCTGGTTGTAAATAGGGTTTTTTATGGGGTTTGCACTCCCCTGGCTGCCTCAAAAGGGGGTTTGGGGGTCCCAAATTGGGGTTTGGGGGTCCCAAATTGGGGCTTGGGGACCAAAAAACCCTTTTGGGGTTTTTTTTTGGGGGGGGGAGACCCAAATCCCAAAATATTTCGTAGGGAATTGGTGGGAGCTGTGGGAATCGTGTAATATTTGAATTGTTTTGTAATAAATGAAGTGGAATTGTTGATTTTCATTCGGGGTCAGGGTGAAACGGGAAGGCCGAAATTCCCCTAAATTTGGGAGGGCACCCCAAAAACTCTCCCACTTTTGGGGGGGAAATCCCAAATCTCTCTGTTTAGGAAGAGGAATCCCAAATGCCCCCCCAAACCTTGGAAAATCCTGAAATCCCAAATCCCGAAATCCTGAATCCTGAAATCCCCAAATCCCAAAATCCTGAAATCCTGAAATTCTGAAATCCCAAATCCCCAAATCCTGAAATCTTGAAATCCAAAATCCTGAAATCCCAAATCCCGAAATCCTGAAATCCCGAAATTCTGAAATCCCAAATCCTGATATCCCAAAATCCCAAATCCTGAAATCCCGAAATCCTGAAATCCCAAATCCCGAAATCCTGAAATCCCGAAATTCTGAAATCCCAAATCCTGATATCCCAAAATCCCGAAATCCTGAAATCCCGAAATCCTGAAATCCCAAATCCCCAAATCCCCAAATCCTGAAATCCCGAAATTCTGAAATCCCAAATCCTGAAATCCCAAATCCCGAAATCCTGATATCCCAAAATCCCAAATCCTGAAATCCCGAAATCCTGAAATCCCAAATCCCAAATCCTGAAATCCCGAAATTCTGAAATCCCAAATCCTGAAATCCCAAATCCCGAAATCCTGAAATCCCAAATCCCAAAATCCCATAATCCCAAATCCTGAAATCCCAAATTCCGAAATCCCAGAATCCCGACTCTTGGCTCATTCCAGACTGCCGGGGTTGTAGGAAACATCTTTAATTGGCGTTAATTAATGAGTTTATATGGCGGAGCGAGGATTCCATCGGCCGGGAATGGTTCCGGAATCCCAAAATCCCAAATCCTGAAATCCCAAATCCCGAAGTCCCAAATCCTGGCTCGTCCTGGTGCCAGTCGGGGGGGGACAGTCCCGGGGAGGGGTCTGTGTCCCTCGCGTGTCCCCTCCGTCTTTGGGGACACCCTGGGGACAACGCCAGGACCCTGAAACTATTTGGGACAACACTGGGAGCTCTTTGGGGACAAAGCCAGGACCCCAAAACTTATGGGAACAACCTCAGGACCCCAAAACCTTTGGTGACAATGCCGGGACCCCAAAAATTTTGGGGACAATGCTGGGACCCCAAAAATTTCGGGGACAATTTGAGGACAACACTGGGACCTCTTTTGGGGACAACACCAGGACCCCAAACCTTTGGTGACAATGCCAGGACCCAAAACTTTTTGGGACAACGCCGGGACCCCAAAAATTCCGGTGACAGCGCCAGGACCCCAAAACCTTTGGTGCCAACCCCACAACTCTGCCATTCTGGCGGGGCCGGGAGCCGCCGGCGCTCTGGAGAATCCCAACCCCCTTCCCGGGGAGCGTCTGTCCCGCTGTCCGGCCCGTCCTGCTGTCCGTCCGTCCGTCCCGTCCTCTGGCCCATCCCGCTGTCTGTCTGTCTGTCCGTCCCATCCCGCTGTCCAGCCCCTCCCTATTCTTTGGCCCATCCCATTGTCCGGCCTGTCCCGCTGTCTGTCCATCCCGCTGTCTGTCCACCCTGCTGTCCGTCCATCCCATTGTCCAGCCCGTCCCACTGTCCATTAATCCCATTGTCCGGCCTGTCCCATTCTCCAGCCCGTCCCGCTGTCTGTCCATCCCATCCCATTGTCCAGCCTGTCCCATTGTCCATCCATCCCATTGTCCGGCCTGTCCCATTCTCCAGCCCGTCCCACTGTCTGTCCATCCCATCCCATTGTCCAGCCTGTCCCATTGTCCATCCATCCCATTGTCCGGCCTGTCCCGCTGTCTGTCCATCCCGTTCTCCATCCCATCCCACTGTCCAGCCTGTCCCATTATCCGGCCAGTCCCAGACACCCCATTTTATCCAGCATCCCACATTATCCGGCCCATCCCATTGTCCGGCCCATCCCACGCCGCTGCCCATCCATCCATCCATCCATCCATCCATCCATCCATCCATCCATCCCGCCGTCCGTGCGTCCATCCGTCCGTCCGTCCGTCCGTCCTACTGCCCGGCGCCGTAGGGCCAGTTGAAGGTGCTGCCGGACAGCAGCATGTCGCGGATCAGGGTCTCGATGGGCGTCTTGCCCACCAGGCGCATGAAGAAGAGCTGCGAGATGAGGGCGGCGGGCACGGCGCGCAGCGCGGGCAGGCGCAGCAGGAGCCGCCCGAAGCGCTGCGGCTGCGACGGGAACTGCGCGCGCTCGTACTCGGTCAGCGCCACCTGCGCCTTCTCCTGCAGCGTCTCCACGTGCGCCGGGTCCGACAGCCCGCAGGCGTCTGCCGGGGAACGGGACAGGTTGGGCAAGGGGAGGGGGATCCCGCCGGGATGTCCCCAGGGAATGGCCCCAAACCCATTGGGAACGTCCCCGGATCCGTTGGGAATAGCCCCAAACCCACTGGGAATGCCTTCAAACCCACTGGGAATGTCTTCAAACCCATTGGGAATAGCCCCAAACCTACTGGGAATAGCCCCAAATCCATTGGGAATAGCCCCAAACCCACTGGGAATGTCTTCAAACCCACTGGGAATAGCCCCAAACCCACTGGGAATAGCCTCAAACCCACTGGGAATAGCCCCAAACCCACTGGGAATGTCTTCAAATCCGTTGGGAATGTCTTCAAGGGAATATCCCCAAAATCCATTGGGAATAACCCCAAAACCCAATATCACAAAATCCATTGGGAACGTCTCCAAACCCACTGGGAATGTTTTCAAACCCACTGGGAATAGCCCCAAACCCACTGGGAATGCCTTCAAACCTACTGGGAATAGCCCCAAACCCACTGGGAATGTCTTCAAACCCATTGGGAATAGCCCCAAACCCACTGGGAATGTCTTCAAACCCATTGGGAATAGCCCCAAACCCACTGGGAATAGCCCCAAACCCACTGGGAATAGCCCCAATCCCACTGGGAATGTCTTCAAATCCGTTGGGAATGTCTCCAAGGGAATATCCTCGAAACCCATTCAGAACATCCCCCGATTCGTTGGGAATGTCCCCAAGGGAATGTCCCCAAAACCCATTGGGAACAGCCCCAAAACCGTTGGGAATGTCCCCAAGGGAATATCCCCGAAACCCACTGGGAATGTCCCCAGATCCGTTGGGAATGTCCCCAAGGGAATATCCCCGAAACCCATTGGGAATGTCCCCAAATCCATTGGGAATAGCCCCAAACCCACTGGGAATGTCTTCAAACCCATTGGGAACGTCCCTGGATCCGTTGGGAATGTCTCCAAGGGAATATCCCCAAAATCCATTGGGAATAACCCCAAAACCCAATGTCACAAAATCCATTGAGAATGTCCCCAAATTCATTGGGAATAGCCCCAAATCCATTGGGAATGTCCCCAAGGGAATATCCCTGAAATCCATTGGGAATGTCCCCAAATTCATTGGTAATAGCCCCAAATCCATTGGGAATGTCCCCAAGGGAATATCCCCAAAATCCATTGGGAATAGCCCAAAAATTGAATATCACAAAATCCATTAGGAATGTCTCCAAATCCACTGGGAATAAAAAACCCACAAAAACCTCTCCCTGCCCATGCCCAACCCCAAAAACCCTCAGAAAAACCCCAACCCCAACCCCTCCCACCTGACCCCAACCCCAAAAACCTTCAGAACAACCTCTCTCCCACCCATCCCCAGCCCCAAAAATCCTCGGAAAAACCCCACCCCAACCCCTCCTACGCGGCCCCAACCCCAAAAACCCTTAGAAAAACCCACAAAAACCTCTCCCTACCTAACCCCAACCCCAAAAACCCCTGGAAAAACCCGGAACAATCTCTCCCTACCCAACCCCAATCCCAAAACCCCTTGGAACAACCTCTCCCTTCCCATCCCCAACCCCAAAACCCCTTGGAACAAGCTCTCTCCCACCCATCCCAAACCCCAAAAACCCTCAGAAAAACCCACCAAAACCTCTCCCTACCCAACCCCAACCCCAAAACCCCTTGGAACAACCTCTCCCCCACCCATCCCGAACCCCAAAAACCCTCAGGACAACCCCACTCCAACCCCTCCCACCTGACCCCAACCCCAAAAACCCTTGGAACAACTTCTCCCTACCCATCCCCAACCTCCCAAACCCTCAGGAAAACCCCAATCCCTCCCATCTGACCCCAACCCCAAAACCCCTTGGAACAAGCTCTCCCTACCCAACCCCAACCCCAAAACCCCCTGGAACAACCTCTCCCTACCCAACCCCAAAAACCCTTAGAAAAACCCACAAAAACCTCTCCCTACCTAACCCCAACCCCAAAAACCCCTGGAAAAACCCAGAACAACCTCTCCCTACCCAACCCCAAAACCCCCTGGAACAACCTCTCCCTTCCCATCCCCAACCCCAAAAACCCTCAGGACAACCCCAACCCCTCCCACCCGCTCCCAACCCCAAAAACCCTTGGAACAACCTCTCCCTACCCAACCCAAACCCCAAAACCCCCGGAAAAACCAAGAAAAACCTCTCCCTACCTAACCCCAACCCCAAAACCCCCTGGAACAACCTCTCCCCCACCCATCCCCAGCCCCAAAAACCCTCAGGACAACCCCAACCCCTCCCACCTGCCCCCAACCCCAAAACCCCTTGGAACAACTTCTCCCTACCCATCCCCAACCTCCCAAACCCTCAGGAAAACCCCAATCCCTCCCACCTGACCCCAACCCCAAAAACCCTTGGAACAATCTCTCCCTACCCAACCCCAACCCCAAAACCCCCTGGAACAACCTCTCCCTACCCAACCCCAAAAACCCTTAGAAAAACCCACAAAAACCTCTCCCTACCTAACCCCAACCCCAAAACCCCCTGGAACAACCCCTCCCCCACCCATCCCAAACCCCAAAAACCCTCAGAACAACCCCAACCCCTCCCACCTGCCCCCAACCCCAAAAACCCCTTGGAACAACCTCTCCCTACCCAACCCCAACCCCAAAACCCCCGGAAAAACCAAGAAAAACCTCTCCCTACCTAACCCCAACCCCAAAAACCCCCTGGAACAACCTCTCCCTTCCCATCCCCAACCCCAAAAACCCTCAGGACAACCCCAACCCCTCCCACCTGCCCCCGACCCCTCACCGGGCGTGAAGAGCGCAATGGCCTTGAGGCAGCTGTACTCGGCCGAGTCCACCTGCAGCCGGTTGAGCTTCTCCACCTGCTCCTGGAAGACGCGGATCTGATCCATGAAGGCCACCACCCTCTCGGCCGACATGGGCGAGGCGTGGAAGCCGGCGGCCGCCAGCAGCGGCGCCATGTGCAGCGGCAGCGCCGACTGCGCCGCGTTCAGCACGAAGAGCTCGCTCCAGCTCAGCCGCAGCAGGGCCACCTGGTCGGACACGGGCAGCTCGGGGAAGAAGGGGATGTTGCGAGCCCACTCCACCGTGCTGAAGAGCAGGCGGGCGGCCAGCTCGCAGATGTTGTCGATGCCCATGACGCTGCCCGGTTGCTGCGGCGGCTGCGGCGCGTACTGCGAGCCGTAGCGCGCCGCCGGGTAGGGCTCGGCGCGCAGCAGCTGCGAGATCAGCTCCGACACGGGCTGCCCGTTGAAGAAGTCGCCGGTGGGGAGGGGGTTGGGGCTGCTGCTGGAGTGGCTGGGGGGGATTCGGCCCCGTTGGACGGCTGGGAGGGGAGGAAGGTTGGGGGTTTTAGTGTGGCACCAAAAAATGCCGTCGGATTTGCATCACGATCGCAAAAAATGCCGTTGGATTTGCATCCTGATCCTACACTGATCCTGCTGGATCCTCATCCTGATCCTACATGGATCCTCATCCTGATCCTACATGGATCCTGCTGGATCCTCATCCTGATCCTACACTGATCCTGCTGGATCCTCATCCTGATCCTACATGGATCCTCATCCTGATCCTACATGGATCCTGCTGGATCCTCATCCTGATCCTACATGGATCCTGCTGGATCCTCATCCTGATCCTACATGGATCCTGCTGGATTTTCATCCTGATCCTACACTGATCCTGCTGGATCCTCATCCTGATCCTACATGGATCCTGCTGGATCCTCATCCTGATCCTACAGGAGCCTGCTGGATCCTCATCCTGATCCTACATGGATCCTGCTGGATCCTCATCCTGATCCTACACTGATCCTGCTGGATCCTCATCCTGATCCTACATGGATCCTGCTGGATCTTCATCCTGATCCTACATGGATCCTGCTGGATCCTCATCCTGATCCTACCTGGATCCTCATCCTGATCCTACATGGATCCTGCTGGATCCTCATCCTGATCCTACATGAGCCTGCTGGATCCTCATCCTGATCCTACATGGATCCTGCTGGATCCTCATCCTGATCCTACATGAGCCTGCTGGATCTTCATCCTGATCCTACATGGATCCTGCTGGATCCTCATCCTGATCCCACACTGATCCTACTGGATCTTCATCCTGATCCTACAGGAGCCTGCTGGATCCTCATCCTGATCCTACATGGATCCTGCTGGATCCTCATCCTGATCCTACATGGATCCTACTGGATCCTCATCCTGATCCTACCTGGATCCTGCTGGATCTTCATCCTGATCCTACATGGATCCTGCTGGATCTTCATCCTGATCCTACATGGATCCTGCTGGATCCTCATCCTGATCCTACATGGATCCTGCTGGATCTTCATCCTGATCCTACATGGATCCTACTGGATCTTCATCCTGGCCCCACACTGATCCCACAGGATCTTCATCCTGATCCTACATTGATCCTCCTGGATTTTCATCCCAATCCCAAAAAATCCCATCGGATTTTTATTCTGACCCGACACGGATCCTACTGGGTTTTCATTGTGATCCCAAAAAATCCCATTGGATTTTCATCCCAACCCCACACGGATCCTCCTTGATTTTCATCCCCATCCCAAAAAACCCCACCAGATTTTTATTCCAACCCCACACATATCCCCAAAAAAACCCAAAAGAACCCAAAAAAAGTAAAAAACCAATTTTTTTCCCCCCCAAACCTGGAATTCCCGGAATTCCCGGGATTCCTCGGGAATTTTCCCCACCTTCCTTCCTCATGCCCACTCGGAAGCACTTCTTGAGGCGGCAGTACTGGCACTGGTTCCGGTGGTGCTGGTCGATCTGGCAGTCCCGGTTGGATCTGCGGGAATCATCGGGATCAGCCGCAATTCCCGGGAATTTCAGACCCCCCCCAAATCCATCCCGGCCATCCCAGAGCCCGTTCCTCAAATTTTTATGGGATTTGTTGGGAACGGTCGTTGCCGATGGGTTTTTTGTCGTGGTGATCCTAAAAAAATCCCGTTGGATTTCTGTCCTGATCCCAAAAAATCCCACTGGATTTTCATCCTGATCCCAAAAAATCCCACTGGATTTTTGTCCTGATCCCAAAAAGTCCCACTGGATGTTTGTCCTGATCCCAAAAAAATTCTGCTGGATTTCTGTCCTGATCCCAAAAAATCCCATTGGATTTTCGTCCTGATCCCAAAAAAATCCCACAGGATTTTCGTCCTGATCCTACATGGATCCTACTGGATTTTCATCCTGATCCCAAAAAAATCCCGTTGGATTTCTGTCCTGATCCCAAAAAATCCCGTCGGATTTTCATCCCAATCCCAAAAAAATCCCGTTGGATTTTCATACTGATCCCAAAAAAATCCCAATGGATTCTCAGCCCCATCCCTGGGAAAGTTTTTGGGATTTAATTGGTGGTGAATTCCAAGGAATTCCAGGAATTTCCTGCAGGGCTGGGACTGAAATCCCTCGGGCAGCGCTGACCCCAAATCCCCACGGGATTCTGGGATAAAGGGAGAGAATTCCCAAAATTCCTCAGGGGCTGCAAAAGGATGGATTCATCCCAAAATTCCCAAAATCCCTGGAAAAAGGGTCCTGGCCCTCAGATTCATCCCAAAGTTCCTAAAATTCCCAAAATCACAGGAAAAGGGGTCATGGCTCATGGATTCATCCCAAAATTCCCAAAATCCTTGGAAAAGGGATCATGGCCCATAGATTCATCCCAAAATTCCCAAAATCCTTGGAAAAGGGGTTCTGGCCCATGGATTCATCACAAAATTCCCCAAATTCCCAGGAAAAGGGGTCCTGGCTCATGGATTCATCCCAAAATTCCCAAAATCCTTGGAAAAGGGGTCCTGGCCCTCAGATTCATCCCAAAGTTCCTAAAATTCCCAAAATCACAGGAAAAGGGATCATGGCTCATGGATTCATCCCAAAATTCCCAAAATCCCTGGAAAAGGGATCATGGCCCGTAGATTCATCCCGAAATTCCCAAAATCCTTGGAAAAGGGGTCCTGGCTCATGGATTCATCCCAAAATTCCCAAAATTTTGGAAAAGGGGTCCTGGCCCTCGGATTCATCCCAAAAATCCCAAAATTCCCAAAATCCCTGGAAAAGGGGTCCTGGTTCATGGATTCACCCCAAAATTCCCAAAATTTTGGAAAAGGGGTCCAAAATCCCTGGAGAAGGGGTCCTGGCCCTTGGATTCACCCCAAAATTCCCAAAATCCCTGGAAAAAGGCTCCAAAATCCCATTCTCCCACGGAATCCCCCATCTAACCCCCCCCAAATCCCATTCCCGGGCTGATCCCAGAGCAGGAATTCCCTTCCTGGGCAGGAAAAAGAAATTTGGGGATGAATTCCGAGGCCGGAGCGGCGGGAATGCCGGGCACGGAACTTTCCGGAATCCCAACACGGAATTAATTCATCCCCGACATCCCCGGCGGGGCCGGGAACGTGATCCCGATGAAAAGCAGGAGCAGGAGAGGCCCTGACGTCTTCATCCAGGCCTGAATTCCCGGAAAATCGCTGGGAAAAAATGGGAATTATCCTGGAATTTTCCTTCCAGGGGAGCCAGCGAGGTCGGGGAGGAGCAGGGAAAAAATCCCAAAATTATCCCGGATTTTTTTTTTGTTCCTCACCTCGATAATTCCTTGGAATTTTGGGGAAAGATCCTAAAATTATCCCGGATTTTTTATTTTCCTCCAAGATAATTCCTTGGAATTTTGGGGAAAGATCCGAAAATTATCCTGGATTTTTGTTTTTCCCAAGATAATTCCTTGGAATTTTAGGAAAAGATCCCTCAAATCCTCCTGGATTTTTTCCCAGTGGATAAAACCACCTTGATAATTCCTTGGAATTTCGGGAAAAGAAATATCCCGGATTTTTCCCAATGGATGATCCCACCACAGCCTTGGAATTTCGGGAAAAGCTACCCAAAATTATCCTGGATTTTTTTTTTTTCCCCCAGTGGATAAAATCACCTCAATAATTCCTTGGAATTCCGGGAAAATCTCCCCAAAACTCATCCCAGATTTTTCCCAACCCCACCAGGAATTCCCTCAATCCCTCCCCGGAATCCAAAAAGGAAAAATCCAAAATTTTGGGGGTTTTTTTTTCCCCTTTTTTTTTTTTTTTAATTTTTAATTTCAAAAGCCGGGAAGTGACTTGGGAATTTTTGGCTTTTCCAGAGGAACAAAGCTCCAGGATCCCGCTTTTGTTCCGGGAATCCAAAGCGGCCCCGAGCTCATTTGCATATTCAAAATGCCTTTAATTATCGCTGCCGCTAATTACCCGCCCTAATTAAGTCATTAGCACAGCCCGGGCCTTTGGAGCTTCCCAAATTTCCCAGCTCGCTGGAAAACTCCGGAGGGGATTTTTGGGAACTTTTTTTTTCTCCAGAGATTTGAGGGAGGGTTCGGAAATCCGGAATTTTGGGGAAAATCCGGAATTTTGGGGAAAATCCGGAATTTTGGGATCTTTTCCCGAAATTCCAAGGGATTATCGAGGTGGTTTTATCCCCTGGGAAAAAAAAAAATCCGGGATAATTTTGGGAATTTTTTCCCAAAATTCCAAGGCTGTGGTGGGATCATCCAGGTGATTTTGCCCATTGGGAAAAATCTGGGATATTTCTGGGGAATTTTTCCCAAAATCTGGGATTTTTTTAGGATCAGGAGCCGATTCCAGCCGGGATTGGATCCAGCGGCTCCCGGATGATTCCTGATCCTTTTCCCTTCTCCCAAAAATACCAGAACCTTCCCTGAGCTGGGGTGAGAACCCTCAGAAATTCGGGAATTCTGCCCTCCGGGAGCAGTTTGGGATTGGGAATTCCCCCAATTCCAAACTCTGGGAATCCCGAGGTTCCGGCAGCTCCGAACTTCCCGGGATTCGATCCTGGATTCCTCAGGGATCCCGGAATTCCGGGGGATCCCTGCTCTCATTATCCTGGAATTCCGGGGGATCCCTGCTCCCATTATCCCGGAATTCCGGGGGATCCCTGCTCCCGGTATCCCGGAATTTCGGGGGATCCCTGCTCCCGTTATCCCGGAATTTCGGGGGATCCCTGCTTCCATTATCCCGGAATTTCGGGGATCCCTGCTCCCATTATCCTGGAATTCCAGGGGATCCCCGCTCCCGGTATCCCGGAATTCCGGGGGATCCCTGCTCCCGTTATCCCGGAATTCCGGGGGATCCCTGCTCCCGGTATCCCAGATCCCACTCCCGGTATTCCAGAGGCTCCCGCTTCCGCTGGATGCCGGTGCTCCCGGTCCATCCCGGTGTTCCAGGTCCATTCCCGGTCCATTCCCGGTCCATTCCCGGTCCATTCCCGGTCCATTCCCGGTCCATCCTGGTCCATCCCGGTGTTCCCGGCGCTCCCGGCATTCCCGAGGCTCCCGTTGGATCCCGGCCCCGTGCCAGGGGTGAGTCACGGACACCGCGGGAATGCCGGGAGCGCCGGGAATACCGGGATGGACCGGGATGGACAGGGAACACCGGGATGGACCGGGAACATCGGGAATGGACCGGAAACACCGGGATGGATCGGGATGGACCGGGAACATCGGGAATGGACCGGGAACATCGGGAATGGACCGGGAATGGACCGGGAATGCCGGGATGGACCGGGAACATCGGGAATGGACCGGGAACAGACCGGGAATGGACCGGAAACACCGGGATGGACCGGGAACATCGGGAATGGACCGGGATGGACCGGGAACATCGGGAATGGAGCGGGAACGGACCGGGAATGCCGGGAACGGGGGCGGCCGGGGGTGGAGGAACCCGTGCTGGACTGGGGGATACTGGGACGGACTGGGGGATACTGGGATGGACTGGGGGAAACTGGGATGGACAGGGGGAAACTGGGATGGACTGGGGGATACTGGGATGGACTGGGGGAAACTGGGATGGACAGGGGGAAACTGGGATGGACTGAGGGAAAACCCCGGCTGAACTGGGAGCTCCCCGGGCTGAACTGGGAGCGCTGTGCCGAGCTGCAGTGGGAACCCCTCATTCGCACTGGGAGCCACTGGTTTGTACTGGGAGAGCCCCGATTCGCACTGGGGGGGGGGGGGGAGCCTCGTGCTGTACTGGGAGCCACTGGTTTGAACTGGGACACCCCCAGTCTCACCACACCGAGACCCCAAGTCATCCCCAACCGGGATCCCCCGGGTGTCCCCCCGCTCCCCTCGCGGTGTCCCCGCTGTCCCCCCCGCTCCTCTCCGGCTGTCCCCTCGCTGTCCCCTCGCTGTCCCCTCGCTGTCCCCCCGCTGTCCCCCCGCTGTCCCCCCGCTGTCACCTGCAGGTGTAGCTGAGGTTCCTGCGGATGCTGCGCTTGAAGAAGCTCTTGCAGCCCTCGCAGGTGAACACGCCGTAGTGCTTCCCGCTGGATTTGTCCCCGCACACCACGCAGTCCGCGCCGGCCCCGGGCCGCTCCTCCTCGCCGTGCTCCGCGTCGCTGCCGCCGCCACCGGGGGACGCCGCCTCCTCCGCTCCGCCACCGCCGCCGCCGCCTCCGGTGCCACCGGCTCCGCCACCGTTGGGTTCGCCCCAAGCGCCGGCCACCATGGCCATGGCTCCGCGGGGCCGCGGGGGCTCAGCGCCGCATCGAGCGGAGCCTGCCGGTGCTGCTGCTCCTCCCGGTGCTTCTCCCGGTGCTTTTCCTCCTCCCGGTTCTTCTCCCGGTGCTTTTCCTCCTCCCGGTTCTTCTCCCGGTGCTTTTCCTCCTCCCGGTTCTTCTCCCGGTGCTTTTCCTCCTCGCGGTGCTTTTCCTCCTCCTCCCGGTTCTTCTCCGCCCGGTGCTGATTCTGCTCCTGGTGCTTCCCCTCCCGGTGCTGGTTCTGCTCCC
The DNA here is from genome assembly GCF_027477595.1 of Haemorhous mexicanus. Classification (NCBI taxonomy): domain Eukaryota; kingdom Metazoa; phylum Chordata; class Aves; order Passeriformes; family Fringillidae; genus Haemorhous; species Haemorhous mexicanus. The sequence continues at coordinate 5,351,513 of NC_082369.1, forward strand.
GGTTCTTCTCCCGGTTCTTTTCCTCCCGGTTCTTCCCCTCCCGGTGCTGGTTCTGCTCCTGGTTCTTCCTCTCCCGGTTCTTCCTCTCCCGGTTCTCCTCCCGGTTCTTCCCCTCCCGGTGCTGGTTCTGCTCCCGGTTCTTCCTCTCCCGGTTCTTCTCCTCCCGGTTCTTCCCCTCCCGGTGCTTCCCCGCGCCGAGTTCGGTAAGTTTTACCGAGGAACCGCCGCCTGGGAAAAGCTCCGCTTTTTGGGGTAGTTTTTCTTTTTTAGGTTTTTTTTTGGGGTCGCCCCCTCAGGGATTTGTCGCTCTCCTCCTCCTCCTCCTCCTCCTGCCGGTTCACGGCCCCGCGGAAAGTTTGCGGCGGCGGCGGCGGCGGGGCCGGGGCGCGGCGCATCCCCCCGCGGGCACCGGCCGCATGCGGGGCCGCTCCCGCCCCCGGTGGCTCCTGCGCTCCGCGGCACCGGCTGGAAGGAGGAGGAGGAGAAGAGGAGGAGGAGGAGGAAGGAGGCGGCGCTGCCCCGGTTCGCCCTCGCCGCTCTCCGGGCCCCGCCGCCGCTCGCAGCCCGGTGCCGGTGCGGCTGCGGGTGCGGCGGGACCGGCTCCGCCGAGCCCCGGGGCTCTCCCCGCCTCCCGTGAAAGAGCAAAGTTCAGCCGCTGCCGCGGTGGCCGCCCTGGATGCTCCTCCCCGGCCTCCTCCCCTTCCGCTCCCGGGTCCTGCCCCGGTCCCGGCCCCGCCGCCGCCGCCGCCGCACCGGGGCCGCTCCCCGCCCCCCGCGGGTCGGGAGCGGCCACCGGGAGCAGCGGGGCCACCGGGAGCAGCGGGGCCGGGGGGAGCGGGGATGGAGAGCGCGGTTCGGGCACCGGAGGCGGCGGCCGGGGCCCCTCCCGGGCCCCCGCGGCGGTTCGGGCACCCCCGGGGCTCGGCCGGCACCGGGAGCGCTGGGAAACCGGGATGGGGCCGGGAAACCGGGATGGGGCCGGGAAACCGGGATGGGGCCGGGAAACCGGTATCAAACTGGGAAACCGGGATGGGACCGGGAAACCGGGATGGGGCCGGGAAACCGGGATGGGACCGGGAAACTGGTATCAAACTGGGAAACCGGGATGGGACCGGGAAACCGGGATGGGACCGGGAAACCGGGATGGGACCGGGAAACTGGTATCAAACTGGGAAACCGGGATGGGGCTGGGAAACTGGGATCAAACTGGGAAACCGGGATGGGGCTGGGAAACCGGGATGGGGCTTGGGAAACTGGGATCAAACTGGGAAACCGGGATGGGGCCGGGAAACCGGGATGGGACCGGGAAACTGGGATGGGGCTGGGAAACTGGGATGGGGCTGGGAAACTGGGATGGGACAGGGAAACTGGGATCAAACTGGGAAACCGGGATCAAACTGGGAAACTGGGATCAAACTGGGAGCCCCACACGGTGCCAGGATTCTGGCACTGGGACAGGAGCCCCGTGTGGCACCGGGATCCCAGCACGGAACTGGGAATCTGGGATCAAACTGGGACCACTGGGATCCTGGGCTCACTGGGAATCCGGGATCAAACTGGGATCACTGGGAATCCGGGATCAAACTGGGATCCCAGTGTCAAACTGGGAGCCTGATGTTGTTCTGGGAGCCCCACATTGTACCAGGAAAAAAATCCCGTGGCCCCATAAAGTCCCGTGGCACCGTAACGTCCCACGACCCCAAAAAACCATGTGATAAAATCTCACAGCCCCTAAAAGTCCCTGTGACCCCAAAAAGTCCCATGACCCCATAAAGTCCTGAGACCCCAAAAAATCGCCATAAAGCCCTGAGACCCCAAAAGGTGCTGTGACCCCAAAAAGTCCTGAGACCCCAAAAAGGCCCCAGAAAGTTCCATGGCCCCAAAGGTCCTGTGGACCCAAAGGGTCCCTGAGACCCCAAAGGGTCCTGAGAACCCAAAAAAGTCCTGAGACCTCAAAAAGGCCCCAGAAAGTTCCCTGGCCCCAAAGGTCCCATGGACCCAAAGGTCCTGCAGCCCCAAAGGGTCCCTGAGACCCCAGAAAGTTCCATGTCCCCAAAGGGTCCCCGTGGCCCCAAAGGTCCTGCAGCCCCAAAGGGTCCCTGAGACCCCAAAAAGTCCTGAGACCTCAAAAAGTCCTGAGACCCCAAAAAGTGCCATGACCCCAAAAAGTGCCATGACCCCAAAAACTCCTGAGACCCCAAAAAGGCCACAAAAAGTTCCCTGGCCCCAAAGGGTCCCCGTGGCCCCAAAGGTCCTGCAGCCCCAAAGGGTCCCTGAGACCTCAAAAAGTCCTGAGACCCCAAAAAGACCCCAGAAAGTTCCCTGGCCCCAAAAGGTCCCCACGGCCCCAAAGGGTCCCTGAGACCCTAAAAAGTCCCGAGACCTCAAAAAGTCCTGAGACCCCAAAACGGCCCCAGAAAGTTCCCTGGCCCCAAAAGGTCCCCACGGCCCCAAAAGTCCTGTGGCCCCAAAGGGTCCCTGAGACCCCAAAAAGTGCCGTGACCCCAAAAAGTCCTGAGACCCCAAAACGGCCCCAGAAAGTTCCCTGGCCCCAAAAGGTCCCCACAGCCCCAAAAGTCCTGCGGCCCCAAAGGGTCCCCGAGACCCCAAAAAGTGCCGTGACCCCAAAAAGTGCCGTGACCCCAAAAACTCCTAAGACCCCAAAAAGTCCCCAGGAAGTTCCCTGGCCCCAAAAGGTCCCCGCGGCCCCAAAGGTGCCGCGGCCCCACAGCGGCGGCTGCAATGCGGTCGATCCAGTCGGACCCGTCTCCCGGTGGGTGCTGGGATTCCTGGGAATCATTAACCCGGGATAATCGCGATAATCCCGGCGGGAAAAGGTGCCTGACCCCGGCACCCCGCCCTGCCCGGGGCACTCTGGGGGCAAAGTCCCCAAAGTGACCCCAAAACCGCTGCGGTGTCCCCAAAGTGCCGGGTTGGGATCGGCCTTGGAGTTGTTGATCCGGGTTCTGGGTTGGGATTTAGGGAAAAGCGAAGCTGAGCCTGGAATTGGGGTGCAGGGAGGTGGCCATAAATGGAATGAAACCCCAAATTCCCTGGATTTAGGGGTTTGGTCCTAAAGCCCCACAAATCATGGGGAAAACCCCAGAAAATCCACTGGGAACGGGGCTGGCTTTTGGGGGATCCCAATCCCCTGACCCCAAGAGTGGGGTGCCCCAAATTCCTGGATTTAGGGGTTTGATCCTAAAGCCCCACAAATCATGGGATAACCCCAGAAAATCCAGCTGGGAACGGGGCTGGGTTTGGGGGATCCCAGTCCCCTGACCCCACAATGTCCCCAAGAGTGGGGTGCCCCAATTCCCTGGATTTAGGGGTTTGATCCTAAAGCTCCACAAATTATGGGAGAACCCCAGAAAAATCCAGCTGGGAATGGGGCTGGGTTTTGGGGTCAAGTGTCCTCCTGTCCCCACAATGTCCCCAAGGATGAAGGTGCCCCAAATTCCTGGATTTAGGGGTTTGATCCTAAAGCCCCACAAATCATGGGGAAAACCCCAGAAAATCCAGCTGGGAACGGGGCTGGGTTTGGGGGACCCCAATCCCCTGACCCTACAATGTCCCCAAGATTGGGGTGCCCCAATTCCCTGGATTTAGGGGTTTGATCCCAATTCCCCAAATCATGGGATAACCCCAGAAAATCCACTGGGAATGGGGCTGGGTTTGGGGGATCCCAATCCCCTGACCCCACAATGTCCCCAAGAATGGGGTGCCCCAATTCCCTGGATTTAGGGGTTTGATCCCAATTCCCCAAATCATGGGATAACCCCAGAAAATCCAGCTGGGAACGGGGCTGGGTTTTGGGGTCAAATGCCCCCTGTCCCCACAATGTCCCCAAGAATGGGGTGCCCCAATTCCCTGGATTTAGGGCACCCTGAAAGGATCCCAATTCCCCAAATCATGGGATAACCCCAGAAAATCCAGCTGGGAACGGGGCTGGGTTTGGGGGATCCCAATCCCCTGACCCCACAATGTCCCCAAGGGTGAAGGTGCCCCAATTCCCTGGATTTAGGGGTTTGATCCCAATTCCCCAAATCATGGGATAACCCCAGAAAATCCACTGGGAATGGGGCTGGGTTTGGGGGATCCCAATCCCCTGACCCCACAATGTCCCCAAGAATGGGGTGCCCCAATTCCCTGGATTTAGGGCACCCTGAAAGGATCCCAATTCCCCAAATCATGGGATAACCCCAGAAAATCCAGCTGGGAATGGGGCTGGGTTTTGGGGTCAAATGCCCCCTGTCCCCACAATGTCCCCAAGAATGGGGTGCCCCAATTCCCTGGATTTTGGGGTTTGATCCCAATTTCCCAAATCATGGGAGAACCCCAGAAAATCCAGCTGGGAACGGGGCTGGGTTTTGGGGGATCCCAATCCCCTGTCCCCAAGAGTGGGGTGCCCCAATTCCCTGGATTTTGGGGTTTGATCCTAAAGCCCCCCAAATCATGGGATAACCCCAGAAAATCCAGCTGGGAATGGGGCTGGGTTTTGGGGTCAAATGCCCCCTGTCCCCACAATGTCCCCAAGAGTGGGGTGCCCCAATTCCCTGGATTTAGGGGTTTGATCCTAAAGCTCCACAAATCATGGGATAACCCCAGAAAATCCAGCTGGGAATGGGGCTGGGTTTTGGGGGATCCCAATCCCCTGTCCCCAAGAGTGGGGTGCCCCAATTCCCTGGATTTAGGGGTTTGATCCCAATTCCCCAAATCATGGGATAACCCCAGAAAATCCAGCTGGGAACGGGGCTGGGTTTTGGGGGATCCCCATCCGGGCCCAGCGGGGTCACCCCCGCCCTTCCCCCATGCCCAGCTGGGATTTATGGCCTCAGATTCCCTGGAAAAAAACCCCAAACCCCAAGGAAACCCCGAAAGAACAGCCCGGGAACGAAGGGGAAATCGGATCCAGGTTTGTTTTCATCTCCGGAGGAATTCCAGCTCCCAAATCCCTGAATTCCCAAATAATTCCTGTTCCCGCCCCTCCGGAGGAATTCCAGCTCCTGAATTCCTGAATAATTCCCACTCCTACCCCTCCTGGAGGAATTCCAGCTCCCAAATTCCCAAAGAATTCCCAAATAATTCTCGTTCCCACCTCTCCAGAGGAATTCCAGCTCCCAAATTCCCGAATTCCTGAATAATTCCCATTCCCACCCCCTCCAGAGGAATCCCAGTTCCCAAATTCCCAAATAATTCCTGAATAATTCCCATTCCCATCCCCCCTGGAGGAATTCCAGTCCCCAAATTCTCGAATAATTCCCATTTTCACCTCTCCAGAGGAATTCCAGCTCCCAAATTCCCAAATAATTCCCGTTCCCACCCCTCCTCCTCCTCCTCCGAGGTTTTTCCGGGCTCCTTTTTGGGGTCGTTGGCGGCTCCGGAGGATTTGGGGTGGTTTGGGGTTCTGGGGGGGTGGGGATGGTGGAAAAGATCCCAAAAATCATCCCAGATCCTTCCCGAAGGACAAAGCTGGCCGTGGGGGAGGGGGGGATCAGGGGAAGATCCCAAAAATCCTCCTGGGGGTTTTCTCGGGGGGTGAAATCGCCTGGGGATCCCCAGCGAGGATTTGGGACTGGACTGGGGTTGGACTGGGATTGGACTGGGATTGGACTGGGACTGGAATGGGGTTGGACTGGGATTGGACTGGGATTGGACTGGGACTGGAATGGGGTTGGACTGGGATTGGACTGGGATTGGACTGGGACTGGAATGGGACTGGACTGGGGTTGGAGTGGGACTGGACTGGGATTGGAGTGGGGTTGGAGTGGGGTTGGACTGGGATTGGAGTGGGGTTGGATCAGGATTGGACTGGGGTTGGACTGGGACTGGACTGGGGCTGGACTGGGATTGGATCAGGGTTGGACTGGGATCATACTGCAACTGGATCAGGATCGGACTGGGATTGGACTGGGATTGGACTGGGATTGGACTGGGGTTGGATCGGGATTGGACTGGGATTGGATTGGGATTGGACTAGGGTTGGACTGGGGTTGGACTGGGGTTGGATCGGGATTGGACTGGGATCATACTGGAACTGGATCAGGATCGGACTGGGATTGGACTGGGATTGGACTGGGATTGGACTGGGGTTGGATCGGGATTGGACTGGGATCATACTGGAACTGGATCAGGATCGGACTGGGGTCGAACTGGGATTGGACTGGGACCATACTGGGATTGGATTGGGATTGGATCGGTTCCACCCCCTCCCTCCGTCCATCTCCCCTGATGCCCCCTGTCCCCTGCCCTGTCCCAGTGCCACCCACCCTGTCCCCTCTCCTCTGCCCTGTCCCCTGCCCCCTGCCCTGTCCAGTGCCCCCTGCCCTGTCCCAGTGCCACCTGCCCTGTCCCCTGCCCCCTGCCCTATCCCCTGCCCCCTGCCCTATCCCCTGCCCCCTGCCCTATCCCCTGCCCCCTGCCCCCTGCCCTGTCCCCTGCTGTCCCCAGCCCCGAGGTGGCCCCGCCTGTCACAGGCCCTGACCCCGCACAAAGAGAATTTCAATCTCAAAAGGGGCCGAGCCCTGACCTCTGACCCCGGGGTCGCCGAGCCCTGACCTCTGACCCCGGGGTCAGCCGGGCCCCCGGACACGGACACGGACACTGGACAGACACCGGACAGACCCCGGACAGATTTTCAAGATTTCCCCACGGATTTTGGGGTTTCCCCACGGATTTTCGGATTTCTCCATGGATTTTGGGGTTTCCCCACGGATTTTTGGGGTTTCCCCACGGATTTGTGGGGTTTCCCCACGGATTTGTGGGGTTTCCCCACGGATTTTTTGATTTCCCCACGGATTTGTGGGGTTTCCCCACGGATTTTTTGATTTCTCCACGGATTTTTGGGGTTTCCCCACGGATTTTGGGATTTCCCCACGGATTTTGGGATTTCCCCACGGATTTTGGGGTTTCCCTACGGATTTTTTGATTTCTCCACGGATTTTTGGGGTTTCCCCACGGATTTTCAGATTTCCCCACGGATTTTCAGGTTTCCCCACGGATTTTTGGGGTTTCCCCACGGATTTACAGATTTCTCCACGGATTTTGGGGTTTCCCCACGGATTTTTGGATTTCCCCACGGATTTGTGGGGTTTCCCCACGGATTTTCAGATTTCTCCACGGATTTTGGGGTTTCCCCACGGATTTTTGGGGTTTCCCCACGGATTTTCAGATTTCCCCACGGATTTTTGGGGTTTCCCCATGGATTTTGGGATTTCTCCATGGATTTTGGGGTTTCCCCACGGATTTTTGGGGTTTCCCCACGGATTTTTTGATTTCTCCACGGATTTTTGGGGTTTCCCCACGGATTTTCAGATTTCCCCACGGATTTTTGGGGTTTCCCCACGGATTTTTGGGGTTTCCCCACGGATTTTCAGATTTCTCCACGGATTTTGGGGTTTCCCCATGGATTTTCAGATTTCCCCACGGATTTTCAGATTTCCCCACGGATTTTTGGGGTTTCCCCATGGATTTTCAGATTTCTCCACGGATTTTGGGGTTTCCCCACGGATTTTTGGGGTTTCCCCACGGATTTTTGGGGTTTCCCCATGGATTTTCAGATTTCTCCACGGATTTTGGGGTTTCCCCACGGATTTTCAGATTTCCCCACGGATTTTTGGGGTTTCCCCATGGATTTTCAGATTTCTCCACGGATTTTGGGGTTTCCCCACGGATTTTGGGGTTTCCCCACAGATTTTGGGGTTTCCCCACGGATATTCAGATTTCTCCACGGATTTTGGGGTTTCCCCATGGATTTTGGGGTTTCCCCATGGATTTCCGGGGCTCCCCAGGGATTTCTGGGGCTCTCCATGGATTTTTGGGTTTCCCCAAGGATTTCCAGGTTTCTCTGCAGATTTTCAGATTTCCCCACAGATTTCCGAGTTTTCCCACAGATTTTCGGATTTCCCCCCAGATTTTCGGGTTTCTTCACGGATTTTCAGGTTTTCCCATGGATTTCTGGGGCTCCCCATGGATTTTGGGGTTTCCCCCCAGATTTCCGAGTTTCCCCAGGGGTTTTTTGGGTTTCCCTATGGATTTTCAGGTTTTCCCATGGATTTCCGAGTTTCCCCAGGGATTTCCGGGGCTCCCCATAGATTTTCAGATTTCCCCAGGGTTTTTTTGGGTTTCCCCAAGGATTTTCAGGTTTCTCCACAGATTTCCAGATTTCCCCATAGATTTCCAAGTGTCCCCATGGATTTCTGAGTTTCTCCAGGGATTTCCAGAGCTTCCCATAGATTTTCAGATTTCCCCATGAATTTCCACATTTCCCTCATAGATTCCTGAGGCTCCCCATAGATTTTTGGGGCTCCCACGGATTTTCAGGTTTCCCCAGGGGTTTTTTGGCTTTCCCCACGGATTTTTGGGTTTTCCCACGGATTTCTGGGCTCCCCATGGATTTTCAGATTTCAGCACAAATTTTCAGGGCTCTCCAGGGATTTTTGGGTTTCCCCACGGATTTTCAGGTTTCTCCACAGATTTTCAAATTTCCCCATATATTTTCAGATTTCCCCATAGATTTCCAAGTGTCCCCATAGATTTCCAAGTGTCCCCATGGATTTCCGAGTTTCCCCACGGATTTTTGCGTTTCCCCAGGGATTTCTGTGTTTCCCCAGGGATTCCCGGGGTTCTCTAGATGCAGGTCTCGCCTCCTCTCTGCAGCTCCCGCAGTGTCCGGCTCAGGGCTCGCTCCCTGCGGCCGTGCTGGCCCCGCAGCGCCGCCGCCCGCGCCTGCAGCCGCCGCAGCTGCTCCGCCTGCTTGCGCCGCGCCCCGCGGTACGCCAGGGCCAGCGAGCTGCGGGCACCGGGACAGCACCGGGACAGCACCGGGACAGCACCGGGACATCACCGGGGCTCGGGGGGAGACGGGAGGATTCGGGGGAGCAGGGGGTTTGGGGGTTTAGGGAGTCAGGGGATTTGGGGGAGCTGGGGGTTTTGGGGGCCAGGGGAATGAGGGGAGTCAGGGCTTCCAGAAGTGCAGGGAACCAAGGGGAGTCAGGGGGACTGAGGGGACCCAGGGGACCCAGGGACACTCAGGACCCTCAGGACACCCAGGGGACACAGGGACATGCAGGACACCCAGGGGACACAGGGGACAGAGGGACATGCAGGACACTCAGGACACCCAGGGGACACAGGGATATGCAGGACACCCAGGGACACTCAGGACCCTCAGGACCCCCAGGACACCCGGAACACCCAGGGGACACAGGGGACACAGGGACATGCAGGACCCCCAGGGGACACAGGGGACCCACGACATCCAGGGACACGCAGGACACCCAGGGGACACAGGACACCCAGAAAACTCAGGACACCCAGGGGACACAGGGACATGCAGGACACCCAGGGACACTCAGGACCCTCAGGACCCCCAGGACACCCGGCACACCCAGGGGACACAGGGACATGCAGGACACCCAGGACACCCAGGACCCTCAAGACACAGAGGGGACCCAGGACACCCAGGGACACTCAGGACCCCCAGGACCGCCAGGGGACCCAGGGACACTCAGGACCCCCAGGGGACACTCAGAACACCCAGGGACACTCAGGACACCCAGAGGACACTCAGGACACCCAGGGACACTCAGGACACCCAGAACACCCAGGACACCAGGGGACCCAGGACCCTCAGGACACTCAGAATCCTCGGGACACTCAGGGGACCCAGGGACATGCAGGACACCCAGGGGACACTCAGGACACCCAGAACACCCAGGGGACACTCAGGACACCCAGAACACCAGGGGACCCAGGACCCTCAGGACCCCCAGGAGACCTGAGACACCCAGGTGACACAGGGACATGCAGGACACCCAGGGCACCCAGGGACACTCAGGACCCTCAGGACACCCAGGGGACACAGGGACATGCAGGACACCCAGCGACACTCAGGACCCCCAGGACACCCAGGTGACACAGGGGACCCAGGACACCCAGGGACATGCAGGACACCCAGGGGACACTCAGGACACCGAGGGGACCCAGGGACATGCAGGACACGCAGGGGACCCGGTCCCGGTGCCCACCTGTGCGCCTGGAGGAGCTCGGAGGTGACGGTGGCGCTGTGGCCCTGCTGGGCACGGCTGGCAGCGCTGCCCCGCTCCAGGGCCAGCGCCAGCTCCCGGGCACGGCCGCGCAGCTGCTCCGTCCTGGGGACACGGGGCAGTGCCACCAGGGCCACGCCGAGCCCAAACTGCACCTCTCCCGGCCCCACAGGACTCCCGGCCCCACAGGACTCCCGGCCCCACAGAACTCCCCGCTCCAAACAATTCCCAACCCCACACAATTCCCAACCCCTCACCATTCCCAATCCCACACCATTCCAGCCTCACACAATTCCCGGTCCCACACCATTCCCAACCCCACACAATTCCCAACCCCACCCAATTCTCTGTCCCAAACCATTCCCAACCCCACACATTCCTGACCCCACACACTTCCCAACCCCATGCATTCCCAATCCCAAATAATTCCCAATCCCACACATTCCCAGCCCCACACAATTCCCCGACCCCACACAATTCCCAACCCCTCACCATTCCCAACCCCTCACCATTCCCAACCCCTCACCATTCCCAACCCCTCACCATTCCCAATCCCCACACAATTCCCAGCCCCACAGAATTCCCAACCCCTCACCATTCCCAACCCCACACATTCCCAATCCCAAACAATTCCCAATCCCAAACAATTCCCTGTCCCAAACCATTCCCAATCCCAAGCAATCCCAGCCCCACACCATTCCCGACCCCACACAATTCCCAACCCCACACAATCCCAGCCCCACACAATTCCCAACACCACACAATTCCCAACCCCATGCATTCCCAATCCCAAACAATTCCCAGCCCCACAGAATTCCCAATCCCTCACCATTCCCAACCCCAAACAATCCCAGCCCCACACCATTCTTGACCCCACACAATTCCCGACCCCTCACCATTCCCGACCCCTCACCATTCCCAATCCCACACATTCCCGATCCCCCACAGTCCCCACCCCTCACCTGGCCCGGATCCGGAGCAGCTCCTCCCTCGTTCTCTGCGGGTCCGGGGGGTTCCCCGGGGCCATCGCTGCCCCCCGCCCCAGCCGCGCCTCCTGCAGACATTCCCGGCTGTCTCCCGTCCCTCGGCATCCCCCAAATCCCGGGAACCGCCCGCGGGATCCATCCCTACCTCCTCGGAGCTGCTGCCGGAGCTGCCGCCGGAGCTGCTGCCGGAGGTGCCGGAGGCTCCGTCCCGCCCGTCCGGCTCCCGGTGCCGCTCCCGGTGCCGCTCCCGGTGCCGCTCCCGGTGCCGCTCCCGCAGCAGGAGGCGCAGCGCGGCCTCGCGGGGCCCGTGCGCGGCCAGCAGCAGCTCCAGGGCTCGCTTCTCCTTCTGCGCCAGCTGCAGCCGCGTCCGCAGCTCCGCCAGCGCCTCCTGGCACCGCGGGGAAACTGAGGCACGGCCGGGGAGACAGCGAGGGAGCGGGGAGGGAGCGGGGAGGGATCCGGGAGGGATCCGGGAGGGATCCGGGGAGGGATCCAGGGAAGGATCCGTGGAAGGATTCAGGGAAGGACGCAGGAGAGGATTCAGGAAAGGATCCACGGAGGGATCCAGGGAAGGACCCAAGAAAGGATCTAAGGAAGGATCCGTGGAAGGATTCAGGGAAGGATCCAGGGAAGGATCCATGAAGGGATCCAAGGAAGGATTCAGGGAAGGTTCCGTGGAGGGATCCATTGAGGGATCCAGGGAAGAATTCAGGGAAGGATTCATGAAGAAACCCAGGGAGGGATACAAGGAGGGATCCAAGGAGGCTCCCAAGGAAGGATTCAGGGAGGGATCATGGAAGGATTCAGGGAATGACGCAGGAGAGGATTCAGGGAAGGATCCATGGAGGGATCCAGGGAAGGACCCAAGAAAGGATCCAGGGAAGGACCAAAGAAAGGATTCAGGGAAGGATCCGTGAAGGGATCCAGGGAAGGATTCAGGGAGGGATCCATGCAGGATCCATGAAGGGATCCAGGGAAGGATTCAGGGAAGGATCCAGGGAAGGATCCATGAAGAAACCCAGGGAGGGATCCAAGGAGGCTCCCAAGGAAGGATTCAGGGAGGGATCCATGGAGCAATCCAAGGAGGGATCCAAGAAAGGATTCAGGGAAGGATCCATGCAGGATCCAGGGGAGAACGCAGGAAAGGATTCAGGAAGGATCCATGAAGGGATCCAGGAAGGGATCGATGGAGGCAAGGATCCCAAGCCCACCTTGAGCACCGCCAGCTCCTGCAGCAGCTCCTCCTTCTCCGGCCGCCTCCAGCCGGGCAGCAGCGCCCGCGCTTCCCGCAGCGCCCGCTCCGCCCGGCCCCGGGGGTCGCGCTCCCGGGGGGGCTCCGAGGGCTCGGCGGCGTCCAGCAGCGACCCCTCCACCGCCGCCTGCTCGGCGCGGAGCCGCCGGATGAGTTCCCGCAGCGCCGCCTCCTCCGTCACCCCGCGGGGGCTGCGGGGCGGGCACGGCGGCGGTGGGCACGGGGCACCCGGGGGGGGCTCAGCGCCGGGACCCCCGCGCCCCCCGGTACCTGGGAGCCCCGGGGCTGGCCGCGGGGTCCTCGCGGCTGTCCGCCTCCGCTGGCCCCGGGGGCTCCGCTGTGGCGGGGCCGGTTCCCGGTGCGTGGTCTGAGCTCGGTTTCGGTGTGGCGGGGCCGGGTCCCGGTGTGCGGTCTGAGCTCGGTTCCGCTGTGGCGGGGCCGGGTCCCGGTGCACGGCCCGGACTCGGTTCCGGTGTGGCGGGGCCGGGTCCCGGTGCACGACCCGGGCTCGGTTCCGCTGTGGTGGGGCCGGTTCCCGGTGCGCGGCCCGGGCTCGGTTCCGGTGTGGCGGGGCCGGTTCCCGGTGCGCGGCCCGGGCTCGGTTCCGCTGTGGCGGGGCCGGTTCCCGGTGCGGGCGGTGCCGCTGCCCACGGGTGCCCGCAGGGGGGTGTGGGGGGCACTGGGATGCCGCACAAGCTCCCTGCATCCCCCCGAACTCCTTCCAGTACTTCCCAGTATCCCTCGTGCATCCTCCCAGTATCCCCACGTGTGCCTCACGCATCCCTTCAGCATCCTCCCTGATTGCTCCCAGTATCCTCCCCGGTATTCCCAGTATCCCCCCCAGTATCCTCCCCAGTATCCCCCCCCAGTATCCTCCCCAGTATCCCCCCAGTATTCTCCCCAGCAGTCCCAGTATCCCCCCGGTCTCCTCCCAGTCACTCCCCAGTATCCCCCCAGTATCCCCCCCCTCATAATCCCCCAGCCACCCGCAGCCCCCCCTGTCCCCCCGCTGTCACTCACCCCCACGGGTGCCACCCTCCGATGCCACCTTTGCCCGCACCAGGTCCAGGAGGGCGGCGTAGGCCCCCCCGCAGCGCTCGCTGGGGGACAGGGGGCTCAGGGGGACTGTCCCCAACCCTGTCCCTGTCCCCGTTCCTCGTCCTTGTCCCCATCCTCATCCGAGTCCACATCCTGATCCCTGTCCCCATCCCATCCCTGCCTGTCCCCATTCCTGTCCCCATCCCCAGGGGTTCAGCAGGACTGTCCCCATTCAGGTCCCCATCCCTGTCCCCATTCAGGTCCCCATCCCAAGAGTCTCGGGGCTCTGTCCCCATCCCTGTCCCTATCCTTGTCCCCATTCCCACTTCTGCTCCCATCCCTGTCCCCATCCCGAGGGTCTCAGGGGACTCTCCCCATCCCTGTCCCCATCCCCATCCCCATCCTGAGGGTCTCAGGGGACTGTCTGCATCTCTGCATCATCCCGTGTCCCCTGTCCCCGTCCCGTGTCCCCAGTGTCACCTGCAGCGCAGCGCCAGCCCCAGCCCGCTGCAGCTCAGTGGGGCTGTCCCCATCCCTGTCCCCTGTCCTTGTCCCCATCCCGTGTCCCCTGTCCCGCGTGCCACCTGCAGCTCAGCGCCAGCCGCAGCCTGCTGCAGCGGGACAAGGGGCTCAGTGGGGCTGTCCCCCGTCCCCATCCCGTGTCCCTGTCCCCAGTGTCACCTGCAGCGCAGCGCCAGCCCCAGCCCGCTGCAGCTCAGTGGGGCTGTCCCCATCCCTATCCCCTGTCCCCATCCCTGTCTCCTGTCCCCATCCCGTGTCCCCTGTCCCCATCCCGTGTCCCCAGTGTCACCTGCAGCGCAGCGCCAGCCCCAGCCCGCTGCAGCGCGCCTCCCGCCGCCCCAGCTCCATGCTCAGCCGCTCCGCCTCGCCCTTGCACTCGCCCAGCGCCGCCAGCAGCTCCCGGTTCGCCTCCTGCAGCCGCGCCAGCACCCTGCGGGCCCGCGGGCACCGGAGCCGTGCCTCAGTGTCCCCAGGGGTTCGGGGGACTCGGGGTTCGGGGGGGACTCGGGGTTCGGGGGGGAACCACCCTTGCAGCTCCCGGGGGAACTGGGACAGAACGGGGGGAACTGGGGTGGAACTGGGACAGAACGAAGACCTGGGGGCACCGGGGCCGTGCCTCAGTGTCCCCAGGGGGGTTTGGGGGGACTTGGGGTTCGGGGGGGACTCGGGGTTCGGGGGGATTCAGGGTTTGGGGGACTCACCCCTGCAGCTGCTGCAGCCGCTCCTCCTGCTCCCGGCCGGGGCCCGCCGAGGGCTGGGGGGACAGCGGGGCGCGGGGCTGCAGGGGAGGGGGCGACATGGAGGGGAGCGGCCCCGGGGGGCGGCACCCCGAGGGACCGAGCGCCGCCACCAGCCCGGGCGGCATCGCGCAGAGGGGACCCCAGAGCCCCGTGCCGGGCAGGACCCACCCGTGCCCCGGCCCCGCACTCACCCGGTGCCCCGGGGGGCTGCTGGGCCCGGGGGTGTCACCGACCCCGGGGTTGTCACTGACTCCGGGGGTGTCGCCAGTCCCGGCGGTGTCACCGACCCCGGGGGTGTCACTGCCAGACTCCCCCGGCTCCTCCAGCCTGGCCAGCGCCTCCCGCAGGTCCCGCACCTGAACCGGACACGGGGCTCAGCACCGGCACCGCTCCGGTGACATCCCGACGGTGACACCCCGAGGGTGGCACCACCCGCTGCCCCGCACCCACCTTGCCCTGCAGGCGCTCCCGCTCGCCCCGCAGCGCCCGCAGAGCGGCCGTGGCCTGGCCCAGCTCCTCGTCCCGCTGGCCCAGGGCTGCCCGCAGGCTCGCGTTCCTCGCCGCCGCCGCCGCCACCTCCGCCGGTAGCCCCGGTCCCGCCGCCGCCTCCGGCCAGCAGCGGTGCGCCCAGCCAGGCGTCTGGCTCAGCTCCTGCAGGCTCTGCCCGTGCCAGGCCGGTCAGTCCGTGCCCGCTGTGCCGCCGTGGGCACCGCGGGCGTGGCGAGGCTCACCTGGAGCGCCCGGTGCCACGCCGGGGCGGGCCGTGGCCACGCCGGGGGCTGCCGGTGGCGGGAGAAGGCGGCGCGCTCCAGGGAGCTCACGGCGTGCTGCAGGCGCTCGAAGAGATCCGGGCTGCGCGCTGGGGACAGCGACACGGCCGCCGTCAGGGCAGGGACAGCGCGGTGGTGGCACCTGTGGTGGCACGGGGGCGGCGCTCACCCTCCGGGCTGGCAGCGCCGGCAGTGGGGACAGTGGCGGTGGCGTCCCAGCCGTCCTCATCCTCCCTGCAGGGCGAGGAAGGGCACGGTGAGGTCCCGGTGTCCCCGCGCTCCCGGTGTCCCCGCGCTCCCGGTGTCCCCGAGGGTGGCGCTCCCGGTGTCCCCTCGGTCCCGCGGGTGGCGCTCCCGGTGCCAGTACCTGGCGGGGCGCTGCTGTCGCCGCTGCTGTCGCGGGACCGCCCCTGCCAGCAGCAGGATGTCCTCGGTGTCACCGGCCACGTCCGTGTCACTCTCCTCATCATCTTCCTCCTCCTCCTCTTCCTCCTCCTCCTGGCGCGGGGGCCGGGCCGCGGTGCCCGTGGGGGTGCCCGTGCCCCGTTCAGCCCCGGGGGCACAGCGGGTGGCACCTACCGGGCTCTCCTGGCACAGGGAGGAGCTGTGGCCACCAGCCCGGCCCGCTGGGCCACCAGCCCCGTCCCGGTGTCCGGAGAGGGAATTCCACCGGGAAGGCGGCACGGGGAGCCCCTGTCCCGGGTGGGGCCGGTCCTGGGTGGGGTCCGCTCACCTCCTCCATGCCGGGCTCGTCCTGCCCGCGTCTCCCAGGGCTCCCAGCACGTCCCAGTTCCACTCTGAGGCTCCCAGCACGTCCCAGTTCCCAGCTGGGGCTCCGGGGTGTCCTGGTTCCCCACCCGGGCTCCCAGTCGGTCCCAGTCCCACCCTGGGGCTCCGTTCCATCCCGGCTCCACACCGAGGGTCCCGCCAGGCCCCGCTCCATCCCGCCGCTCCCGTTCTCTCCCGGTTCCATCCCTGGGGTTCCAATCCCACAATAAAGGTCCCAGTAGGTCCCAGTTCCCTCCCAGTTCCACCCCAGGGTCCCGTTCTGTCCCAGTTCCACACCGGGGATCCGGCTCTGTCCCGAGGTTCCCGTTCTCTCCCGGTTTCCGTTCTGTTCCAGCTCCACCCTGGGGTTCTGCTCAATCCCAGTCTCACACCCCGGCTCCCAGTAGGTCCCAGTTCCATCCCAAGGTCCCTGCTCTGTCCCGGTTCCTCCCATTCTCTCCCTGTTCCTGTTCTGTCCCGGTTCCTCCCATTCTGTCCCGGTTCCCCCGGTTCCCGTTCTGTCCCTGTTCCCCCCCGTTCTGTCCCGGTTCACGTTCTCTCCCAGTTCCCCCCCGTTCCCCTTCTGTCCCGATTTCCCCCGTTCTCTCCCAGTTTCCCCCCGGTCCCCGCCACATTCCCGTTCTCTCCCGGTCCCCCCCAGTTCTCCCCGTTCTGTCCCAGTTCCCGTTCTCTCCCGGTTCCCCCCGGTTCCCGTTCTGTCCCGGTTCCCCCCATTCTGTCCCGGTTCGCCCCGGTTCCCGTTCTGTCCCGGTTCCCCCCATTCTGTCCCGGTTCGCCCCGTTCTCTCCCGGTTCCTGTTCTGTCCCAGTTCCCGTTCTCTCCCGGTTCTCCCCCGATTCCCCCACATTCCTGTTCTGTCCCTGTTCCTGTTCTGTCCCGGTTCCCCCCGGTCTCCCCCCAGTTCTTCCCCGTTCTCTCCCAGCTCCCGTTCTCTCCCGGTCCCCCCGTTCTGTCCCGGTTCCCCCCGGTCCCCCCACATTCCCGTTCTCTCCCGGTCCCCCCGTTCTGTCCCCGTTCCCCCCGTTCTCCGCCCATTCCCGTTCTCTCCCGGTCCCCCCCCCCCCCGTTCCCCCCCCCATTCCCGTTCCCTCCCGGTCCCCCCTCCCCCATTCCCGTTCCCTCCCGCTCCCCTCCCATCCCGCGGCACCTCCGGTAGCTCGGGCAGCGCCTCCGGTCCCGGCCGTGTTCCTGCCGGGATTTCCTCTTCCTTTAACCGTTCAGCTGCCCCGCCTGGGGGGCACCGCGGGGCCCTTCTGGGGTGCTCTGCCCCCCCAAAAAACCCCCCAAAAACCCCAAACTCCCCCAAACCCCCCCGCCCCCCGTGTGGCCGTGCCCTCCCCGGTGCCAGGGCGGTGCCACCCCCACCCCACGGAGCACCCCCGAAACGGGACGGGGACCCCAAAACGCTTTTGGGGGGTGCAGGGGGCCAGGGAGAGCTTTGGGGTGCTGTGAGAAGTGTGGGGGGTGCTGAGGGGGAATTTGGGGTGCGGGAGGATTTGGGGCGTGGGAGGCGGTTCTGGGGGGGGTACACGGGGGTTTGGGGGTGCGCATGGGTGTTTGGGGTGCGGGTGGGTGTATGGGGTGAAGTGGGGGGGCGCGCATCGATATTTGGGGTGCAGGAGGATGTTTGGGGGGTGCACGCCGACATTTGGGGTGCGGGAGGCAGTTTTGGGGGTGCGCGTGGATGTTTGGGGTAAAACGCGAGGGTTTGGGGTGCAGAGGGCGGTGCACGGGGATATCTGGGGTGCAGGAAGCCGTTCGGGGGGGTCCACACGATGTTTGGGGTGCGGCAGAGGCGCAGCGCAGTTTAGAGGGGCATTTCTGGGGCGGGGGGCGGTGTTCGGGGGCATTGCCGGGGGTCCAGGGGGGACTACAACTCCCAGCAGCCTCCGCGCGGCGCCACTTCCGGCGGAACGGGCCGGGCCAGAGTGGTGAGTGCGGGGGGCTTTGGGGGGTTCAGGGGGGTTTTGGGGGGCTCAGGGGCGAATACGAACGGAGTAGGATGTGAGGAAAGGGGTGCGTGAGGGGACGGGATCGTGGGGAGGCGTTCGGCGCTCGGGAGTCCCCCCGTGGTGGCAGCAAGGGGACTACAACTCCCAGCAGCCCTCGCGCGGCGCCATTCCCGGAGGGGCCTGAGTGGCTGCGAGCGGTGAGCGCGGGGGGCTCGGGTGGGGCTCAGGGGGGTTTTGGGGGGCTCAGGGGGCGAAATCGAACGAGGAGGAATGCGGCGAAGGGGGTGCATGAGGGGACGGGGGCGGGGGGAAGTGTTCGGGGCTCCTCCCCATAGTGGCAGCGGGGTACCCGAGGGACTACAACTCCCAGCAGCCCTCGCGCGGCGCCATTTCCGGCGGGGCCCGAGCGGCGGCGGGCGGTGAGCGCGGGGGGCTCGGGGGGCTTTGGGGGGATGTTCAGGGGGGTTTTGAGGGGTTTGGGGAAGTTTTGGGGGGTCCGGGGCGAACAGGAGCGTGGGGAGGAGGTGGAGAAGGGAGAGCGGGAGGAGATGGGGGCGTGGGACGGGGGAGGTCGTGGGAAAGGGGGTGCGAGAATGGGGGTGCGTGGGGAGGGGGCCCACACCGGCATCTCCCCACTTTAGGGGTCCCAGGCACAAAAAAACCCCCAACACGCTGATTTTGGGGTCCCAGCCCCCCGACCCCCGTTTTTGGGGTCCCAGCCCCACAGCCCCCCCCAAACTCGCTGATTTTGGGGTCCCGGACACAGAGAACCCCCGATTTTGGGGTCCCAACCCCAGCGTACCCCCTGATTTTGGGGTCCCAGCCCCATAGCACCACCTTATTTTGGGGTCCCAGCTCATCCCCTGTTTTTGGGGTCCCAGCCCCCCGACCCCCCGATTTTAGGGTCCCAGGTCATCCCCCGTTTTTGGGGTCCCAGCCCCACAGCACCCCCCGATTTTGGGGTCCCAGCCCCACAGCACCCCCCGATTTTGAGGTCCCATCTCATCCCCCGTTTTTGGGGTCCCAGCCCCACAGCACCCCCCGATTTTGGGGGTCCCAGCTCATCCCCCGTTTTTGGGGTCCCAGCCTCACAGCACCCCCCGATTTTGGGGTCCCAGCCCCATAGCACCCCCCGATTTTGGGGTCCCAGCCCCATAGCACCCCCTGATTTTGGGGTCCCATCTCATCCCCCATTTTTGGGGTCCCATCTCATCCCCCATTTTTGGCCTCCCAGCCCCACAGCACCCCCAACCCCGCCGATTTTGGGGTGCCAGCCCCTCCCCCCAGTTTCAGCATGGACACGTCGGAGCCGGGCAGCGCTGCCGAGGACGAGGAGGAGAAGGTTCCAGAAGTTCGGCCCCGCACCCGCTCCAACCCCGAGGGCGCCGAGGACCGAGCCCCGAGCGGGCCGGGCAGCGCCGGGAACCGGGGGGAGGCTCCGGGGAACCGGGGGGAGGCCCCGGGGAACCGGGGGGAGGCCCCGGGGAACCGGAGCGAGGGCGAGGGGGAGGCGGCCAGCGCCGGGCACAGCCCCCCCGGGCAGCCTGGCACGGCCTGGCACGGCCCGGGCAGCGGGCAGCACGGGCAGCACGGGGAGGTGACCGTGAGAACACCGCGGGTGAACTGCCCCGAGAAGGTGGTGAGGAACTGGGAGGGACTGGGGGGGACTGGGATGGACTGGGAGGGGATGGAGGGGAGTGGGATGGGACTGGGGGGACTGGGAGGGGACTGGGATGGACTGGGAGGGAATTGGGGGAAAATGGGAGGGATTGGGGGGGACTGGGAGGGAATTGGGATGGACTGGGAGGGAAGTGGGAGGGACTGGGAGGGGATTGGGATGGATTGGGAGGGGATTGGGGGGGACTGGGATGGACTGGGAGGGGATTGAGGGAAAATGGGAGGGATTGGGGGGGACTGGGAGAGACTGGGGGGAACTGGGAGGGAATTGGGATGGACTGGGAGGGAGTGGGAGGGAAGTGGGATGGGACTGGGAAGGGATTGAGGGAAGATGGGAGGGACTGGGTGGGGATTGGGATGGACTGGGATGGGACTGGGATGGACTGGGTGGGGATTGGGAGGGACTGGGTGGGGATTGGGGGGGACTGGGAGGGACTGGGAGGGATTGGGAGGGAATTGCGGGGATTGTTTGAGGGGGACTGGGAGGGGATGAGGAGGGACTGGGATGGACTGGGAGGGGATTGGGGAGAGATGGGAGGGGATGGAGGGAAAATGGGAGGGACTGGGGAGGACTGGGAGGGGATTGGGGGGACTGGGGGCACTCTGGGGGTCCCTGGGGACACTCGGGGGTCTCAGCCATGCCCCCTCCCTCCCTCCAGATCATCTGCCTGGACCTGGCTGAGGAGATGGCAGTGCCCAAACTGGAGTCCTTCAACGGGTCAGTGCCAGGGCACGGGGACAGGGCATGGGGACAGGGGATGGTGACAGACAGGGACAGGAGACAGTGACAGGGGATGGGGACAGGGACAGTGACAGGGGACGGGGACAGGGGAGAGTGCTGGGGGAGCTGGCTTTGGGGCCCTGAGCCCCAGCGCTGATTTGTGCCCATCCCTGTCCCCTGTGCCCATCCCTGTCCCTTGTCCTGTCCCCTGTCCCTTGTCCCTGTCCCTGTGCCCATCCTTGTCCCCTGTCCCTTGTCCCTGTCCCTGTGCCCATCCTTGTCCCTGTCCCCTGTGCCCATCCCTGTGTCCATCCCTGTTCCCTGTCCCTTGTCCCTGTCCCTGTGCCCATCCTTGTCCCCTGTCCCTTGTCCCTGTCCCTGTGCCCATCCTTGTCCCCTGTCCCTTGTCCCTGTGCTCCCTGGTTTTGGGGTCCCTGACCTGGTGCCTGTCAGTGCCAGGTGCAGTTTTGGGGTGCCAGGCAGGGGTTTGGGTGTGTTTGGGGTTTGTGGGTTTGGGGTTTGTGTGTTTGGGGTTTGGGGTTTGGGGTTTGGGGTTTGTGTATTTGGGGTTTGTGTGGTTTTTGGGGTTTGGCTGTTTGGGGTTTGGGGATTTAGGGTCGGGGTGGTTTTTGGGTTTGTGTGTTTGGGGTTTGTGTGTTCAGGGTTTGGGGTTTGTTTGGGGTTTGGTTTTTGGGGTCTGGTGTTTGGGGTTTGGCTGTTTGAGGTTTGTGTGGTTTTTGGGGTTTGTTTTTTGGGGTTTGTGTGGGGTTTGGGGTCTCTCTGGTGTTTGGGGTTTGGTTTTTGGGGTCTGTGTGATGTTTGGGGTCTGTGTGGTGTTTGGGGTTTGGTGTTTGGGGTCTGTGTGATGTTTGGGGATTGGTGTTTGGGGTCTGTGTGATGTTTGGGGTTTGGTGTTTGAGGTTTGGGGTTTGGGGTCTGTGTGATGTTTGGGGTTTGGGGTTTGGGGTTTGGGGTCTGTCTGGTGTTTGGGGTCTGTGTGATGTTTGGGGTTTGGTGTTTGGGGTCTGTGATGTTTGGGGTTTGGTGTTTGGGGTCTGTGTGATGTTTGGGGTCTGTGTGTTTGGGGTTTGGGGTCTGTGTGATGTTTGGGGTTTGGTGTTTGTGGTTTGGGGTCTGTGTGGTGTTTGGGGTCTGTGTGATGTTTGGGGTTTGGTGTTTGGGGTCTGTGTGATGTTTGGTGTTTGGGGTCTGGTGTTTGGGGTCTGTGTGGTGTTTGGTGTTCGGGGTCTGTCTGGTGTTTGGGGTCTGTGTGGTGTTTGGTGTTTGGGGTCTGGTGTTTGGGGTCTGTGTGGTGTTTGGTGTTTGGGGTCTGTCTGGTGTTTGGGGTCTGTGTGGTGTTTGGTGTTTGGGGTCTGGTGTTTGGGGTCTGTGTGGTGTTTGGTGTTCGGGGTCTATCTGGTGTTTGGGGTCTGTGTGATGTTTGGGGTTTGGTGTTTGGGGTTTGGTGTTTGGGGTCTGTGTGATGTTTGGGGTTTGGTGTTTGGGGTCTGGTGTTTGGGGTCTGGTGTTTGGGGCCTGGTGTTTGGGGTCTGTGTGGGGTGCCCTGACCCCTGCCCCCTGCCCCGTGCCCCGTGCCCCCTGCCCGCAGGTGCCGCAGCAACGCGCTGACGGTGGCGCAGAAGATGATCGAGATGTTCGTCAGGACCAAACACAAAATCGACAAAAGCCACGAGTTCGCCCTGGTGGTGGTGAACAACGACGCCACCTGGGTGGGGACAGGGACAGGGACAGGGACAGGGACAGGGACAGGGTGGGACAGGGACAGGGACAGGGTGGGGACAGGGTGGGGACAGGGACAGAGTGGGGACAGGGACAGAGTGGGGGACACAGGGACAGGGATGGGGTGGGGACAGGGACGGGGTGGGGACAGGGACAGGGTGGGACAGGGACAGAGATGGGCACAGGGACAGAGTGGGGGACACGGGGACAGGGACGGAGTGGGGACAGGGACAGAGTGGGGGACACGGGGACAGCCACAGGGATGGAGACAGGGATGGGGTGGGGACAGGGTGGGGACAGGGACAGGGTGGGTGACACAGGCACGGGGACAGGGTGGGACAGGGACAGGGATGGGTACAGGGACAGAGTGGGGGACACGGGGACAGGGATGGTGTGGGGACAGGGACAGGGTGGGTGACACGGGGACAGCCACAGGGATGAGGACAGGGATGGGGATGGGCACAGGAACAGGTTGGGGACAGGGACAGGGTGGATGACACAGGGACAGCCACAGGGATGGGGACAGGGGCAGGGTGGGGACAGGGACAGGGATGGGGATGGGGGCGGGGTGGGGACAGGGGTGGGGTGGGGACAGGGTGGGTTGACACAGGCACAAGGATAGGGACAGAGTGGGTGACACGGGCACAGGGACAGGGGGACAGGAGGGACAGGGATGGGCACAGGGACAAGAATGGGGACAGGGACAGAGTGAGTGACACGGGCACGGGGATAGCAAGGGGACAGGGAGGACGGGCACAGGGTGGGGACAGGGGACAGGGATGGGGACCGGGACAGGGAGGGACACAGAGGTGGGCACAGGGACACAGTGGGGACAAGGGATGGGCACAGGGTGGGGACAGGCCCGGTGCCAGCCCGGTGTCCCCGCAGCTCTCGGGGTTCACGTCAGACCCCCGCGAGGTTTGCAGCTGCCTCTACGACCTGGACACCGTCGTGTGCCAGTCCTTCAGTATCCTGCCGTGCCACCGGCTGCCAGCCTGGGCCCTGGGTGTCCCCTGGGTGTCCCCTGGGTGTCCCCTGGGTGTCCCCTGGGTGGCCCTGGGTGTCCCCTGGGTGCCAGCGGTGTCCCTTCTTTGCCATCGGGGCCGGCAGGGTGTCACTGGGGTCCCTTAGGTGGCATCGGGGTGTCCTGGGTGCCACCTGGGTGTCAAGGGTGGCCCTGGGGGTGGCACAGGTGTCAGGGTGACCCTGGGGGTGGCCCTGGGGGTGGCACAGGTGTCAGGGTGGCCCTGGGGGTGACCCTGGGGGTGGCACAGGTGCCGGGGTGGCCCTGGGGGTGGCACAGATACCAGGGTGGCCCTGGGGGTGACACAGGTGTCTGGGTGGCCCTGGGGGTGGCACAGATGTCAGGGGTGGCTCTGGGGGTGGCACAGGTGCCGGGGTGGACCTGGGGGTGGCCCTGGGGGTGGCACAGGTGTCAGGGTGGCCCTGGGGGTGGCACAGGTGTCAAGGGTGGCCTTGGGGGTGGCACAGGTGTCAGGGGTGGCCCTGGGGGTGACACAGGTGTCTGGGTGACCCTGGGGGTGGCCCTGGGGGTGGCACAGGTGTCAGGGTGGCCCTGGGGGTGGCCCTGGGGGTGGCACAGGTGGCAGGACCAGCCTTGACCCAAAGCTCAGATCTGGACGGACTCTTCAACCTCATGTGAGCACCAGGGGCTTCTGGAACGTTCCGGGGGGGTTGGAGGGTGCACCTGAGCCCTGTCCTTGTGGCTGCCACCCTGTCCCCTGTCCCTGTCCTGTCCCTGTCCCCATGGCTGCCACAGGAGGTGCCACCTGTCCCTGTCCCCATGGGTGCCCCCGTGTCCCCATGGGTGCTTCCCTGTCCCTATGGGTGCCACCCTGTCCGCATGGATGCCACCCCATTCCTGTCCCTGTCCTGTTCCTGTCCCCATGGCTGCCCCCTGTCCCCCTGGGTGCCCCCTTGTCCTGACCCTGTCCCCGCTCCCCTGTCCCGTCCCTGTCCCCCATGGGTCCCTGACCCTGTCCCCATGGTTGCCACCCTGTCCCATCCCTGTCCCCCTGTGTGCCCCCCGACCCTGTCCCTGTCCCCATGGGTGCCACCCTGTCCCTGTCCCCATGGCTGTCCCCTGGCTGTCCTGTCCCTGTCCCCATGGCTGTCCTGTCCCTGTCCCCATGGCTATCCCCATGGCTGTCCCCTGGCTGTCCCCTCACTGTCCCCTCTGTCCCAGCCAGCAGAAGGTGGAGCTGCTGGTGACCGACAATGTCCCTGTCCCCATGGCTGTCCCCTGGTTGTCCCATGGCTGTCCCCATGGCTGTCCCCTCAGTGTCCCCTCGGTGTCCCCTCTGTCCCAGCCAGCAGAAGGTGGAGCTGCCGGTGACCGACAATGTCCCTGTCCCCTGGCTGTCCCCATGGCTGTCCCCTCAGTGTCCCCTCTGTCCCAGCCAGCAGAAGGTGGAGCTGCCGGTGACTGACAATGTCCAGACCATCCCTGTCCCTGTCCTTGTCCCCATGGCTGTCCCCTGGCTGTCCTGTCCCTGTCCCCTGGCTGTCCCCATGGCTGTCCCCTCAGTGTCCCCTCTGTCCCAGCCAGCAGAAGGTGGAGCTGCCGGTGACCGACAATGTCCAGACCATCCCTGTCCCTGTCCCTGTCCCCATGGCTGTCCCCTGGCTGTCCTGTCCCTGTCCCCATGGCTGTCCCCTCAGTGTCCCCTCGGTGTCCCCCCTCTGTCCCAGCCAGCAGAAGGTGGAGCTGCCGGTGACCGACAATGTCCCTGTCCCCATGGCTGTCCCCTGGCTGTCCTGTCCCTGTCCCCATGGCTGTCCCCTGGCTGTCCCCATGGCTGTCCCCTCAGTGTCCCCTCGGTGTCCCCTCAGTGTCCCCTCTGTGTCCCAGCCAGCAGAAGGTGGAGCTGCCGGTGACCGACAATGTCCAGACCATCCCTGTCCCCTGGCTGTCCCATGGCTGTCCCCTGGCTGTCCCCATGGCTGTCCCCTCAGTGTCCCCTCTGTCCCAGCCAGCAGAAGGTGGAGCTGCCGGTGACCGACAATGTCCAGACCATCCCTGTCCCTGTCCCTGTTCCCTGGCTGTCCCCTGGCTGTCCCCTCAGCGTCCCCTCAGTGTCCCCTCTGTCCCAGCCAGCAGAAGGTGGAGCTGCCGGTGACCGACAATGTCCAGACCATCCCCCCGCCCTTCGTGGTCAGAACCATCCTGGTGTTCGGGCGCCCGCGCTGCCAGCCCCACTTCTGTGGGGGGGAGCCCGTCAAGGTCTGGGGCACCCCGAAATCCTACCTGGGACACCCCAACATCCCCCTGGGGCACCCCAAAATCCCCCTGGGGCACCCCAACATCCCCCTGGGGCACCCCAACATCCCCCATTTCCACCCCAAAACCCCCCTAGGGCACCCCAAAATCCCCCTGGGGCACCCCAACATCCCCCATTTCCACCCCAAAATCTCCCCGGGGCACCCCAAAATCCCCCCATAAAACCCCAACGTCCCCCACTTCTGTGGGGGGGAGCCCGTCAAGGTCTGGGGCACCCCAAAACCCCCTGGGGCACCCCAAAATCCTACCTGGGCACCCCGAAACCCCCCTGGGACACCCCAAAATCCTTCACTTCTGCGGGGGGGAGCCCATCAAGGTCTGGGGCACCCCAAAACCCCCTGGGACACCCTGAAACCCCCCTGGGACACCCCAAAACCCCCCTAGGGCACCCCAAAACCCCCCATTTCCACCCCAAAACCCCCCTGGGGCACCCCAAAATCCCCCTGGGACACCCCAAAATCCCCCTAGGGCACCCCAAAACCCCCCATTTCCACCCCAAAACCCCCCTGGGGCACCCCAAAATCCTACCTGGGACACCCCAAAATCCCCCTGGGACACCCCAAAATCCCCCTGGGGCACCCCAAAACCCCCTGGGACACCCCAACATCCCCCATTTCCACCCCAACATCCCCCTGGGACACCCCAACATCCCCCTGGGGCACCCCGAAACCCCCCTGGGACACCCCAAAATCCCCCTGGGGCACCCCAAAATCCCCCCGTAAAACCCCAACGTCCCCCACTTCTGCGGGGGGAGCCCTGTCAAGGTCTGGGGCACCCCAAAATCCTACCTGGGCACCCCAAAATCCCCCTGGGACACCCCAAAACCCCCTGGGACACCCTGAAACCCCCCTGGGACACCCCAAAACCCCCCTAGGGCACCCCAAAATCCCCCATTTCCACCCCAAAATCCCCCTGGGGCACCCCAAAATCCTACCTGGGGCACCCCAAAATCCCCCTGGGACACCCCAAAATCCTTCACTTCTGCGGGGGGGAGCCCGTCAAGGTCTGGGGCACCCCAAAATCCTACCTGGGGTGCCCCAAAATCCCCCTGGGACACCCCAAAACCCCCCCGTAAAACCCCAACGTCCCCCACTTATGCGGGGGGGAGCCCATCAAGGTCTGGGACACCCCAAATCCCCCATTTCCCACCTCAAATCCCCCTTTTCCCACCCCAAAATCCCCCTTTTCCCACCCCAAATCCCCCATTCCCACCCAAATCCCCCATTCCCACCCAAAATCCCCCATTTTCTCCCCAAAATCCCCCATTCCCACCCCAAAATCCCCTTTTTCCCCACCCCAAAATCCCCTTTTTTCCCCCCAAATCCCCCATTCCCACCCCAAATCCCCCATTCCCACCCCAAATTCCCTTTTCCCACCCCAAAATCCCCCATTCCCACCCAAAATCCCCCATTCCCACCCAAAATCCCCCATTTCCCCCCCAAATCCCCCATTTCCACCCAGATCCCCCATTTCCCACCCCGAAGCCCCCATTCCCACCCCAAAATCCCCCATTTCCCACCCCAAATCCCCCATTCCCACCCCAAAATCCCCCATTCCCACCCAAAATCCCCCATTTCCCACCCCAAAATCCCCCATTCCCACTCAAATCCCCATTTCCTCCCCAAAATCCCCCATTTCCACCCCAAAATCCCCCATTCCCACCCCAAAATCCCCCATTCCCACCCCAAATCCCCCATTTCCACCCCAAAATCCCCTGTTTCCCACCCCAAATCCCCCATTTCCACCCCAAAATCTCCCTTTTCCCACCCCAAATCCCCCATTCCCACCCCAAATCCCCTTTTCCCACCCCAAAATCCCCCATTTCCTCCCAAAATCTCCCTTTTTCCACCCCAAATCCCCCATTCCCACCCCGAATCCCCAATTCCCACCCCAAATCCCCCATTCCCACCCCAAAATCCCCCATTTCCACCCAAAATCCCCTTTTCCCACCAAATCCCCCATTCCCACCCCAAATCCCTTTTTCCTGCCCCATTTCCCCCAGCTCTGCCCCCAAAGTCCCCAAATTCCCCCTTTTTTCCCCCAGAAGCTGCTGCAGTGCCCCTATTTCTTCTTCGACGTCGTTTACATCCACAACGGGGCCGACGAGAAGGAAGACGAGAGCAGCTGGAAGGTGAAAAGGGCCAAAATCCCCCAAATTTACCCCAAATTTACCCCAAATCCCCCAAATTTCCCAAATTTCCCCCAATTTCCCCCAAATTCTGCCTTTTCCCCCCTCATTTTCCCCCGTTTTTCCCCTTTTTCGTCCTCGTTTTTCCTTTTTTATTCTCATTTTTTTAATTTTGTGGGAATGGGGGTTGGAGGGGGTGTGGGGAGGGGTTTTGGGGGAAAAAAGGGGAATTGGGGGAAAGGGGGATTGAGGTAAAAAAAAGATGGGGAATGGGGGGGGAATGGGGGAATTTAGGGGAAATGGGGTGGGATTTAGGGGGGTTTAGGGGAAAATGGGGTGAATTTTGGGGGTTTAGGGGAAAATGGGGTGGGATTGGGGGATTTAGGGGAAATGGCATGGGAATTAGGGGGTTTTAGGGGAAATGGGGTGGGAATGGGGGAAAATGGGGTGGGAATTGGGGGGTTTGAGGGGGAATGGGGTGGATTTGGGATTTAGGGAGAAATGGGGTGGGATTTAGGGGGGTTTAGGGGAAAATGGGGTGGGAATGGGATTTAGAGGGAAAATGGGGTGGGAAGGGGGGGTTTGGGGAAAATGGGGTGGGAGTTGGGGGATTTAGGGGAGAATGGGGGTGGGATTTTGGGGTATTTAGGGGAAATAGGGTGGGAATGGGGAAATGGGGAGGGAATTGGGGGGACTTAGGGGGAGATGGGGTGGGAATGGGATTTAGAGGAAAATGGGGTGGGAATGGGGGGAGGGTTTGGGGAAAATGGGTGAGAATGGGGGATTTAGGGGAAATTGGGGGATTTGAGAGGGAATGGGGGATTTAGGGGAAATGGGGTGGGAATTGGGAAATGGGGTGGGAATTGGGGGATTTAGAGGAAATGGGGTGGGAATGGAGGGATTTAGGGGAAATGGGGTGGCAATGGAGGATTTAGGGGAAAATGGGGTGGGAATGGAGGGATTTAGGGGAAATGAGGTGGAAATGGAGGATTTAGGGGAAATGGGGTGGGAATTGGGAAATGAGGTGGAAATGGAGGGATTTAGGGGAAATGGGGTGGAAATGGGGGGATTTTGGGGAAATGGGGTGGGAATGGAGGGATTTAGGGGAAATGGAGTGAGATTTAGAGGGTTTAGGGGAAAATGGGGTGGGATTTAGGGGGGTTTAGGGGAAATGGGGTGGGAATTGGGGATTTATGGGAAATTGGGGTGGGAATTGGGGGTTTTGGGGGAAATGGGGGTGGGAATGGGGGGGTTTGGGGGAAATGGGGGGATTGAGGGGAAATGGGGTGGGAACTGGGAAATGGGGTGGAAATTGAGGGATTTAGGGGAAATGGGGTGGAAATGGGGGATTTAGGGGAAATGGGGTGGGAATGGAGGGATTTAGGGGAAATGGGGTGAGAATGGAGGGATTTAGGGGAAAATGGGGTGGGAATGGGGGATTTAGGGGAAATGGGGTGGCAATGGGATGGGTTTGTGGGGAATTCTGGAGGCCAGAGCACACTGGGGATCACCAACAGCGGGGTGACACCCGGACAGATTCTGGGGGGGATTTTTGGGCGACAAAAGGCAGAAATCTCTGAAGGATTTGAGAGCAGCAGGAGGCAGATTTAACCCCTCGCTGTCCCCTGCCCAGGACATGTTTGGGTTCTTTGGCAGCCTGGACACCAAGGGCACCAGCTACAAGTACGAGGTGGCGCTGGCGGGGCCGGCGCTGGAGCTGCACAACTGCATGGCCAAGCTGCTGGCGCATCCCCTGCAACGGCCCTGCCAGAGCCACGCCTGCTACGGGCTGCTGGACGGCGGGGACAGCCCCGAGGGGGACAGGGACACCAGCTGAGGGGACAGGGACAGGCCATGGGGACAGCCCCGAGGGGGATAGGGACACCAGCTGAGGGGACGGGGACAGCCCCGAGGGGGACAGGGACACCAGCTGAGGGGACAGGGACAGGTCACGGGGACAGCCCCGAGGGGGACAGGGACACCAGCTGAGGGGACGGGGACAGGCCACGGGGACAGCCCCGAGGGGGATAGGGACAGGCCACGGGGACAGCCCCGAGGGGGACAGGGACACGCCACGGGGACAGCCCCTAGGGGGACAGGGACACGCCACGGGGACAGCCCCTAGGGGGACAGGGACACCAGCTGAGGGGACAGGGACACGCCACGGGGACAGCCCCGAGGGGGACGGGGACACCAGCTGAGGGGACGGGGACAGGCCATGGGGACAGCCCCGAGGGGGACAGGGACACCAGCTGAGGGGACGGGGACACACCACGGGGACAGCCCCGAGGGGGACAGGGACACCAGCTGAGGGGACAGGGACATGCCACGGGGACAGCCCCGAGGGGGACAGGGACATCAGCTATGGGGACGGGGACAGGCCATGGGGACAGCCCCGAGGGGGACAGGGACACCAGCTGAGGGGACAGGGACAGCCCCGAGGGGGACAGGGACACCAGCTGAGGGGACAGGGATAGGCCATGGGGACAGCCCCGAGGGGGACAGGGATAGGCCATGGGGACAGCCCCGAGGGGGACGGGGACACCAGCTGAGGGGATGGGGACAGGCCACGGGGACAGCCCCGAGGGGGACAGGGACACCAGCTGAGGGGACAGGGCTGCTACCCTCTGAGGGGACAGCCCCGAGGGGGAAGCCACCAACTGAGGGGACAGGCTACCCCTGGGAGGACAGGCCACCTCCTGAGGGGACAGCCCTGCCACTCCTGAGGGGATAGCCCTGCCACCAACTGAGGGGACAGTCCTGAGGGAAGGGACAGCCCTGAGGGCAAAGCCACCCCCTGAGGGGACAGTCCCACCCCTGAGGGGACAGTCCCACCCTCTGAAGGGACAGTCCCACCCCCTGAGGGGACAGTCCCACCCCCTGAGGGGACAGCCCTGACAGAGGGGACAGCTCTGAGGGCCAGGCCACCCCCTGAGGGGACAGCTCCGAGAGAGGGGACAGCCCTGCCAGCGAGGCCACCCTCTGAGGGGACAGCCCCGCCCCGTGAGGGGACAGGCCACCCCGAGGCGACAGCCCTGCCCTGTGACAAAGGCCAGTCCCCGTTTTTAGGACATATGTCGCAGCAGCGATGGCATTGGTGGGAAAAATGCAGATTTGGGTGGTTGGGGTTCGGGACAGGAGGAGAAAATAAAACCCGAGGGGTGTGGGTGACTGTGTGTGTGTGTGTCCCAACCCCGTGGGGACAGCCCGGAGTGACCCTTCCCTCTGGCCACCAGGGACAGGGAGGGGACAGGGACAGGGAGATGGGCGGGGGAGGGGACAGGGAGATGGGCGGGGACGGGGACAGGGATGGGGACAGGGAGATGGGCAAGGGACAGGAACACGGACAGGGGACAGGGACAGGGATGGGGACGGGGACATGGGCAGGGGACAGGGACATGGGCAGGGGACAGGAACAGGGATGGGGACACGGACATGGGCGAGGGAGGGGACAGGGACACGGGCAGGGGATGGGGACAGGGAGATGGGCAAGGGACAGGAACACGGACAGGGGACAGGGACAGGGATGGGGACAGGGATGGGGACAGGGACATGTGCGGGGGAGGGGACGTGGACATGGACAGGGGACAGGGACATGGGCGGGGAGGGGACAGGGATGGGGACAGGAACACGGGCAGGGGACAGGAGACATGGGCAGGGGACAGGGACAGGGACATGGGCGGGGGACAGGGGCATGGGCAGGAGACAGAGACAAGGACATGGGCAGAGGAGGGGACAGGGATGGGGACAGGGACACGGGCAGGGGACAGGGACAAGGATGGGGACAGGCACAGGGACCAGGGACAGGAACATGGCCAGGGAACAGGGACACGGACAGGCGACACGGACACGGACAGGGACAGGGGACATGGACAGGGACAGGAGACAGGGGACAGGTCATGCCCGCGCTGCCCCGAGCCGCAGCCGTTCCCCAAATCGAGGTTTTTTACCCCATTTCGGTAAATCCCGGCCGAGCCCGCCGGGCTCTCTCTGCAGGGGACACGGAGCTCCCTGCTGGGGACAGGCGGGAGCCTCAGCGTCCCAGCGGTCACCGAGGCCACCCCGCTTTGTCCCCGCAGCTGGGACAGAGCTGTCCCCCGTCCAGCACAAACAAAATCCTATTCTGGGCCCTGACCTGCCCCAAACCTCGGCCCACGCGCGACAATTGCGGTGTGGCCAGCAGCGCCACCGCCACATCCCGGCACGGCCACGGCCGGAGCGGGTCCGCCTGTCCCCGTCTGTCCCCGTCTGTCCCCTCTTGTGCCCTCTGTCCCCGCTCTCCCCTCCTGTCCCCTCCTGTGCCCTCTGTCCCCGCTGTCTCCTCCTGTCCCCTCTGTCCCCTCGGGTCCCCGCTCTCCCCTCCTGTCGCCTCCTGTGCCCTCTGTCCCCGCTGTCCCCTCTGCTCCCCTCTGTCCCTGCCTATCCCCTCCTGTCCCCTCTGTCCCCTCCTGTCCCCGCTGTCCCCTCCTGTCCCCTCTGTCCCATCCGCTCCCCTCTTGTCCCCTCTGTCCCTGCCTATCCTCTCTGTCCCTTCTGTCCCTGCCTATCCCCTCTGTCCCTGTCTGTCCCCTCTGCCCCCTCCTGTTCCCCCCCTGTCCCCCCCGTCCCCCCCGTCCCCCCTGTCCCCGCTGTCCCCTCTGTCCCCTCCTGTCCCCCCTGTCCCCCCTGTCCCCTCTGCCCCCTCCTGTCCCCTCTGCCCCCTCCCGTCCCCCCTGTCCCCTCTGCCCCCTCCTGTCCCCTCTGTCCCCTCTGTCCCCGCTGTCCCCTCTGTCCCCTCCATGGACCCCGCCGTGCCCCGTGCCACGCTGAAGGTGCTGGCTCTGTGCGCGGCGCTGCTGCTGCTGGTGGCGGCGGTGACAGTGGCGGTGGCGCTGCTGCTGTGGCGCTCCGAGGCGCTGGGGAAGCTCCGCGGGTGCCGCGAGCGGGCGGCGAACGAGAGCCGGGAGCTCGGGACGCGCCTGGCGGAGCTGGAGCGGCACCGGCAGCGCCTGCGGAGCGACGGGGACGCGCTGCGCCGGGAGCTGGCCCGGGCACGGCGGGACAGCGACAGGGACAATGCCAGCCTCGCGTCCTGCCGCCAGCGGGCGGTAGGTGGCGGTGGGATGGGGACAAGTCACCTGTCCCCAGAGGTGGCGGAGGGATGGGGATAAGTCACCTGTCCCCAGAGGTGGCGGAGGGATGGGGATAAGTCACCTGTCCCCAGAGGTGGGCGGAGGGATGGGGACAAGTCACCTGTCCCCAGAGGTGGCGGAGGGATGGGGATAAGTCACCTGTCCCCAGAGGTGGCGGAGGGATGGGGACAAGTCACCTGTCCCCAGAGGTGGCCTCAGGGATGAGGGAAAGTCACCTGTCCCTATAGGTAGGTGAAGGGATGGGGACAAGTCACCTGTCCCCAGAGGTGGCGGAGGGACGGGGAAAAGTCACCTGTCCCCAGAGGTGGCGGAGGGATGGGGACAAGTCACCTGTCCCCATAGGTGGCGGAGGG
Source organism: Haemorhous mexicanus (assembly GCF_027477595.1). NCBI lineage: Eukaryota > Metazoa > Chordata > Aves > Passeriformes > Fringillidae > Haemorhous > Haemorhous mexicanus. The sequence goes on from NC_082369.1 coordinate 5,384,660, forward strand.
ATGGGGATAAGTCACCTGTCCCCATAGGTGGCCGCAGGGATGGGGGAAAGTCACCTGTCCCCATAGGTGGGTGAAGGGATGGGGACAAGTCACCTGTCCCCATAGATGGCGGAGGGATGGGGACAAGTCACCTGTCCCAATAGGTGGGCAGAGGGATGGGAACAAGGAGGGGTTTGGTCACTTTGGGGTGGCAAACAGGACGGGGACACCTCCTGTCCTCTCAGCAGTGTCCCCTGTCCCCCCTCGAGCTGGAGGGATGGGGACAGGGCGATGTTTGGTCACTTTGGGGTGGCAAATGGGACGGGGACACCTCCTGTCCCCTCAGTAGCCCCTCACATCTGTCCCCTGTCCCCATAGGTGGCCGGAGGGATGGGGACAAATCACTTGGTCACTTTGGGGTGGCACACAGGATGGGGACACCCTCCTGTCCCTTCAGCATTCCCTGTCCCCATAGGTGGCCGGGAGATGGGGACAAGGAGGGGTTTGGCCACTTTGGGGTGGCAAACGGGATGGGGACACCTCCTGTCCCCTCAGCAGTGTCCCCTGTCCCTCCCCCCTGTCCAGCGGCCCAGCCCAGGGGCTGCTCCATCCCCGGGGGAATTCCCAGTTCCAGCCGGGAGGGTGAGCTGGGACACGGGCACCGCCACCTCGGGGGACACAGCTGTCACCTCCCTGCGGGGACACCCCAAAAACGAGCCCTGGGGGGGACAGAGCTGTCACCTCCCTGCAGGGACACCCCAAAGCCGAGCCCTGGGGGGACAGAGCTGTCACCTCCCTGCAGGGACACCCCAAAGCCGAGCCCTGGGGGGACAGATCTGTCACCTTCCCCTGCGGGGACACCCCAAAGCCGAGCCCTGCGGGGACAGATCTGTCACCTTCCTGCGGGGACACCCCAAAGCCGAGTCCTGGGGAGGACAGATCTGTCACCTCCCTGCAGGGACACCCCAAAGCCGAGCCCTGGGGGGACAGAGCTGTCACCTCCCTGCAGGGACACCCCAAAGCCGAGTCCGGGTGGGACAGAGCTGTCACCTCCCTGCAGGGACACCCTAAAGCCGAGTCCGGGTGGGACAGAGCTGTCACCTCCCTGCAGGGACACCCCAAAGCCGAGTCCGGGTGGGACAGATCTGTCACCTTCCCCTGCGGGGACACCCCAAAGCCGAGCCCTGCGGGGACAGAGCTGTCACCTCCCTGCGGGGACACCTCAATGCCGAGTCCGGGTGGGACAGATCTGTCACCTTCCCCTGCGGGGACACCCCAAAGCCGAGTCCGGGTGGGACAGAGCTGTCACCTCCCTGCAGGGACACCCCAAAGCCGAGCTCTGGGGGGACAGAGCTGTCACCTCCCTGCAGGGACACCCCAAAGCCGAGCTCTGGGGGGACAGAGCTGTCACCTCCCTGCAGGGACACCCCAAACCCGAGCCCTGGGGGGGCAGAGCTGTCACCTCCCCCTGCGGGGACACCCCAAAGCCGAGTCCTGGGGGGAACAGATCTGTCACCTTCCCCTTCAGGGGACACCCCAAAGCCGAGTCCGGGTGGGACAGATCTGTCACCTCCCTGCAGGGACACCCCAAAGCCGAGTCCGGGTGGGACAGATCTGTCACCTCCCTGCAGGGACACCCCAAAGCCGAGCCCTGGGAGGACAGAGCTGTCACCTCCCTGTGGGGACACCCCAAAGCCGAGTCCGGGTGGGACAGAGCTGTCACCTCCCTGCAGGGACACCCCAAAGCCGAGCCCTGCGGGGACAGAGCTGTCACCTTCCTGTGGGGACACCCCAAAGCCGAGCCCTGGGGGGACAGAGCTGTCACCTCCCTGCAGGGACACCCCAAAGCCGCTCCCCGCCCGTCCCGCCCGTCCCGCTCCCGGCGGGGCCGCTGTCCCGGTCCAGCCCGGTAATTACCGGGTCCCGAGGCCGCCGCTCCCGGGTTTGTCCTTCCCGGGTATTTTTAGCTGCGGTCGCAGCCGGGCCAGGGCCCGGAGGAAGAGCCGGGTCCCGCCGCCCCTCTCGGGCCCATCCGGCCGAACAATGGCCCGGGGAGGCTGCAGAATGTCCCCGTTTCCCGGGGCTGGGCAGGGCTGGGCAGCTTCTTGGAGAGCTCCTGTCCCCCTGTCCCCTCCCTGGCACCAGCGGTGACACCCGCGGGGTGACCTGGGCCTGCTGGGACAGGTCACAGCTGCGCCAGGATGAGTGTCACTTCAGGGAGGAGGGATTGTCCCCAAAGCCACGTCAGCAGCGCTTTGAGGGATGTGATGGGAGGGGGACAGGCGCCCAGGAGCCACGTGGGGACACTTGGGGACATGGGTGACCTGTGTGATTGCCATGCTCAGGCTGAGCCGTCCCTGCAGGGAGCTCAGGATTGTCCCCAAATCTGTGACATCCACGTCCCCACCCCTCCGAGGAACAGGAGGGGAGGGGGACAGGCGCCCAAAGTCACCAGGAGTGTGGGGACACTTGGGGACATTGGGTGACCTGCGGCTCTCCTGTGCTGCCCACCCTCAGGACGAGCCACCCCTCCAGGGCAGAGGGATTGTCCCCAAATCCATGTCCCCGCCTTTGGAGGAGGATGAGGGGGGACCCAAGGCCACCAGGGGCGTGGGGACAGCTCGGGGACAGGGGGTGACAGCGAGGCAGAGGAGCAGGAGGGCTCTGACAGCAGATGAAGAGTCGGGGGTGGCGGGGAGGGGACACTGCCCACGGCTGTCCCCACGTGTCCCCTGTCGCCAGGCCGGGCTGGAGGCCAATGTCACCGCGCTGGGGGACGAGCTGGTGGCGCTGCGGCGCGAGCGGGCCCGGCTGGCCGGTGACAAAGTGGCGCTGCAAGGTGAGCTCAGTCCCTCTGTCGCCGCCGGCGCTGCGCTCCGTCCCGAGGTGACGCCGGTGTCGCCGCTGTCCCCAGAGGAGGTGGCGCGGGGCGCGGAGCAGGCGCGGGAGCTGCGGCGGCGGCTGCGGGAGGCGCTGGAGGAGCAGCGGGAGCTGCGGGAGCGCCGGGAGCGCTGCGAGGCGCGACAGAGGGAGCTGCAGGACAGCCTGTAAGGGACCGGGCCCTTGGTGACACCTCCTGGCCCTCGGTGACAATCCCCGTGTCCCTTGGTGACACCTCCTGTCCCCCGGTGACATCCCCCTGGCCCTTGGTGACATCTCTCTGTCCTTTGGTGACACCCTCTGTCCCTTGGTGACATCCCCGTGTCCCTTGGTGACACCCCTGTCCCTTGGTGACATCCCCGTGCCCCCCGGTGACATCCCCCTCTCCCTTGGTGACATCTCTCTGTCCCTCGGTGACACCCCCTGTCCCTCGGTGACATCCCTCTGTCCTTTGGTGACATCCCCCTGTCCCTTGGGGACATCCCCCTGTCCCTTGGGGACATCCCCCTGTCCCTTGGTGACATCTCTCTGTCCCTTGGTGACATCCCCTGTCCCTCGGTGACACCCCCTGTCCTTTGGTGACACCCCCTGTCCCTCGGTGACATCTCTCTGTCCCTCGGTGACACCCCCTGTCCCCCGGGGACAATCCCCCTGTCCCTCGGTGACATCTCTCTGTCCCTCGGTGACACCCCCTGTCCCCCGGGGACAATCCCCGTGTCCCTTGGTGACATCTCTCTGTCCCTCGGTGACATCCCCCTGTCCCTCGGTGACACCCCCTGTCCCCCGGGGACACCCCCCCTAAGGTCCTTGTCACCCTCCTCCTGGTGGGCCATCCCCAGGGCAGCCACCCCCCCCCCACCTTGTGACACCCTGTCCTGTCCCTCTGTCCTCATGGGGACCCCCCGTGTGTCCCCCAGTCCCCTCCTCCCCTTCCCTGTCCCTGTCCCGCCTTGGGGACGCCCTGTCCTGTCCCTCCTCCCCTTGGGCACCCCCCGTGTCCCCAGCCCGGGTCAGGGCCACCCCCCCACGTGTCCCCGCTGTCCCCACAGCCGGGACCACGCGGCCGAGCTGGAGGCGCTGCGGCGGCGGGGCCGGGACAGGGGCGGCGGCCGCAGGTGTCCCCCGGGCCAGCGGTACTGGGGGGACACGGGGACAGCCCGGGGAGGGGGGACAGCCCGAGGGGACAGCCCGAGGAGAGGGGGGGACAGCCCGAGGGGACAGCCTGGAGAGGGGGGACAGCCCGGGGAGGGGGGACAGCTCGAGGGGGACAGCTCGAGGGGACAGTCCGAGAGGACAGCCTGGAGAGGGGGGGACAGCCCGAGGGGGACAGTCCGAGGGGACAGCCCGGGGACAGGGAAGAGGGGGGGCAGCTCGGGGAGGGGGACAATCCGGGAAAGGGACAGCCCGGGAAGGTGTCACAGCCCACGGACTGGGAAATCCCGCAAGGGGGGACATCCCGGAGAGAGGGGACACCCGGGAGGAGGGGACGGACACCCCCGGGAGGAGGGGACACCCGGGAGGAGGGGACACCCGGGAGGAGGGGACAGACAGCCCCGGGAGGAGGGGACAGACAGCCCCGGGAGGAGGGGACACCCGGGAGGAGGCACAGCGCGGAGCGGTGGCTCCCCGCCGTTGTCGCCGTGTCCCCGCGGCAGCAGGAGCCGCTCCGGGCTCACCCCCGCCCCCTCCCCCTGCAGGAGGGGCTGAGGCCCCGCGGCCCCCCCGGCCCCCCCGCGAGTGCCACATCCCCGGGGCCGCCGTGTCCCCAGCGCTGCCACCGGCGGGGCTGGCCCGGCCCCGGAGCCGCCAGCGCAGCGCGGGAGCCCCGGGGGGGGACAGGGGTCCTGATCCCGCTGATCCCAACGATCCCACTGATCCCCAATCCCACTGATCCCATTGATCCCCAATCCCACTGATCCCATTGATCCCCAATCCCATTGATCCCATTGATCCCAAATCCCATTGATCCCTGGTCCCATTGATACCCAATCCCAATGATCCCACTGATCCCTGATCCCACTGTGATCCCCAATCCCATTGATCCCATTGATCCCATTGATCCCTGATCCCACTGTGATCCCCAATCCCATCGATCCCATTGATCCCACTGATCCCTCATCCCACTGATCCCATTGATCCCACTGATCCCTGATTCCATTGATCCCCGATGCCACTGTTCCCATTGATCCCCCATCCCACTGATCCCACTGATCCCATTGATCCCTGATCCCACTCATCCCTGATCCCATTGATCCCCGATCCAAATGACCCCTGATCCCATTGATCCCCGATCCCACTGATCCCTGATCCCACCGTGATTCCTGGCCCCACTGGGTCCCGATCCCATTCCATGTCCCGATCCCGATCCCTTTGTGCCACCGTCCCGTGTCCCACTCCCGCCGTGTCCCCATGGCGGCCCCACAGGGGACAGGGGGGTCCCTTCCCAGTTTTGGGGCAGTTTCGGCTCATCCCGGGCGCGGATTTCCCCGGAATCCCCTCCGGGAGCTGCGGCCCCACCCGCGGCTCTCCGAGCCCGGGGCCAGCGGGAATTTGGGGCATTTTGGGGAGATTGGGCAATAAAAGCCGCGCTGCTCACCAGGACATGTCCCTGTGCCACCAGCCCGCGTCCCCTGTCCCTCTGACCCCAACTGTCCCCTCCCTCTGACCCCAACTGTCCCCTCCCCGAACTCCAGGGATTTCTCCCATCCCGGACCCCAAAACTCCCCGAGAGGGGACTGGGGGACACAGAGCCACCCCCCTGTCGCGGGGCCACCCCCGGTGTCTGTCGCCGCACGGGGACATCGCCGCCACGGCGGCTCCGCCCAGCCGGGAATGGTTGTCCCCGTGTCCCCACCCCGATCCCGCTCCCTGCGGGTCCCTGGGGGTCGGGGCGGCCTTGGGGACACCTTGGGGACATGGAGGGGACTCAGCGCAGGGAAAAGGGTGGAGTTTGGGGTGGCGTGGCTGAAGTGGGGGGGACACCGCCCCATTGTCCCTCGGTGCCACCTCGAACCGGGTGGCTGGGGGTGTCCAGGCCCTGACTACGGCCACTGTCCCCTGTCCCCATCCCGTGGCGATGTCGCCATCCCCCAGCCCCGCAGGACGCCCGGGGGGTTCCGGGGGGCTCGGGGGGGCTCGGGGGGGCCGGGCGGCGGGGCGCCCCGGGCGCTGACCCCGGGCCGGTGGCTGTTTCCTGCCCTGGCTGCCCCGGGTCCCTCGGGGACCGGGAAGTGTCTGCGATGGCCCGGCCGGTGTCGCTGCCGGAGCCATTCTCAGCTACCGCCGCTTCCTTTTCCTGAGCTGCAAATAGCAGTGAGTCACCCGCGGGGACACTGCCACCTCCCCCCGGGGGGACACTGCCATCCCTGACCCCCCCCCGAGGGGGACTGCCACCCCCGCGAGGGGCACTGCCACCTCCCCCCGGGGGGACACTGCCATCCCTACCCACCCCGAGGGGCACTGCCACCCCCCTGAGGGGACACTGCCACCCCGAGGGGACACTGCCACCCCCGAGGCGACACTGCCATCCCTGACCCCCCCCCGAGGGGCACTGCCACCCCCCCGAGGGGACACTGCCACCCCCCTGAGGGGACACTGCCACCCCCGCCCCCCGAGGGCTCCTCGCAGCCTCCCGGGACCCCACAGATTCCCCCCCCCCCGTCTGTCCCATTCCCAAATTAACCCTCCCAATTAACACCCCGCCCTAATTAACCCATCCCCACACCGTGGGAACGCTGCTCCCAGTTCGTGGATGCCATTCCCAGTTTGGGAATTCTGTTCCCAGTTCGGGGATGTTATTCCCAGTTCAGGAACTCTGTTCCCAGTCCGAGAATGCCGTTCCCAGTTCGGGGATGTTATTCCCAGTTTGGGAGCGCCGTTCCCAGTTCAGGGCTGTTATTCCCAGTTCAGGAGCTCTGTTCCCAGTTCGGGAATGCCACTCCCAGTTCAGGGCTGTTATTCCCAGTTCAGGAGCTCTGTTCCCAGTTCGGGAATGCCACTCCCAGTTCAGGGCTGTTATTCCCAGTTCAGGAGCTTTGTTCCCAGTTCGGGAATGCCGCTCCCAGTTCAGGGCTGTTATTCCCAGTTCAGGAGCTCTGTTCCTAGTTCGGGAATGCCGCTCCCAGTTCAGGGCTGTTATTCCCAGTTCAGGAGCTCTGTTCCCAGTTCGGGAATGCCGCTCCCAGTTCAGGGCTGTTATTCCCAGTTCAGGAGCTCTGTTCCCAGTTCGGGAATGCCGCTCCCAGTTCGGGGATGCCATTCCCAGTTCAGGAGCTCTGTTCCCAGTTCGGGAATGCCGCTCCCAGTTCCCTCCCATCCCAAACCCTCGCAGGGCGCGGTGGAATAAATCGGGCAGGAGAATTTCTCCTTTCCGTGCCTTTATTCAAACCCAGCTCGGCTGGGGAGAGCCGCCGGGCCGCGCTCCCCCCGCCGCTGCTGCCGGGAGCGGCACGGAGGAGGAGGAGGAGGAGGAGGAGGAGGGCAGCTTCATCCGCTGCTCTGCAGGCAGAGCTGGGGGTTCCATCCTCACCAGAGCGCCTGGAGATTCCCCAATTTTGCGTTTTGACATTCGGGGTGCTCTTTTTGGCCGATGTCTTTAGGGTGAAAGGTGAAAAGGATCTCGGCGGGCACTGGATTCTGCTCCTCACGTCCAGACATCGCTTCGATCTCTTCATTCCGCGCTGGCTCGTTGTGTTTAGGGGTTTTGGCTCGGTTCGGTGAGGGGTTTCCTCATTCGCACGCCAGCCCTGATGTCCCCTCCTGCCCCGGGTGCCACCCTCCAGGCAGCAGCAGGGACGAAAAGGGGAATTCTCAACCATCGACAGCAGGGAGTTAACAAAAAGTTATTGACAGCAGGTGATAACAACATGAAGCTATCAGCAGCCAACAGCCAGAGCTCCACCCTGGCAGCGAGGGGCCCAACCTGTCAACTCTGCAATTTAAAAAAAAAAAAATTGGGTAAATTTTCTACCCACAACAGGGAGGAACGCTCTGGCCCCTCCCGGGTTCGGGATTTGGGATCCCCCCGCTGGGAGTGGCTCAGGGACACCGGGATGTCACCTCTGTCCCCTCCCAGCGGCTCGGGGGAATTCTCTGAAGGAACGGGGGGCTCGAGGAGGGGGTGGGACACCGGGATGTCACCTCTGTCCCCTCCCGGCGGGTCGGGGGGCTCGGGGGGGCCCGGATGCGTCGCTGCCCTTTGCACAGGATGCGGCCGCCGGAAAATCCAACTTTCCTGGAAACCCGCTTCAAAGTGCGCCCAAGGATGCTGGGAAGCCACGGCCGAGCTGCTCCCGGTCCCTGTCCCCGTCCCTGTCCCTGCCTTCCCACGGGGGCTTCGTCCCTGCCTCACTCGGTGCCACCCGAGCTGTCCCCGTCCCCGTGTGCCACCCCCGTGCCACCCCCGTGCCACCCTCGGGGTCCCCCCCGGCGCTCCCGGGGGGATCAGCGCTGGAATTCCCGTGCCGAGGGTGGGAGTTTTGGGGCGGGAGGCAAATCCCGACAATTCCGAACAATTCCAGGCAATTCCCGACAGTTCCAGACAATTCCAGGCAATTCCCGACAATTCCAAACAATTCCAGGCAATTCCAGGGGGCACCGAAATGGGGATGGGGGGAATCGAATCCCACGGTTTTGGGGCGGGAGAGCAATTCCAGGGATGCGCCGGGCACCGAAGTGGGTTGCAAGGAATGGAATCCCACTTTTTTTTCGCCCCTCCTCTCCACTCCGTGAAGAACAAAGCTGCGCCCTGATCACCCGGGGGATGGAATTCCCTGGAACTCCCCCGCCGGGAGTGGGAATTTTGGGGCAGGAGACAATTCCAGACAATCCCAGGGGCGTGCCGGGCACTAAAACAGGATGGAGGGAACGAAATCCCTTTTTTTTCCCCCTCCACTCCAGGAACAACAACCCCAGCGCCCCGATCACCCGGCGGGATCGAATTCCCTGGAATTTTCCCACGCCGGGAGTGGGAATTTTGGGGCAGACACTTCCAGACAATCCCAGGGGCGCGCCGGGCACCGAAATGGGATTGAGGGAACGAAATTCCATCTTTTAACCCCTCCACTCCAGGAACAACACCCCCAGCGCCCCGATCACCCGGCGGGATCCAATTCCCGGCAATTCCCACGCCGGGAATGGGATTTTTGGGGCAGAAAATTCCAGACAATCCCAGGGGCTCGCCAGGCGCTGAAATGGGATGAAGGGAACGAAATCCTTTTTTTTTCCCTTTCCACACTTCAGGAGCAACAACCCCAGCGCCCCCATCACCCGGCGGGATCCAATTCCCACGCCGGGAGTGTGAATTCCGGGGCAGACAATTCCAGACAATCCCAGGGGCGCGCCGGGCGCTGAAATGGGATGAAGGGAACGAAATCCTTTTTTTTTTTTCTCCCTTTCCACACTTCAGGAACAACAAGCCCAGCAGAAGCTGTGCCCTGATAACCCGGCGGGTCCCCGGGAGCATCCGGCACGGCAGGAAGGAGCCCGGCAGGAGGAAATATTAAATCCTGGGATATAAACACGGCGGCGGGAGCGGCCCCGCCCCGGCGCGGCCCCCCTGAAAAGCGCGGTCCCCGCGGGGTGGGGCGGCCAGAGCGGCGGCGAGGATGGAGAAGAGCAGCTTCGCCATGGCCAAGTTCGGGCTGGAGCACAAGGAGGCGATGCCGAAGCGCGACTGCGGCTTTTATGTCAAATACATTTTCCTTTTCACCTCGCTGATCCAATTCCTGATCATCCTGGGGCTCGTGCTCTTCATGGTGTACGGCAACGCCCAGGCGGGCACCGACACCCACCTGAGGCTGCTGGAGGAGCAGGTGAAGAGCCACTACCACAGGATCGTCACCCTGAGCGCCACCAACGCCAACCTGAGCCGCGCGCTCAACGCCACCCTGAAGGACAGGGACAAGGTGCAGGGGGTGGCGCTGAAGGCGCAGAGGGAGCTGGAGAAGTGTAACAGCAGCCAGGCCTCCAGCAGCATCCCGCAGGTGAGCCCGGGCTGCGGCAGCGCTGGGGGTCCCGCGGGAGGGTGGCACCCCCTGCGGGGGACGCTGCTGTCGTCTCCTCGTCCCTCCGGGTGGTGGCGGCGAGGGGACCCCAGAAAGTGCCAGGGGGGTTTGGTCAAGGGGGTTCCAATCTTGGCGTTCTCTTCTTTCTCCTCTTCTTCCTCCTCGGAGCTCTCCCAGAGCTCCAAAATGGTGCCAGGGAATCCTTTGGGGATGTCCCCAGTCCTCCTCCTCCTCCTCAGCCCCTGGAGCGCTCCCAGAGCCCCTGAAGCGGTGTCCGGGGATCCTTTGGGGATGTTCTGACCCCTCTCCTCCTCCTCCTCCTCCTCCTCCTCCTCCTCCTCCTCCTCCTCAGCCCCTGGAGCACCCCCAGAGCCCCTGAAGCGATGCCCGGGGATCCTTTGGGGATGTTCTGACCCCTCTCCTCCTCCTCCTCCTCCTCCTGCTCCTCCTCCTCCTCAGCCCCTGGAGCACTCCCAGAGCCCCTGAAGTGGTGCCCGAGGATCCTTTTGGGATGTTCTGACTCCTCTCCTCCTCCTCCTCCTCTTCCTCTTCTTCCTCCTCCTCCTCCTCAGCCCCTGGAGCTCTCGCACAGCCCCTGAAGCGGTGCCCGGGGATCCTTTTGGGATGTTCTGACCCCTCTCTGACCTCTCTCCTCCTCCTCCTCCTCCTCCTCTTCCTCCCTGGAGCTCTCGCACAGCCCCTGAAGTGGTGCCAGGGGATCCTTTGGGGATGTTCTGACCCTTTTCCTTTTCTTCTTCCTCCCTTTTCCCTGGACCTCTCCCAGCGCCCACAAGGAGATGCCGGGGGATCCTTTTGGGATGTTCTCACCCCCTTCCTCCTCCTCCTCCTCCTCCTCCTCCTCCTCTTCCTCCTCCTCCTCCTCTTCCTCATCCCCCGGGCTCTCTCTGTCACCTGTGGGGACTGGGATGGTGCTGGGGGCGTTTCTGGGATGTTCTGACCCCTCTCCTCCTCCTCTTCCTCCTCTTCCTCCCACACAGCTGCGGGAGCTCCTGTTCCGGCAGGTGAGGCTGACCGAGTGCCAGGTGATCACCGCCCTCATCAACAACACCTGCACGGGTAAGAGACACCCCCAGCCCCAAAATACCCCTGGGGACCCCCAGCACCCCCTTCCCACCCCTTGGGGACCCCCAACTCTCCCTCCCCAGCCCCCCCCACGACCCGCCGCAGGCAGAGGCGTCACCCCAAACCCCGGGGTGGCACCTGGGGGGACCCAAACCCCCGGATCCCAAATCCCCCGGAGCCAAACCCTGTCCCCCAACTCCCCCTAAGCCGAGAAGCTGCAGCTGCAGCGGCAGCTGGACCAGGCCAGCTCGTCCAAGAAAACCCTGGAGGACAAGGGCCGGCAGAGCCAGGCCGAGCTGAGCAAAGCCAAGCAGGAGGGGGACAAGTGCCAGCAGGACCTGCAGAGCGCCAGGACCGAGGGCCACCTGAGCAGGATGGAGCTGGAGGTGCACAAGCAGCGCTGCAGCTCCCTGCAGAGCGACGTGAGCGAGAAGATCCTGCGGGTTTTGGATCTGGCCAAGCAGTACCAGTGCAAGGAAGCCGAGAAGGAGCTGGGGCAGATCCGGGAGCGCGTGGAGGAGCTGCTGCGGCGGCAGAAGGAGCGCGACTCGCACTTCGTGTGGAGGAGCAGCTGCGAGCTGAGCGTGCAGCAGTGCCGCCACAACTGCTCCCGGGATGCGCAGGAGCTGCAGCAGAGCATGCAGGGGCTGGAGAAGCGGCAGAGGGACGGCGAGGAGGAGAGGAAGAGGCTGCAGGCCGAGAAGGAGAAGGTGGGGAAGGAGCTGGAGGAGCAGAGGAAGGCGGCGGCGGCGATGGAGGAGTCGCTGAGGCAGCAGCTGGGGGTCTGCATGGGAACCAAGGTGGGGACATGGGGACATGGGGACATTGGGACGTGGGGACATGGGGACATGGAGACATTGGGACATGGGCACTGGGGAATTGGGGACATTGGGACATTGGGACATGGGGCACTGGGGAGCTGGGGACGTGGGGACATTGGGACGTGGGGACATTGGGACGTGGGGACATGGGACATGGGGACATTGGGACATGGGAACATTGGGGAATTGGGGGCATGGGGGCATGGGGCACTGGGGAATTGCAGACAAGGGGACATTGGGACATGGGACATGGGGACGCAGGGAATTGGGGACATGGGACATGGGGCACTGGGGACATGGGGACATGGGGACATTGGGACATGGGACACTGAGGAATTGGGGACATGGGGACATGGGGACATGGGGACAGAGGGCACTGGGGACATGGGGACATGGGGACATTGGGACATGGGACACTGGGGAATTGGGGAATTGGGGACATGGGGACACAGTGCACTGGGGATGTGGGGACATGGAACTGGGGACATGGGAACACTGGGACATGGGACATTGGGACACGGGGGACACGGGATGTGGGGACACAGGGACATGGGGCACTGGGGACTTGGGGACTCCCATGGGGACATGGGCACGGGCACCTCTGCACTGGGATTTTCCTTCCTGACACCGGGATTTTGTTCATGTGGGAATTTCCTGTTGGGGGCAGTGCCACCCCTGAGCGGAGCCACCCCTGAGCAGTGTCCCCTCTGTCCCCCCAGATGTCCCACCTGGACCTGCCGGGCTCGCGGGGCCCGGGCAGCGCCGCCCGCTCGGGCTCCTTCCCTGGCACGAGCGCCTACCTGGAGCTCCTGAGGAACCCGGCCACCCTGGGCACCATGGGTGAGACACTGGGGACACCGGGGACACGCTGGGGGGCACCGTGTCCCCTGGGCGCCCATCCCATCAATCCCATGGATCCCATCCCATGGATCCCATCCTATGGATCCCATCCTATGGATCCCATCCCACAGATCCCTTCCCAATCCCATGGATCCCATCCTATGGATCCCATCAATCCCATCCCACCCCATCCCATGGATCCCATCCCATGGATCCCATCCCACGGATCCCTTCCCAATCCCATGGATCCCATCCCATCAATCCCATCCCATCCCAATCTCATGGATCAATCCCATAGATCCCATCCCAATCCCATGGATCCCAATCCCATCAATCCCATTCCATCAATCCATGGATCCCATCCCAATCCCATGGATCCCATTCCAATCTCGTGGATCTCATCCCAATTCCACCTCAATCCCTTGGATCCCATCCCAATCTCATGGATCAATCCCATGGATCCCATCCCAATCCCATAGATCCCATCTCATGAATCCCAATCCCACGGATCCCAATCCCACGGATCCCAATCCCACGGATCCCAATCCCATGGATCCCATCCCATGGATCCCACCCCAATCCCATGGATCCCAATCCCATGGATCCCCCCCCATGGATCCCACCCCAATCCCATGGATCCCATCCCATGGATCCCACCCCAATCCCATGGATCCCCCCCCATGGATCCCATCCCATGGATCCACCCCAATCCCATGGATCCCCCCCCCATTGATCCCATCCCATGGATCCCCCCCATGGATCCCACCCCAATCCCATGGATCCCAATCCCACGGATCCCACCCCAATCCCACGGATCCCACCCCAATCCCATGGATCCCAATCCCATGGATCCCCCCTATGGATCCCACCCCAATCCCATGGATCCCATCCCATGGATCCCATCCCATGGATCCCACCCCAATCCCATCCCCATCCCATGGATCCCACCCCAATCCCATGGATCCCATCCCACAGATCTCCCCCCATGGACCTCACCCCAATCCCATGGATCCCAATCCCACGGATCCCACCCCAATCCCACGGATCCCAATCCCACGGATTCCCCCCCCCATGGACCTCACCCCAATCCCACGGATCCCGATCCCATGGATCCCACCCCAATCCCACGGATTCCCCCCCCATGGACCTCACCCCAATCCCATGGATCCCATCCCATGGATCCCACCCCAATCCCACGGATCCCAATCCCATGGATCCCATCCATGGATCCCCCCCACGGATCCCACCCCAATCCCATCCCCATCCCATGGATCCCACCCCAAGCCCACGGATCCCAATCCCATGGATCCCATCCATGGATCCCCCCCACGGATCCCACCCCAATCCCATCCCCATCCCATGGATCCCACCCCAATCCCATGGATCCTATCCCATGGATCCCACCCCAATCCCACGGATCCCAATCCCATGGATCCCACCCCAATCCCACGGATCCCGATCCCATGGATCCCATCCATGGATCCCCCCCATGGATCCCACCCCAATCCCAGCAGGAATGCAGAACCCGGTGGATCTCCAGCAGATGCTGCAGCTGATGGAGCAGTACACGGCCACCCTGAAGAACGCCAGGTGAGGGGACAGAGGTGACACCGGGCCACCCTCCCTGGTCACTCTGGGCTCCTGGAGCTGCCCCCGACCCGATCCCGTTTTCCCACAGCGGATAAGGCTGGAAAACCCCACGGAAAACCAGGAGAGCCGCCCAGGAGGTGCTTCCCGCAGCACGGATGGCAACCCCCGCCCCGGGCCACCCTCCCGCTGTCCCTTTGTCCCCGTGTCCCCAAGGCCACCCCGCGTGTCCCCTCAGATGTATCCCCGCCTTTCGGCTGGAGCGGGACAACAGCCGGCCCCGAATCCGGGGACAACTCGCTGCTGGTGTGGGTGGAAATCCATGGAAAAATGGGGAATTTCGGGAGCGGGAATTCCGCACAGAGGGGTGGGACACGCCCGAGGATGAGGGACAGGGACGTCCTTGTCCCCAAAGGATGGAGGACAGCGCTGTCCTTGTCCCCCAGCCCCGAATCTGGGGACAACTCGCTGCTGGTGTGGATGGAAATCCATGGAAAAATGGGGATGGGGAGCGGGAATTCCATCCCAGCTCTGCACAGAGGGGTGGGAAACGCCCAAGGACGAGGCACAGGGACGTCCTTGTCCCCAAAGGATGGAGGACAGCGCTGTCCTTGTCCCCCGGCCCCAAATCTGGGGACAACTCGCCGCTGGTGTGGATGGAAATCCATGGAAAAATGGGGATGGGGAGCGGGAATTCCATCCCAGCTCTGCACAGAGGGGTGGGAAACGCCCGAGGACGAGGCACAGGGACGTCCTTGTCCCCAAAGGATGGAGGACAGCGCTGTCCTTGTCCCCCCCGGCCCCCCCGGAGCGGGGCAGGGATTTATTCCCAGGATTTATTCCCGGGATTTACGGCTGCGTTTCCTGTGGAAAATCCTTTTCCTGCCCCGCCGCCCCTGCCCGCACGCCAGGCGCCACCGAGGCCTCCCGGAGTGTCCCTTGTCCCTTTCCCCATCCCAAGTGTCCTCCGAGCCGTGTCCCTGCCAGGAGAAGGGCACCGCCACCTCCTGCCACCCCTCTGAGGATGGCGATGCCACCTCCTGCCCAGCCCCATGGTGGGACCCTGGTGACAAAGGTGACAAAGGTGACAAAGGTGACAAAGTCTCACCGTCCCTGAAGGGCTGGGGACGGCCTCAGGCACTGCCAGAGGATTTCCTGGAATTCCTCTGTGGATAATCTTGGAGCGCCAGGTGCTTCCCGAGCTCCCGGCTGGGTGGTGGCACAGGGGGGTGGCACGGGGGTGTCCCCAAGAGATGCCACCATTTTTGGGGTGGCAGAGCACCGGCAAGACCCCACATCTGCCACGGCTTGGGGGAATTCCATGGATTGGGAAGGATCCCGGGGGTCCCAAACGTCCCCCGCTGAATCCTTGGGGTCGGGGGGGCACAGCGATGTCCCCCGTGTCACCCTGGGGATGGGGACACCCCAAAGCAGGGACACCGGGGGTGGCTTTTCCCCTTCCAGCTCCTTGTTTGTCCCCCCTGGCCCTGAACTGGGACTTTCCCAAGGTTTTTTTCCCACATTTGGGGCTTGGGACACCCTCCCATCCACGGCCACCAGCGAGGGGACAACAGCAAAGCCACCAAAGGCACCGCGGTTTAATCCCGGTGACACCGCGCCCCACGGAGCGCCACCGTCACTTCCCGACACAAAAATCCCTGAAAATGACATCCAGGACGTCCTCGGCGCCCACGTGCCCGGTGATCCTGCCCAGCTCCCGCCGCGCCACCCGCAGCTGCTCGGCCGCCACCGCCAGGTCCCCGCTGTCCCCAAGGTCCCCGAAGCGCTGCAGGGCCGCCGCGCACGCCCCGAGGTGGCGGCTGTGCCTGCTCTGGGTCAGGCTGGGGGAGCCCAGGAGGGGATCCCCGCAGCTGGAAAAGGGATTGGGAACGGGATTGGGATCGGGAATGGGACCGGGATCGGGAATGGGATCGGGAATGGGGAAAGGGATCGGGAATGGGATCGGGAATGGGGAAAGGGATCGGGAATGGGAACAGGAAAAGGGATCGGGAATGGGATTGGGAATGGGATTGGGAACAGGAAAAGGGATCAGGAATGGGATTGGGAATGGGATTGGGAACAGGATTGGGAATGGGGATGGGATCGGGAATGGGGAAAGGGATCGGGAATGGGATCGGGAACGGGATTTGGAACAGGAAAAGGGATCAGGAATGGGATTGGGAATGGGATTGGGAACAGGATTGGGAATGGAAAGGGATCAGGAATGGGATTGGGAATGGGATTGGGAACAGGAAAAGGGATCAGGAATGGGATTGGGAATGGGATTGGGAACAGGATCGGGAATGGAAAGGGATCAGGAATGGGATTGGGAATGGGATTGGGAACAGGAAAAGGGATCAGGAATGGGATTGGGAATGGGATTGGGAACAGGAAAAGGGATCAGGAATGGGATTGGGAATGGGAAAAGGGATCGGGAACAGGATTGGGAACGGGAACAGGATCGGGAATGGGATTGGGAATGGGAAAAGGGATCGGGAATGGGGAAAGGGAACAGGATCAGGAATGGAAAGGGATCAGGAATGGGATTGGGATGGGAAAAGGGATTGGGAACAGGATTGGGAATGGGAAAAGGGATCAGGAATGGGATTGGGAATGGGAAAAGGGATTGGGAACAGGATTGGGAACGGGAACAGGATCGGGAATGGAAAAAGGAATCGGAAATGGGATTGGGATTGGGAACGGGATTGGGAACGGGAAAAGGGATCAGAAATGGGATTGGGAATGGGAAAAGGGATTGGGAACAGGATTGGGAATGGGAAAGGGATCAGGCAGGGAAAGGGGATTGGGAATGGGATTGGGAATGGAAAGGGGGTTGGGAATGGGAATAGGGATCAGGAATGGGATTGGGAATGGGATCGGGAATGGAAAGGGATCAGGAATGGGATTGGGAATGGGAACAGGAAAAGGGATCAGGAATGGGATTGGGAATGGGAAAAGGGATTGGGAATGGGGAAAAGGGATCGGGAATGGGAACAGGAAAAGGATCAGAAATGGGATTGGGAACAGGAAAGGGAATGGGAAAGGGGGTTGGGAATGGAAAAGGGATCAAGAATGGGAGTGGGAACGGGAACGGGATCGGGAATGGGAAAGGGATCGGGCAGGGAAAAGGGGATCAGGAACGGGAAGGGGATCAGGAATGGGAAAGGGATCAGCCATGGAAAGGGGGATCAGGAATGGAGAAGGGGATTGGGAATGGAAAGAGGGATCAGCCAGGGAAAGGGTGGGATCAGCCAGCCCCAAAAATCAGGATGAGGGTTTGGGATCCCCCCGGACTCACAGCTGTGCCAGCTGTTGTGCCAGCAGCTCCAGCAGCGCCTCCAGCCCCTCGCCCGTCTTGCAGGACAGCAGGGTGGCAGGGGGTCCCTGTCCCTGGGCACCGGTGGCACTCGGGGACCCCCCACAGGACAGCAGGGTGGCAGGGGGTCCCTGGGCACCGGTGGCACTCGGGGACCCCCCACAGGACAGCAGGGTGGCAGGGGGTCCCTGTCCCTGGGCAGCGGTGGCACTCGGGGACCCCCCGCAGGACAGCAGGGTGGCAGGGGGTCCCTGGGCACCAGTGGCACTCGGGGACCCCCCACAGGACAGCAGGGTGGCAGGGGGTCCCTGTCCCTGGGCAGCGGTGGCACTCGGGGACCCCCCGCAGGACAGCAGGGTGGCAGGGGGTCCCTGTCCCTGGGCACTGGTGGCACTCAGGGATCCCCCGCAGGACAGGGGTGTGGCAGGGGGTCCCTGGGCACTGGTGGCACTCAGGGACCCCCCACA
Source organism: Haemorhous mexicanus (assembly GCF_027477595.1). Classification (NCBI taxonomy): domain Eukaryota; kingdom Metazoa; phylum Chordata; class Aves; order Passeriformes; family Fringillidae; genus Haemorhous; species Haemorhous mexicanus. Next base: position 5,402,637 of record NC_082369.1, read on the forward strand.
GGACACCGGGGTGGCAGGGGGTCCCTGGGCAGCGGTGGCACTCGGGGACCCCCCACAGGACAGCGGGGTGGCAGGGGGTCCCTGGGCACTGGTGGCACTCAGGGATCCCCCGCAGGACAGGGGTGTGGCAGGGGGTCCCTGGGCACCAGTGGCACTCGGGGACCCCCCGCAGGACAGGGGAGTGGCAGGGGGTCCCTGGGCACCGGTGGCACTCAGGGATCCCCCACAGGACAGCAGGGTGGCAGGGGGTCCCTGGGCACTGGTGGCACTCGGGGACCCCCCACAGGACAGGGGGGTGGCAGGGGGTCCCTGTCCCTGGGCACTGGTGGCACTCGGGGACCCCCCGCAGGACAGGGGTGTGGCAGGGGTTCCCGGGGCAGGGGTGGCACTCGGGGACCCCCCGTGCCCCCCCAGCAGGTCGGCCTTGTTGAGCACCAGCACGCAGGGGGTGCCCGGGGGCGGCTCCAGCGCCGCCAGCGCCGCCCCCAGAGCCACCGGCGTGGGTGACACCGAGGTGGCATCCAGCACTGCCAGCACCAGGTCGGCCTGGCACAACCTGGGGACACACACAGGGTGATGTCACCTTCCGGGCTGAGCTGTGGGCACACCCCAAAACGCCCCAAAACGCCCCAAAACGCCCCAAAACGCCCCGAGCTCACCGGGCGCGTGCCCGGGCCACGCCCTCGCGCTCCACGGGGTCGGTGGCCTGGCGCAGCCCCGCGGTGTCACTGAGCACCAGCGGGTACCCCCCGATGTCCAGGGCCACCTCCAGCACGTCCCGCGTGGTCCCCGCCGTGGGGGACACGATGGCGGCCGGGCGCCGACCTGGGGACAGCGGGAAAGGTCCTGGGGGATGATCCCAACCCCTCCGTGCCCAAGGGTGACTTGGGGACATCAGGAAAGGTCCTGGGGGATTTGGGGATGATCCCAACCCGGCATGCCCAAGGGTGACTTGGGGACATCAGGAAAGGTCCTGGGGGATTTGGGGATGACCCCAACCCCTGTGTGCCCATGGGTGACTTGGGGACATCAGGAAAGGTCCTGGGGGATTTGGGGATGATCCCAACCCCTCCATGCCCAAGGGTGACTTGGGGACATCAGGAATGGTCCTGGGGGATTTGGGGATGATCCCAACCCCTCCATGCCCATGGGTGACACGATGACTTGGGGACATCAGGAATGGTCCCTGTGGGATTTGGGGATGATCCCAACCCTGCATGCGTGAGGGTGACACGATGACTTGGGGACATCAGGAATGGTCCCTGTGGGACTTGGGGGAATTATTCCAGGTCTTCCACATCCATGGGTGACTTGGGGACATCAGGAATGGTCCTGGGGGATTTGGGGATGATCCCAACCCCTGTGTGCCCATGGGTGACACGATGACTTGGGGACATCAGGAATGGTCCCTGTGGGATTTTGGGATGATCCCAACCCCTCCACAGCCAGTCCCTGCTGTGGGTGACCCTGGGGACACTGGGAATGATTCCCGCTGGAATTTTGGGAATTATCTCGTCTCCTCCACACCCCAGGTGACACGATGACCTGGGGACACTGGGAATGGTCCCTGTGGGATTTTGGGAATTATCCCAACCCCTCCAGACCCAGTCCCCTCCCCAGGTGACACGAGGCCTGGGGACATCAGGAATGGTCCCTGTGGGATTTTGGGAATTATCCCAGGTCCTCCACACCCATGGGTGACCTGGGGACATCAGGAATGATTCCCTGTGGAATTTTGGGAATTACCCCAACCCCTCCACACCCAGTCCCCACCCTGGGTGACATGAGGCCTGGGGACAGTGGGAATGGTTTCCTGTGGGATTTTGGGAATTACCCCAACCCCTCCAGACCCAGTCCCCACCCCAGGTGACACGATGACCTGGGGACATCAGGAATGGCTCTCCACTCACAGAGCAGGTTGAGCAGGCTGCTCTTGCCCACGTTGGGGGGGCCGGCGATGACGGCCCGGACCCCCCCCCGCAGCAGCTCCCCCCGGCGCCCGTCCCGCAGGTGGCCCCGGAGCTCCTGCAGCAGCGCCCGCACGGTGACACGCACTGCGGGGACACGGCGGGGACACGGCGGGCTCAGCCCGGCTGGGGACAGCGGGGACACGGCGGGACAGCCTGGATGGGGACAGCGGGGACACGGCGGGGACACGGCAGGGACAGCCTGGCTGGGGACAGCGGGGACACGGCGGGGACAGCGGGGACACGGCAGGGACAGCAGGGTCAGCCCGGCTGGGGACAGCAGGGACACGGCAGAGACAGCCTGGATGGGGACAGCGGGGACACGGTGGGGACACGGCGGGCTCAGCCCAGCTGGGGACAGCGGGGACACGGCGGGGACATGGCGGGCTCAGCCCGGCTGGGGACAGCGGAGACAGCCTGGCTGGGGACAGTGGGGACAGTCCAGCTGGGGACAGCGGGGACACGGCGGGGACAGCGGGCACAGCCTGGCTGGGGACAGCGGGGACACGGCGGGGACAGCAGGGACAGCCTGGATGGGGACAGGGGGACACAGCGGGGACAGCCCGGCTGGGGATGGTGGGGACAGCCCGGCTGGGGACAGCGGAGACAAGGTGGGGACAGCCTGGCTGGGGACAGCGGGGACAAAGTGGGGACAGCCCGGCTGGGGACAGCGGGGACATGGCCGGGTCAGCCTGGATGGGGACAATGGGGACAGCCCAGCTGGGGACAGTGGGGACATGGCCGGGTCAGCCTGGATGGGGACAGCAGGGACAGCCCGGCTGGGGACAGCGGAGACAAGGTGGGGACAGCCTGGCTGGGGACAGCGGGGACAAAGTGGGGACAGCCCGGCTGGGGACACGGGGACACGGCCGGGTCAGCCTGGATGGGGACAATGGGGACAGCCCAGCTGGGGACAGCAGGCCTGAGCCCCAGACTGGGGAAAAACAGCAGGAGAGACCCCGGGTCCTGATGCCCAAATTTGGGATAAAAGCACCAGGACAGAAGACCCCGTGTCCCAGCCGGGGGGACACACAAGGACCTGGAGTGGCTGGACGGGACAAACCCCCGGGGTGTCCCCATTGCCAGAGGGCCACCGTGGGGACACAGCCATGGCACGGGGACAGTAGGGGCTCACCTTGGCTCAGAACCTCTTCCTCCACGTTGTCATCCTCGCTGAAGTCGATGTAGGCCTCCAGGTGGGCGAGTGCCTGCCAGTGGGGGGGGAGTCATCCCCGAGCTGCTGGCCACCAGGAGGGCTGGGTGGCCACTGGGGAGGGCTGGGTGACCACCAGGGAGGGCTGGGTGACCACCAGGAGGGCTCGGTGATCACCGGGGAGGGCTGGGTGACCACCAGGGAGAGCTGGGTGACCACTGGGGAGGGCTGGGTGACTACGGGGGAGGGCTGGGTGACCACCGGGGAGGGCTGGGTGGCCCCTCAGGGCTCGGTGGCCACCGGGGAAGGCTCAGTGACCACCAGGAGGGCTCAGTGACCACCAGGGAGGGCTGGGTGACCACCGGGAAGGGCTGGGTGACCACTTGGGAGGGCTCAGTGACCACCGGGGAGGGCTGGGTGACCACCGGGGAGGGCTGGGTGACCACTGGGGAGAGCTGGGTGACCACTGGGGAGAGCTGGGTGGCCACCGGGGAGAGCTGGGTGACCACCGGGAGAGCTGGGTGACCACTGGGGAGAGCTGGGTGATCACTGGGGAGAGCTGGGTGATCACTGGGGAGAGCTGGGTGATCACCAGGAGGGCTCGGTGATCACCACGAGGGCTCAGTGACCACTGGGGAGGGCTGGGTGGCCACTGGGGAGGGCTGGGTGACCACCGGGGAGGGCTGGGTGACCACCAGGAGGGCTCAGTGACCACTTGGGAGGGCTCAGTGACCACTGGGGAGGGCTGGGTGACCACCGGGGAGGGCTGGGTGGCCCCTCAGGGCTCGGTGGCCACCGGGGAAGGCTCGGTGACCACTAGGGAGGGCTCAGTGACCACCGGGAAGGGCTCAGTAGCCACTGAGGAGGGCTGGGTGGCCACCAGGGAGGGCTGGGTGACCACCCAGGAGGGCTCGGTGACCACTGGGGAGGGCTGAGTGACCACCAGGAGGGCTCAGTGACCACCAGGGAGGGCTGGGTGACCACCAGGGAGGGCTGGGTGACCACCAGGAGGGGTGGGTGACCACTGGGGAGGGCTCAGTGACCACCAGGGAAGGCTGGGTGACCACCAGGAGGGCTCAGTGACCACCAGGAGGGCTCGGTGACCACCAGGGAGGGCTGGGTGACCACCAGGGAGGGCTGGGTGACCACTGGGGAGGGCTGGGTGACCACCGGGGAGAGCTGGGTGACCACCAGGAGGGCTCAGTGACCACCAGGAGGGCTCGGTGATCACCGGGAAGGGCTCAGTGACCACTGGGGAGGGCTGAGTGACCACCAGGGAGGGCTCAGTGACCACCAGGGAGGGCTCAGTGGCCACCTGGGAGGGCTCGGTGACCACCAGGGAAGGCTGGGTGACCACTGGGGAGGGCTCAGTGCCCACCAGGGAGGGCTGGGTGACCACTGGAACGGCTGGGTGACCACTAGGGAGGGCTGGGTGACCACTGGGGAGGGCTGGGTGACCACAGGGGAGGGCTCGGTGACCACAGGGGAGGGCTGGGTGACCACCAGGGAGGGCTGGGTGACCACCGGGGAGGGCTCAGTGACCACCTGGGAGGGCTCAGTGACCACTGGGGAGGGCTGAGTGACCACCTGGGAGGGCTGGGTGACCACCAGGGAGGGCTGGGTGGCCACCCCACAGGTCTTGGTAGCCACCGGGGAGGGCTCAATGGCCCCCCGGGAGGGCTGGGTGGCCCCGCAGGGCTCAGTGGCCCCCCGGTAAGGCTGGGTGGCCCCGCAGGTGAGCCCCACCTGGGTGAGGGCGTGGCTCCAGCGCTGGTAGAGCCGGCCCAGGTCGCCCTCCATCTGCCGGAGCGCCTGGCGCCGCTGCGCCTCCGTCTCGGCCCCGATGAGGTCCCGCAGCCCCTCGGCCGCCGTCAGGTCCAGCTTGCCGTGGGCAAACGCCCGGCGGGTGAACTCGCCCGGCTCGGCAGGACGCAGCCCCGGCAAACGGCCTGGGGGGGCACCGGGGCATGGAGGGGGGGCTGGGAATGGGGTGGGGGGAGCAGGAGGGACCCCCGGGATCCCAGAGGGAAGGGGAGATGGGGACAGGGGAAATGGGACAGGGGAAATGGGACAGGGGAAATGGGACAGGGGAAATGGGGAAAGGGGAAATGGGGAAAGGGGAAATGGGGAAAGGGGAAATGGGACAGGGGAAATGGATAGGGGAGGGGCAGGAGGGACCCTCGGGATCCCAGAGGGAAGGGGAAATGGGGAAAGGGGAAATGGGACAGGGGAAATGGATAGGGGAGGAGCAGGAGGCACCCCCGGGATCCCAAAAGGAAGGGGAAATGGGGAAAGGGAAAATGGGACAGGGGAAATGGGACAGGGGAAATGGGGAATGGGGAAATGGGGAAAGGGGAAATGGGACAGGGGAAATGGGGTGGGGGGGAGCAGGAGGGACCCCCGGGATCCCAGAGGGAAGGGGAAATGGGGAAAGGGGAAATGGGAATGGGGAGGAGCAGGCTGAATCGTTGGGATCCCAAAGGGAAGGAGAAATGGGGTGGGGGAAAAGGGACAGGGGAAATGGAGGGGGGGGGAGCAGGAGGAACACCTGGGATCCCAAAAGGAAGGGGAAATGGGGAAAGGGGAAATGGGATAGGGGAAATGGATAGGGGAGGAGCAGGAGGAACTGCCGGGATCCCAAAGGGAATGGGAAATGGGGCAGGTGAGGATCAGACTGAACCTTTGGGATCCCAAAGGGAAGAGGGAAAGGGATGGGGGAGGATCCCAAAGGGAAGGGGAAATGGGGAAAGGGGAAATGGGCAAAGGGGAGGATCAGGAGGGATCCCCGGGATCCCAGAGGGAAGGGGAAATGGGGTGGGGGAGGATCCCAAAGGGAAGGACACAAAATCAAGGGGGAAGAAGGATGGGGGAGGATCACCTGGCATCCCAAGGGGAAGAAAGGAAGGATCAGGAGGGCTGGGATAGGGGCAGGATGGGATGGGAACAGGGTCAGGAGGGATGGGAACAGGGTCAGGAGGGATGGGAACAGGGTCAGGAGGGATGGAATAGGATCAGGATGGGATGGAGCAGGGCCAGGAGGGGGTCGGGGCTCACCCAGGGCCCGCAGCACCCCGCTGACCACGGCGGGCCCCCCGTGCACGTGCAGCTCGGCGCAGTCCTCCCCGGTGAAGCTGCGGGGCCCTGCGGGCACAGGGGGCTGCGTGGGCACCCCGTGTCCCCAACCCCGTGTCCCCAACCCCGTGTCCCCAGCCCCGTGTCCCCAACCCCAATTCATGCCCCCCAAACCCCAGCCCTGTGTCCCCAGCCGATGTCCCCAGCCTCGTGCCCCCAGCCCCATCCCGTGTCCCCACCCTGTCCCCACCCTGTTTTCACCCCTGTCCCCCACCCCATGTCCCCAACTCTGTGTCCCATGTCCCCATCCCCCTGTCCCCAACCCCATCCCATGTCCCCATCCCGTGCCCAAGCTCATGTCCTGTGTCCCCATCCTTGTGCCCTCATCCCCGTGTCCCCAACCCCATCCCGTGTCCCCATCCCGTGTCCCCATCCCATGTCCCCACCCTGTCCCCACCCCTGTCCCCCAGCCTATGTCCCATGTCCCCAACCCCAGCCTGATGTCCCGAACCTCGTGTCCCCAGCCCCATACCATGTCCTGAGCCCATGTCCTGTGTCCCCATCCCATGTCCCCAAACCCATCCCTGTGTCCCCAACCCCATCCTGTGTCCCCATCCCATGTCCCCAAACCCATCCCTGTGTCCCCAACCCCATCCTGTGTCCCCATCCCATGTCCCCATCCCGTGTCCCCAACCCCATCCCTGTGTCCCCATCCCTGTGTCCCCATCCCCGTGTCCCCAACCCCATCCCTGTGTCCCCATCCCTGTGTCCCCATCCCCATGTCCCCAACCCCATCCCTGTGTCCCCATCCCGTGTCCCCATCCCGTGTCCCCATCCCTGTGTCCCCATCCCATGTCCCCATCCCCATGTCCCCATCCCTGTGTCCCCATCCCTGTGTCCCCAACCCCATCCCCATGTCCCCATCCCCATGTCCCCAACCCCATCCCTGTGTCCCCATCCCCATGTCCCCAACCCCATCCCCGTGTCCCCATCCCCATGTCCCCATCCCCATGTCCCCAACCCCATCCCTGTGTCCCCATCCCCATGTCCCCAACCCCATCCCTGTGTCCCCATCTCTGTGTCCCCAACCCCATCCCTGTGTCCCCATCCCCATGTCCCCAACCCCATCCCTGTGTCCCCATCCCCATGTCCCCAACCCCATCCCCATGTCCCCATCCCCATGTCCCCATCCCCATGTCCCCAACCCCATCCCTGTGTCCGCATCCCCATGTCCCCAACCCCACCCCTGTGTCCCCATCTCTGTGTCCCCAACCCCATCCCGTGTCCCCATCCCATGTCCCCAACCCCATGTCCCCACGCTGTCCCCACGCTGTCCCCAGGCTGTCCCCACGCTGCCCCCCCCGTGTCCCACCTGGGAACCACACCACGAGCCCCCTGTCCAGGCTCTCGGCGCTCTGGGGGTCCCGGATGCGCCGCAGGGCCATGACCCGGGCGGGGGGCTCGGGGGTCCCGGTGAGGCTGCGCAGGGCGGCGCCGCTGCCCGGCCCGCTGGCCCGGATCACGGCCACGCCGCAGCGCCCCGGCGCCGAGGACAGCGCGAAGATGGTGTCACCTGTGGCCCTGGTGGCACCTGCGGCCCTGGTGGCACCTGCGGCCCTGGTGGCACCTGCGGCCCTGGTGGCACCTGCGCCCGGTGACACCGCCGAGCTCAGCGCCCGCGCGCACCTGGGGAATTGGGGGGGGGCGTTATGGGCACCCCCGGGTGGGCACGGAGCGGGCGCGACCCCCGCGGGCAGCCAGGGGTGTGCTGGCCTCAGGTGAGACCCCTCCCCAGGTGGGACCCCTCCCCATGGACCCCCTTCACAGGTGAGACCCCTCCCCAGGTGGGACCCCTCCCCATGGACCCCCTTCACAGGTGAGACCCCTCCCCAGGTGGGACCCCTCCCCATGGACCCCCTTCACAGGTGAGACCACTCCCAAGCTGAAACCCCACCCCATGGACCCCCTTCACAGGTGTGCCCCCTCCCCATGTGAGACCCCACCCCATGGACCCCCTTCACAGATGTGCCCCCTCCCCAGGTGAGACCCCTCCCCATGGACCCCCTTCACAGGTGAGACCACTCCCCAGGTGAGACCCTTCTCCACGTGAGACCCCTCCCCATGGACCCCCTTTAACAGGTGGGACCCCTCCCTTTGAACCCCTCCCCAGGTGAGACCTCTCCCCAGGTGAGACCCCCTCCCCAGGTGTGCCCCCTCCCCAAATCCTCCCCCTCCCCAGGTAATTCTCTCCCCAGGTACCCCCAAACCCCGGCTCACCCCCTCCCGTACCGCCCCATGTCCCTCTGTCCCCTCTGTCCCCTCTCTGTCCCCTCACCTGCCCCTCGCCGCCCTCACGGCCCCGCTCAGCGCCATCGCTGCCCTCCCCGCGCCCGCCTGGCCCCGCCTACAGCCGCACGCCATTGGCCAAACCCATCAAGGAGGCGTGGCTATCACGGAAATCCCGCTTCTGATTGGGTAATAACCAGCGCAGCCTCCGCACCGGCCTCAGCGCCCCCCCATTATCGCACGCTATTGGTCAATACACAGTGGGAGGCGGGGCTAACGGTGAAACAAGGCTTTTGATTGGTTAATACGCAAAGATGGCGGCGCCCTGGTGAAGCCACGCGAACCCAGCGGTTCCGCCCGGTCCCGGTGAGAAACAAGATTTAAATTGTTATAAAATTTATATCAATTTATATTGAAATAAAACCTAAAAAAATTGCAAACTTTATTAAGGGATAAAAGGGAAAAAATCCGGCGCTGGGGTGCTTGGCTATTTGCTTTATCTTTCTATTTTTCTATTTTTATATTTTAAATTTATTTATTTTTATTCATATTTATTGCTATGAGTGTGCAGGTACCCCTGTAATGGAGCAATCTATAAAGAGCGTGGTTTAAATTAAATAAATATAAATATAAATATATAAGTATATATGTATATATATAAATAACACATTTTATATAGTATCGTAGTAATTTTACATTAAATATGTATTATTTCTACATAAAGTATAAAAAAATATTTATATTTCTTTAACTACAACTTAAATCTCCATTACAGCGGCTCACTCACATTTATGAGTTTCTATTAAAAGATTTCTTTGTATTTAGACATATTTTTTTTGCTGGGTTTTGACATTTGACTTGTCTTCTCGCCATCTCGTAGATGAAACCAAAATATTTTACTTCTTGTTGGGGGTTAAATAAAGATAATTATGATAATGAAGATATTATTATTATTATTTTTATTTTATTTTTATTTTTATTTTATATTATTATTATTATTATTATGTCGGGGGCTCTGGGGGGGGCTTTAGGGGGACCCCCCCTTCGCTGGGGGCGCCGCTCTGGGGGAGGGGGGGGTCACCCCAAATGTCACCGGGCCGCGCTCACCCCGCTCGGGTTACCGGGAGCCGGGGGGGCACCGGGGGGGCACCGGGGGGGCACCGGGGGGCACGGGGGGCACGGCGGGCGGGTGGCACTTGGGGACACCGCTCGGCGGGGCGGCACCTCGGGGCACACCGGGGACACCCCAGCGGTGCCACCCCCGTTCGGAGCCGCCCCCCCCCCGGTTCCCCCCCGGTTCCCCCTCGGTTCCTCCCCGCGGGGCGCGGCCGGACACGCGTGGCCGGGAGCCGCGGCCAACCGGAGCTCACCGGGAGCGGCAGCTCCGCGCTGCGCTCCGCCGGTGCCGCCTTTGTCCCTCCTCCCGGCCGCAGCAGCGGCGGCGGCACCGGCGGCCCCGGCGGCCCCGGCGGCCCCATGCACCGGCCCCGCCGCCGCCGCCGAGCCCCGCACCATGCCCGAAGCGGCGGCGGCCGCGGCGCAGGACGGAGAGCGGCCCCGGCGGGGCCCGGCCGCGGAGGAGCGAGCGGAACCGGCGGCGGCGCCCACCGGAGTGCTGGGTACGGGGAACCGGGGAACCGGGGAACCGGGGAACCGGGGGGTGCGGGAGGGCCGGGATGCGGCTCGCTGCGGATGCGGCTCGCCGGGACCGCCGGGGGTTGGGGGGGGGGGGGGGGCGGGTTGGGGCTGCCGGTACCGGAGCTCTGAGCATCCGCCCGGTACCGGCCCGGCTCCGAGCCCGTCTCCCCCGCCCGTGGGGGTCCCGCCTCATGGTGGGGGGGGGGTGTTGTGGCTCTCGGGGGCTTTTGTGTCACCCCCACCTCCCCTCCCCGGGACAGCCCCGAGCCCCCCCGGGATGGCGCTGGCAGCCGGCTCCGTGTCCCCCCCCCCCCGCCCTCCCGCCACCACCGGTGACATCCCCCGTGTCACCCCCACCCCCGGAAGGCGTTCCCCCCCTCCCCACCCCCCCTTGCCAGGCCCGTGTCACCCCCCAGCACGACAGGGGGGTGGCGCAGCTCGCAGCCTTTGTGTCGCTGTCCCCACGCCGGCCTTGGGGTCCCCTCCCCCGCGTGGCGCTGGGCCAGGTGACATCCCCTGATCGGGGTCCCCGCGGCGCGGGGGGGGGGCGGGGGGGGGTGGCAGGGCCTGGTGGCAGCTGTGCCACCCAGCGGGGCTCCCGGTGACCCACTTCGTGCCCCCCGGGACACCGCTCGGTGCCCGCCACGCCGCAGCTCCGGTGACCTTAGCCCGGGAGCCAAGGTGAGCGGCACGGCCGGCGACAAACGGGGACAAGCGAGGGGACCCGGGGGGTGGCACAGGGCGCGCCAGCCCCGCCGAGCCCTCGGGGCCACTTCGGTGGTGGCACCGCGTGTCGGGAGGGGCCGCGGGGACAGCGGGGTGAGGGTGGCGGTCACCCCCGAAGCCCACCCCCCTTTTTCCATGAGCTTGGGCACGGAATGCCCCCCCCGGCCCTGGGTGGGCACTGTCCCACGAGGGTGGCAGTGTCGCGGGTGGCCCCGCAGCCGCCGCCCGCGCCGGGTGGCACCGCTGCGGGCAGGACATAAATAATGCAGGGTGGGTGAGCTCAGCCCGCCGGCGTCACCCGGCTGCCCGGCCAGGGTGGCACGGCCACCGCCGCCAGCGCCCCGTGCCCAGCGGGCACCCTGGTTGCCCCACGGCCTGATATCCCCTGGCCTGGCACCCTAAAACCCTGGCACCCTGAGGGCCTGGCACCCTGAGGGCCTGGCACCCTGAGAGCCTGGCACCCTGAGGGCCTGGCACCTTGGCACCCCAATACCCCAACACCCTGCCACCCCTGCACCCCACCACCATGGTACCCATACGCCCCAGTACCCCAAAACCCTGGCACCCTGGCACCCCCAAAGCCTGACACTCCAACACCCTGGCACCCCAACACCCTGGCACCCTAACACCCAGGCACTCGGGCACCCCAACACCCTGGCACCCCAACACCCAGGCACTCGGGCACCCCAGTACCCCAGCACCCCAATACCCCAACATCCCCACACCCAGGCACCCCAACATCCCAACCGCTTTGTACCCCAGCCCCCCAACACCCCAGCCCCCCAACACCCTGGCACCCCAACACCCTGGCACCCCAACACCCTGGCATCCCAATACCCAAGCACCCTTAAACCTCAAACCCCTGACACCCTGGCACCCCACTGCCCTCACACCCTGGCACCCCACTACCCCAAACCCTGGCACCCCACTACCCCAAGCCCTGGCACCCCATTTCCCCACACCCTGGCACCCCCTTACCCCCACACCCTGGCACCCCACTGCCCCCACACCCTGGCACCCCATTTCCCCACACCCTGGCACCCCCTTACCCCCAAACCCTGGCACCCCATTGCCCCTTTACCCCACACCCCAGGGCAGGGCACGGCCGTGCCCAGCCTGCCGGACCGGTGCCACAGCGGGGGTGGCAGCCTGGCACTGTCCCCAAGTGCCACCCTCGGCTCGGGGACAGCGCAGCCTTTCAGAGCCCGTCAGGGCGCGGGGTTTGGGGGGTCCCACAGAGGTGCCCGGGCTTGGGGGTCCCACAGATGTTCCCGGGGGGTGCCCGGGTTTGGGGGTCCCACAGATGTGCCCGGGTTTGGGGGGTCCCACAGATGTTCCCGGAGAGTGCCCGGGTTTGGGGGGTCCCACAGATGTGCCCGGGTTTGGGGGGTCCCACAGATGTTCCCGGAGAGTGCCCGGGTTTGGGGGGGTCCCACAGATGTTCCCGGGGGGTGCCCGGGTTTGGGGGTCCCACAGATGTTCCCGGGTTTGGGGGGTCCCACAGATGTTCCCGGGGGGTGCCCGGGTTTGGGGGGGTCCCACAGATGTTGCCGGGTTTGGGGGGCCTCCCCTGGCATCAGCAGCTCCGGCATTTCCTGTTTTCCCGGGCGGTTTCCGGCACCCCGAGCCCTTCCCAGCCCCGGGGCGCCGCCACATCCCGGGCCGAGGAGGGGACACTGAGGCACGAGGGGACACTGAGGCAGAGAAGCGACAAGCGGGGTCCCCACGCCATCGGGGACCTCCCTCCCTGCCAGCCCCGGGTGGATTTTTTGGGATCCCCCGCCGTCCCCACCCTCCCGGGGAGGCGCTTTGGGGACACCGGGCACGGGGACAGCGCGTCCCAGCGGCGCGGTCACCCCGGGGCGGGCAGCGGCCGTGTCCCCTCGGTGCCACCGCGCTTTGGGGACTGTCCCCATCGCAGCCCGGCGCGGCGGCGCGGGGCCCGCCGCGTTTCCATGGAAACCGGCTGCTTTTCCCGATCCCCGTTTTTCCTGCGCGTTTCCGTGCCCGGGCTCCGGGAGGAGGTGAGAGCCTTTGGGGACGCTCCGAGGGGACACCCCGCGACATTGGGCACCGCCGGGGGTGGCGGGACGCGCTGGCGGCTCCTCCCCGCAGCTGTCGCGGCCGATTTTGGGAGCTGCCAGGAGAAACCCGATGCCAGGGCGGTGGCACCGCCGTGACCCGTGCCACGGCCGGCTTGGGGACAGCTGGGGACAGTTCCCGCGGCCAGCCCGGGGCTCCGGGGCGCTCCGGGATCCGCTGCCCGCGGGTGTTGATCCCTCCTCCCGCAGATAAACTCTTCGGGAAGCGGCTGCTCCAGGCCGGGCGCTACATCATGTCCCACAAGGCCTGGATGAAAACCGTGCCCACGGAGAACTGCGACGTGCTGATGACATTCCCGGGTAGGGACGGGCCGGGAAAACCGGGATCGGGATGGGGCGGGACCGGGAAAACCGGGATCGGGATGTGATCGGGAGAACCGGGATTGGGATGGGGCAGGACCGGGAAAATCGGGATTGGGATGGGGCGGGACCGGGAAAACCGGGATTGGGATGGGGCGGGACCGGGAAAACCGGGATCGGGGTGGGGTGGGACCGGGAAAACCGGGATTGGGATGGGGCGGGACCCAGAAAACCGGGATTGGGATGGGGCAGGACCGGGAAATCCGGGATTGGGATGTGATCAGGAGAACCGGGATTGGGATGGGGCGGGACCAGGAAAACCGGGATTGGGATGTGATCAATAGAACCGGGATTGGGATGGGGCAGGACCGGGAAAACCGGGATTGGGATGGGGTGGGGCCAGGAAAACCGGGATTGGGATGTGATCGGGAGAACCGGGATTGGGATGGGGCGGGACCGGGAAAACCGGGAGTGGGATGTGATCGGGAGAACCGGGATTGGGATGGGGCGGGACCGGGAAAATCGGGAGTGGTTTGGGGCGGGACCGGGAAAACCGGGATTGGGGTGTGATCGGGAGAACCGGGATTGGGATGGGGCGGGGCCAGGAAAACCGGGATTGGGATGTGATCGGGAAAACCGGGATTGGGATGGGGTGGAACTGGGAAAATCGGTATCGGGGTGGGGTGGGACCGGGAAAACCGGGATTGGGGTGGGGTGGGACCGGGAAAACCGGGATCGGGGTGGGGCGGGACCGGGAAAACCAGGACTGGGATGTGATTGGGAAAACCGGGATTGGGATGTGATTGGGGAATCCGGGATGGGATGTGGCCGGGAAAATCCGGGATAGCCGGGCCAGGAGGGGGTGGGGATGGTGGGAGGAGCCCCGGAGGTGGCAGTGGGGGTGGGGGATGGGGACATGGGGACATGGGAAGGGATTGGGAATGTGCGGATGGATGGGGAGTGGGACAGGGACACGTGACAGGGTGAGGAAGAGGATGAGGGACATGGGGATGGCTGAGGACAGGGATAAGGGACACGAGGAGGGATGGGCACCGGGACAGGGACAGGTGGCAGGATGGGGACAGGGATGGGGGACAGGTGGCAGGATGGGACAGGGATGAGGGACCTGTGACAGGATGGGGACAGGGATGGGGGACATGTGACAGGATGGGGACAGGGATGAGGGACCTGTGACAGGATGGGGACAGGGATGGGGGACATGTGACAGGATGGGGACAGGGATGAGGGACACGGGGATAGATGGGGACAGGGATGAGGGACACTTGGAGGGCTCTGCACTGGGACAGGGACAATGGCAGGATCAGGGCAGGGATGAGGGACACGGGGATGCATGGGGACAGGGATGGGGACACAGTGGGGACCAGGATGAGGGACACGGGGATGGGTGAGGACCAGTATGGGGACAGGTGGCAGGATGGGGACCGGGATGAGGGACATGGGGATGGATGAGGACAGGGATGAGGGACATGTGGCAGGATGGGGACAGGGATGAGGGACATAGGGAAGGATGAGGACAGGGATGAGGGATGGATGGGGACAGGGATGAGGGACATGTGGCAGGATGGGGACAGGGATGAGGGACATGGGGATGGATGGGGACAGGGAAGAGGGATGGATGGGGACAGGGGATGAGGGACACTTGGAGGGCTGGGGACAGGGATGAGGGACATGGGGATGGATGGGGACAGCGATGAAGAATGGATGGGGACAGGGATAAGGGACATGTGGCAGGATGGGGACAGGGATGAGGGATGGATGGGGACAGGGATGAGGGACATGTGGCAGGATGGGGACAGGGATGAGGGACATGTGGCAAGTTGGGCACTGGGCTGGTGACGCACGGCAGGATCAGGACAGGGATGGGGGATGGATGGGGACAGGGACACTTGGAGGGCTGGGGACCGGGATAAGGGACATGTGGAGGGCTGGGGACAGGGATGAGGGACATGGGGGTGGATTGGCTCTGGGATGAGGGATGGATGGGGACAGGGATGAGGGATGGATGGGGACAGGGATGAGGGACATGTGGCAGGTTGAGCACTGGGCTGGTGACACGCGGCAGGATCAGGACAGGGATGGGGGATGGATGGGGACAGGGACACTTGGAGGGCTGGGGACCGGGATGAGGGACACGTGGAGGGCCGGGGACAGTGGCAGGCAGCAGGACACAGCGAGTGTCCCCGCAGACAGCACGGATGACCACACGCTGCTGTGGCTGCTGAACCACATCCGCCTGGGCATCCCCGAGCTGATCGTGCAGGTGCGGCACCACCGGCACACGCGCGTCTACGCCTTCTTCCTCACCGCCACCTACGAGAGGTGCGTCCCCACGCTGTCCCCACGCTGTCCCCACAGTGTCCCCACAGTGTCCCCACGCTGTCCCCACGGTGTCCCCACGCTGTCCTCGGAGTGTCCCCACAGTGTCCCCACAGTGTCCCCAATGCTGTCCCACCATGTCCCCAACACTGTCCCCGACGTGTCCCCAGTGCTGTCTCCATACTATCCCCACTGTGTCCCCAATGCTGTCCCCAATGCTGTCCCCAGCCCTCTCCTGATGCTGTCCCCATGCTGTCCCTGCTGTGTCCCCACCATGTCCCCCACACTGTCCCAACCATGTCCCCGCTGTGTCCCCAACAGTACCCACAACACTGTCCCCACTGTGTCCCCAATGCTGTCCCCACACTGTCCCCACTGTGTCCCACACTGTCCCACACTGTCCCACACTGTCCCACGCTGTCCCCACTGTGTCCCCACTGTGTCCCCACTGTCCCCACCCTGTCCCACCCTGTCCCACGCTGTCCCCACCCTGTCCCACCCTGTCCCACACTGTCCCACGCTGTCCCCACGCTGTCCCTCACTGTCCCAGCCTGTCCCACGCTGTCCCCACTGTGTCCCACCCTGTCCCCACTGTGTCCCCACGCTGTCCCCACGCTGTCCCCATGCTGTCCCACCCTGTCCCCACTGTGTCCCCACACTGTCCCCACACTGTCCCCACACTGTCCCACCCTGTCCCACGCTGTCCCACACTGTCCCCACTGTGTCCCCACTGTGTCCCCACTGTCCCACGCTGTCCCCACACTGTCCCCACGCTGTCCCTCGCTGTCCCTCGCTGTCCCTCGCTGTCCCCACTGTCCCCACCCTGTCCCCACGCTGTCCCAGCCTGTCCCACTGTGTCCCCACTGTGTCCCCACTGTGTCCCACCCTGTCCCCACTGTGTCCCCACTGTCCCCACGCTGTCCCCACCCTATCCCACGCTGTCCCCACTGTGTCCCACCCTATCCCCACTGTGTCCCCACTGTCCCCACGCTGTCCCTCGCTGTCCTACGCTGTCCCCACCCTGTCCCCACTGTGTCCCACCCTGTCCCCACTGTGTCCCCACTGTCCCCACGCTGTCCCCACCCTATCCCACGCTGTCCCCACTGTGTCCCACCGTGTCCCCACCGTGTCCCCACTGTCCCCACGCTGTCCCTCGCTGTCCCAGCCTGCTGCGCGGGGCGGACGAGCTGGGGCTGCGCAAGCCGGTGAAGGCGGAGTTCGGGGGCGGCACCCGCGGCTTCTGCTGCGAGGAGGATTTCATCTACGAGAACATCGACAACGAGCTCGGCTTCTTCAGCTCCCAGGTCTGGGGTGGGGGACGTGGGGTACGGGGTGTGGGGTACGGGGTGTGGGGTGTGAGATGTGGGGTGTGGGGGGTGGGGTACGGGGTGTGGGGTGTGGGGTACGGGGTGTGGGGACAGGGGGTACGGGGTGTGGGGTACGGGGTGTGGGGTGTGAGATGTGGGGTACAGGGTGTGGGGTGTGGGGTGTGGGGACAGGGGGTACGGGGTGTGGGGTGTGGGGTACAGGGTGTGGGGTGTGGGGTGTGGGGACAGGGGGTACGGGGTGTGGGGTGTGGGGTACAGGGTGTGGGGTGTGAGATATGGGAGTGGGGTACGGGGTGTGGGGTGTGGGGGGTGGGATATGGGGTACAGGGTGTGGGGTGTGGGGTGGGGGGACAGGGGGTACGGGGTGTGGGGTGTGGGGGGTGGGATATGGGGTACAGGGTGTGGGGGGTGGGGTGTGGGGTACAGGGTGTGAGATATGGGGTGTGGGATATGGGGTATGGGGTGTGGGGTGTGGGGTATGGGGACAGGGGGTACGGGGTGTGGGGTGTGGGGTACAGGGTGTGGGGGGTCAGATATGGGGTACAGGGTGTGGGGTGTGGGGTACGGGGTGTGGGGTGTGAGATATGGGAGTGGGGTATGGGGTGTGGGATATTGGGTACAGGGTATGGGGTGTGGAGTACAGGGTGTGAGATATGGGAGTGGGGTATGGGGTGTGGGATATGGGGTACAGGGTATGGGGTACAGGGTATGGGGTGTGGGTTATGGGGTATGGGGTATGGGGTATGGGTTGTGCATGTGGGGTATGGGGTGTGAAATATGGGGTACAGGGTATGGGGTACTGGGTATGAGGTGTGGGGTGTGGGATATGGAATATGGGGTACAGGGTATGCGGTGTGGGGTATGGGGTATGGGGTATGGGGTGTGGGATATGGAATATGGGGTACAGGGTATGCGGTGTGGGGTATGGGGTATGGGGTATGGGGTGTGGGATATGGAATATGGGGTACAGAGTATGGGGGGTGGGATATGGGGCACAGGGTGTGGGATATGGGGCACAGGGTGTGGGGTGTGGGGGGTGGAGTTTGGGATATGGGGTGTGGGGTACAGAGTGTGGGGTGTGGGATATGGGGGGCACAGGGTGTGAGGTGTGGGGGGTGGGATATGGGGTACAGGGTGTGGGGGGTGGGATATGGAATATGGGGTACACGGTATGGGGGGTGGGGTGTGGGGTACAGGGTGTGAGATACGGGGTGTGGGATATGGGGTATGGGGTGTGGGATATGGGGTGTGGGGTATGGGGGTGGGGTGTGGGGTGTGAGGTGTGGGGTGTGGGGTATGGGGTATGGGGGTACAGGGTGTGATATATGGGGTGTGGGGTGTGGGGTGTGGGATATGGGGTGTGGGGGTACAGGGTGTGAGATATGGGGTGTGGGGTGTGGGATATGGGGTGCGGGGTGTGAGAAATGGGGGGTACTGGATATGGGAATATGGGATCTGGAGAGGCTGGGTGAGGATCCAGCCAGCTCCAGCACTGGGGACAAGGACAGGGCCAGGGCCAGGGGCAGGGAGGGGACAAGGACAGGGCCAATGGCAGCGTGTCCCCGCAGGAGCGGCAGAGCATCATCCGCTACTGGCTGGAGAACCTGCGGGCCAAGCAGGGCGAGTCCCTGCACAACATCCACTTCCTGGAGGGCCAGCCCATCAGTGAGTGTGGCACCTGGTGGCACTGCCGCGGCACCTGGTGGCACCTGGTGACACTGCCATGGCACCCGGGGGCACTGCCCCTGTGGCATGCAGCTCCCACGTGCCACTGTCCCCACTGTCCCTGTGCCACCCCCACCCCCCCAGGGCCATGCGGGGTGGCAGTGGGGACCCCGGGCCGTGTCCCCGTTGTCCCTGACCCCCTGTCCCCTCACTGTCCCTGACCCCCTGTCCCCATCCCTGGGGCCCTGTGCTGGGCAGGGAGTGCAGGATCAAGGTGGGCACAGAGCTGTCCCCACTGTCCCCATTGTCCCTGTGCCACCCCAGGGCCATGCAGGGTGGCAGTGGGGTCCTGGGGGGGGCTGGCCGTGTCCCCACTGTCCCTGACCCCCTGTCCCCATCCCTGGCACCCTGTGCTGGGCAGGGAGTGTAGGATCCTGCTGGGCACAGAGCTGTCCCCACTGTCCCCACTGTCCCCTCTGTCCCCATTGTCCCTGTGCCACTCCAGGGCCATGCGGGGTGGCAGTGGGGTCCTGGGGAGGGGCGGGGCTGGCCGTGTCCCCACTGTCCCTGACCCCCTGTCCCCATCCCTGGCACCCTGTGCTGGGCAGGGAGTGCAGGATCCTGCTGGGCACAGAGCTGTCCCCTCTGTCCCTGCTGTCCCCTCTGTCCCTGTGCCACTCCAGGGCCATGCAGGGTTGCAGTGGGGTCCTGGGGTGGGGCTGGCCGTGTCCCCACTGTCCCTGACCCCCTGTCCCCATCCCTGGGGCCCTGTGCTGGGCAGGGAGTGCAGGATCAAGGTGTGCACAGAGCTGTCCCCTCTGTCCCCTCTGTCCCCTCTGTCCCCTCTGTCCCCACTGTCCCCACTGTCCCCACTGTCCCCACTGTCCCCACTGTCCCTGTGCCACTCCAGGGCCATGCAGGGTGGCAGTGGGGTCCTGGGGGGGGCTGGCCGTGTCCCCACTGTCCCTGACCCCCTGTCCCCATCCCTGGGGCCCTGTGCTGGGCAGGGAGTGCAGGATCAAGGTGGGCACAGAGCTGTCCCCTCTGTCCCCTCTGTCCCCACTGTCCCCACTGTCCCCACTGTCCCTGTGCCACCCCAGGGCCATGCAGGGTGGCAGTGGGGTCCTGGGTGGGGGGCTGGCCGTGTCCCCACTGTCCCTGACCCCCTGTCCCCATCCCTGGGGCCCTGTGCTGGGCAGGGAGTGCAGGATCAAGGTGGGCACAGAGCTGTCCCCGCTGTCCCCTCTGTCCCCGCCCCTACTCCCGCCCCCCCGGGGCCGGGCGGGGTGGCAGCGGGGTCCCCGGGCCGTGTCCCCGGTGTGGCTGACGCGGTGTCCCGGTGGCAGTCCCGGAGCTGGCCGCGCGCGGGGTGATCCAGCAGCTGTTCCCGCTGCACGAGCAGAGGATCCTCCAGCGCCTGATGAAGTCCTGGGTGCAGGCGGTGTGCGAGGCGCAGCCCCTCGGTGAGATTGGGGGGCGTTTGGGGGTCCCACCGGGATTGGGGTGAGCCCCCAGGAGGGCTTGGGGGGTCCCACAGGGGTTGGGGTGACCCCAGGAGGGTTTGGGGGGTTCCAGCTCCTTGGTGAGGCTTTAGGATACCCCACTAGGGTGTGCGAGGCGCAGCCCCTCGGTGAGGAGGGGGGTTTGGGGGTCCCGCAGGGATCGGGGTGAGCCCCCAGGAGGGTTTGTGGGGTCCCAGCCCCTCGGTGAGATTGGGGGTCCCCCCCAAGGCGGTGTGCGAGGCGCAGCCCCTCGGTGAGGAGGGGGCGTTTGGGGGTCCCGCAGGGATCGGGGTGACCCCCAGAGGGTTTGGGGGGTGAGATTGGGGGGCGTTTGGGGGTCTCACAGGGATTGGGGTGACCCCCAGAGGGTTTGTGGGGTCCCAGCCCCTCGGTGAGGAGGGGGGTTTGGGGGTCCCGCAGGGATTGGGGTGAGCCCCCAGGAGGGCTTGGGGGGTCCCGCAGGGATTGGGGTGACCCCCAGAGGGTTTGGGGGGTGAGATTGGGGGGCGTTCGGGGGTCTCACCGGGATTGGGGTGACCCCAGGAGGGCTTGGGGGGTGAGATTGGGGGGCGTTTGGGGGTCCCACCGGGATTGGGGTGACCGCCAGGAGGGTTTGGGGGGTTCCAGCTCCTTGGTGAGGCTTTAGGATACCCCACTATGGGTGTGCGAGGCGCAGCCCCTCGGTGAGGAGGGGGCGTTCGGGGGTCCCGCAGGGATTGGGGTGACCCCAGGAGGGTTTGTGGGGTCCCAGCCCCTCGGTGAGATTGGGGATCCCCCTCCAAGGTGGTGTGCGAGGCGCAGCCCCTCGGTGAGATTGGGGGGGGGTTTGGGGGTCCCACCGGGATCGGGGTGACCCCAGGAGGGTTTGGGGGGTGAGATTGGGGGGCGTTCGGGGGTCTCGCAGGGATTGGGGTGAGCCCCCAGGAGGGTTTGGGGGGTCCCAGATGGGTTTGGGGTGACCCCAGGGGGGTTTGTGGGGGTCCCAGATGGGTTTGGGGTGACCCCAGGGGGGTTTGTAGGGTCCCACCAGGATTGGGGTGACCCCCCAGAAGGGTTTGGGGGGTTCCCACAGGGATTGGGGTGACCCCAGGAGGGCTTGGGGGGTCCCAGATGGGTTTGGGGTGACCCCAGGGGGGTTTGTGGGGGTCCCAGATGGGTTTGGGGTGACCCCAGAAGGGTTTTAGGGGTCCCGTTTAGCGTGACCCCAGAAGGGTTTTGGGGTTCCATTTAGGGTCACCCCAGCAGTGTTTTAGGGGTCCCAGCCCTTTGCTGAGCTTTGAGGTGACCCCAGCGAGGTTTGTGGGCTCCCAGCCCCTCTCTGAGCTTCGGGGTGACCCCAGAAGGGTTTTAGGGGTCCCATTTGGGGTGACCCCAGTGCGGTTTTGGGGTCCCATTTGGGGTGACCCCAGTGGGGTTTTGGGCTCCCAGCCCCTCTCTGAGCTTGGGGGTGACCCCAGCAGGGCTTGTGGGGTCCCAGAGGGTTTGGGGTGACCCCAGAAGGGTTTTAGGGGTCCCATTTGGGGTGACCCCAGAAGGGTTTTGGGGTCCCGTTTAGGGTGATCATAGTGGGGGTTTAGGGGTCCCATGAGGGATTTTGGGGGTTCCATTTAGGGTGACCCCAGCGGGGTTTAGGGGTCCCAGCCCCTCTCTGAGCTTCGGGGTGACCCCAGAAGGGTTTTAGGGGTCCCATTTGGGGTGACCCCAGCGGGGTTGGTGGGCTCCCAGCCCCTCTCTGAGCTTGGGGGTGACCCCAGCGGGGTTGGTGGGGTCCCAGAGGATTTGGGGTGACCCCAGAAGGATTTTAGGGGTTCCATTTGGGGTGACCCCAGCGGGGTTGGTGGGCTCCCAGCCCCTCTCTGAGCTTGGGGGTGACCCCAGCAGGGCTTGTGGGATCCCAGAGGGTTTGGGGTGACCCCAGAAGGACTTTGAGAGTCCCATTTGGGGTGACCCCAGAAGGGTTTTGGGGTCCCGTTTAGGATGATCATAGTGGGGGTTTAGGGGTCCCATTTGGGGTGACCCCAGTGGGGTTTTGGGGTCCCAGAGGGTTTGGGGTGACCCCAGAAGGGTTTTGGGGGTCCCATTTGGGGTGACCCCAGCGGGGTTGGTGGGCTCGTGGCCCTGCTGATGTCCCCTGTGCCCCGCCCAGATGACATCTGTGACTATTTCGGGGTGAAGATTGCCATGTACTTCGCCTGGCTGGGCTTCTACACCTCGGCCATGGTGTACCCGGCCGTGTTCGGCTCCATCCTCTACACCTTCACCGACAGCGACCAGGTGGGGCCTGCGGGACACCTGGGGACACCTGGGGACACCTGGGGACACCTGGGGACACCTGGGGACACCTGGGGCCACCTGGGGCCACCTGGGGACACCTGGGAACACCCTGGGGACACCCTGGGGCCACCTGGGGACACCTGGGGACACCCTGGGGCCACCCTGGGGACACCTGGGGACACCTGGGGCCACCTGGGGACACCCTGGGGACACCTGGGGCCACCTGGGGACACCTGGGGACACCTGGGGCCACCCTGGGGACACCCCGGGGACACCCTGGGGCCACCTGGGGCCACCTGGGGACACCCCGGGGACACCCTGGGGACACCTGGGGACACCCTGGGGACACCTGGGGACACTCTGGGGACACCCTGGGGACACTCTGGGGACACCCTGGGGCCACCTGGGGACACCTGGGGGCACCTGGCGGCACCTGGGGACACCCTGGGGACACCTGGGGACACGTGGGGACACCCTGGGGACACCTGGGGACACCTGGGGCCACCTGGGGACACCCTGGGGACACCTGGGGACACCCTGGGGCCACCTGGGGACACCCTGGGGACACCTGGGGACACCCTGGGGACACCCTGGGGACACCTGGGGACACGTGGGGACACCCTGGGGACACCCTGGGAACACCCTGGGGACACCTGGGGACACCCTGGGGACACCTGGGGACACGTGGGGACACCCTGGGGACACCCTGGGGACACCTGGGGACACCTGGGGGCACGTGGGGACACCCTGGGGGCACCTGGGGACACCTGGGGACACCCTGGGGACACCCTGGGGACACCTGGGGACACCCTGGGGCCACCTGGGGACACCTGGGGCCACCTGGGGCCACCCTGGGGACACCTGGGGACACCCTGGGGACACCTGGGGGCACCCTGGGGACACCCTGGGGACACCTGGGGACACCGGGAGACACCCTGGGGACACCTGGGGGCACCTGGGGGCACCTGGGGACACCTGGGGCCACCCTGGGGACACCCTGGGGCCACCCTGGGGACACCTTGGGGCCACCCTGGGGACACCCTGGGGAGACCTGGAGACACCTGGGGACACCTGGGAACACCCTGGGGACACCCTGGGGGCACCTGGGGACACCCTGGGGCCACCTGGGGACACCTGGGGGCACCTGGGGGCACCTGGGGACACCTGGGGCCACCCTGGGGACACCCTGGGGACACCTGGGGGCACCTGGGGACACCTGGGGACACCTGGGGACACCCTGGGGACACCCTGGGGCCACCCTGGGGACACCTTGGGGCCACCCTGGGGACACCCTGGGGACACCCTGGGGCCACCCTGGGGACACTTGGGGACACCCTGGGGCCACCTGGGGACACCCTGGGGACACCCTGGGGACACCCTGGGGCCACCTGGGGCCACCTGGGGCCACCTGGGGACACCCTGGGGACACCTTGGGGACACCTGGGGGCACCTGGGGACACCTGGGGACACCTGGGGACACCTTGGGGACACCCTTGGGACACCCTGGGGACACCCTGGGGACACCTGGGAACACCCTGGGGACACCTGGGGACACCCTGGGGACACCTGGGGACACCTGGGGACACCCTGGGGACACCTGGGGCCACCCTGGGGACACCCTGGGGACACCTGGGGCCACCTGGGGACACCCTGGGGACACCTGGGGACACCTGGGGACACCCTGGGGCCACCTGGGGCCACCTGGGGACACCCTGGGGACACCTTGGGGCCACCCTGGGGACACCCTGGGGACACCCCGACCTTCCTGGGGTTTTCCATCCCCTCTTGGGGTTTCCATCCTTCTGTGAGGGTTCCCAAACTCCTTTAAGGGTTTCCATCCTTCCTTGGGGTTTTCCCTCCTTCTTTGTGGGGTTTTCCTTGTGAGGTTTTCCCTCTCTCCTTGTGGGGTTTCCCCTCTCTCCTTGTGGGGTTTTCCATCCCTTTTTGTGGGATTTTTCTTGTGGGGTTTTCCTTTCTTCCTTGTGAGGTTTCCCCTCTCTCCTTGTGGGGTTTTCCTTGTGGGGTTTCCCCTCCCTCCTTGTGGGGTTTTCCCTCCCTCCTTGTGGGGTTTCCCCTCCCTCCTTGTGGGGTTTCCCCTCCCTCCTTGTGGGGTTTCCCCTCCCTCCTTGTGGGGTTTTCCCTCTCTCCTTGCGGGCTTTCCCCCCTCCCCTGAGGATTCCCTCCTCTCCCTCCCCCTTTCCCCTCAATCCCCTCCCCACCCACTCCCTCGGGGCTGGGGGCACTCCCACCCCCCCGGGGCTGCTCTGGGGGGGCTGTGGGGGCGGGGAGGGGACCAACCCCGCTGCAGTTGGTGCCGTCTGTCCCCCAGACCAGCCAGGACATCTCCTGCGTGGTCTTTGCCATCTTCAACGTCATCTGGGCCACGCTCTTCCTGGAGGAGTGGAAGCGCCGCGGCGCCGAGTTCGCCTACAAGTGGGGGACGCTGGACACGCCCGCCGAGTCCCTGGAGGAGCCCCGGCCCCAGTTCCGGGTCAGACGGGGGTCCTGTCCCTTCTGGGGGTCCCATCCCTTGGGGTCCTGTCCTTTCTGGGGGTCCCATCCCTTCTGGGGGGTCCCATCCCCTGGGAAAGGTCCCATCTCTTTTGGGGATCCCATTCCTTGGGGTCTCCTCTCCTCTGGGGGTCCCATTCCTGAGGGTCCCATTCCTTGGGGTCTCCTCCCCTCTGGGGGTCCCATTCCTGAGGGTCCCATCCCTTGGGGTCTCCTCCCCTCTGGGGGTCCCATTCCTGAGGGTCCCATCCCTTCTGGGAGGGCCCATCCCCTGGGAAAGGTCCCATCTCTTTTGGGGATTCCATCCCTTGGGGTCCCATCCCTTGGGGTCCTGTCCCTTCTGAAGGGGGTCCCATCCCTTGGGAGGGGCCCCATCCCCTGGGAAAGGTCCCATCTCTTTTGGGGGTCCCATTCCCCCATTCCTTGGGGTCTCCTCTCCTCTGGGGGTCCCATTCCTGAGGGTCCCATCCCTTCTGGGAGGGCCCCATCCCCTGGGAAAGGTCCCATCTCTTCTGGGGGTCCCATTCCTTGGGATCTCCTCCCTTCTGGGGGTCCCATTCCTTGAGAGGGGCCCCTTCCCCTAGGAAATGTCCCGTCCCTTTTGGGGGTCCCATTCCTTGGGGGTCCCCTCCCTTCTGGGGGTCCCATTCCTTGGGGGTCCCCTCCCTTCTGGGGGTCCCATTCCTTGGGGGTCCCCTCCCTTCTGGGGGTCCCATCCCTTGGGAGTGGCCCCATCCCCTGGGAAAGATCCCGTCCCTTCTGGGGATCCCACTCCTTGGGGGATCCCGTTCCTTCAGGAAGATCTTATTATGTCCCTGTCCCTGTCCCTGTCCCTGTCCCTGTCCCATCCCTGTCCCTGTCCCTGTCCCTGTCCCTGTCCCATCCCTGTCCCTGTGGGTCCCTGTCCGTGACCCTGTCCCTGTCCCTGTCCCCGTGGCTCCCTGTCCCCATCCCCGTTCCTGTGTGCCACGGGCCGTGGGTCCCTGTCCCTGTCCCTGTCCCTGTCCCTGTCCCTGTGGGTCGCTGTCCCTGTCCCCATCCCCGTCCCCATGGCTCCCTGTCCCTGTCCCCGTCCCTGTGGGTCCCTGTCCCTGCCCCTGTGGGTCCCCGTCCCTGTCCCCGTGTGCCATGGGCTCTGGGTCCCTGTCCCTGTCCCTGTCTCCATCCCTGTCCCTGTGGGTCCCTGTCCCTGTCCCTGTCCCTGTCCCCGTCCCCGACCCATGGTTCCCTGTCCCAATCCCTGTCCCCGTCCCTGTTCCCGTCCCTGTCCCTGTCCCTGTCCCTTTCCCCATGGCTCCCCGTCACTGTCCCCATGGCTCCCTGTCCCTGTGGGTCCCCGTCCCTGTCCCTGTCCCCATGGCTCCATGTCCCTGTCCCTGTCCCCATGGCTCCCTGTCCCTGTCCCCATGGCTCCCTGTCCTGGTCCCGGTCCCGGTGTGCCACGGGCCGTGGGTCCCTGTCCCGGTCCCCGTCCCTGTCCCCATGGCTCCCTGTCCCTGTCCCTGTCCCTGTCCCTGTCCCCATGGCTCCCTGTCCCTGTCCCCGTCCCTGTCCCTGTCCCCGTCCCCGCCCCGTCCCGGTCCCGGTGTGCCCCGGGCCGTGCCCGCAGGGCACCAAGCGGATCAGCCCGGTGACCAGCGCTGAGGAGTTCCATTACCCGCCCTGGAAGCGCCTCCTGTTCCAGAGCCTGGTCAGCCTGCCCGTGTGCCTGGCCTGCCTCGCCATCGTCTTCCTCCTCATGCTCGGCTGCTTCCAGCTGCAGGTGTGCCCCGCCCTGGGGACAGCGACAGGGACACCGCCCCGGGGACAGTGACACTGCGCTGGGGACAGTGACAGCAACACCGCCCTGGGGACAGGGGCACTGCTCTGGGGACAGGGACAGCAACACCGCCCCGGGGACAGTGACACTGCACTGGGGACAGCGACACCGCCCTGGGGACAGTGACAGTGACACTGCGCTGGGGACAGTGACAGCGACACCGCCCTGGGGACAGCGACAGGGACACCGCCCCGGGGACAGTGACAGCGACAGCGACACCGCCCTGGGGACAGGGACAGTGACACTGCGCTGGGGACAGTGACACTGTGCTGGGGACAGTGACACCACCCCGGGGACAGTGACACTGCTCTGGGGACAGGGACACTGCTCTGGGGACAGGGACAGCAACACTGCGCTGGGGACAGTGACAGTGGGACCACTCTGGGGACAGTGACACTGCTCTGGGGACAGTGACAGTGGGACCACTCTGGGGACAGTGACACTGCTCTGGGGACAGTGACACCGCCCTGGGGACAGCGACAGCGGCACCGCCCTGGGGACAGTGACACTGCTCTGGGGACAGTGACACTGCTCTGGGGACAGTGACAGTGGCCCCGCCCTGGGGACAATGACAGTGGGACTGCATTGGGGACAGTGACAGTGGGACTGCATTGGGGACAGTGACACTGCTGGTGCTGCTCCTGATCCTGACTCTGATTGTCTCCCTGTCCCCTGTCACTGTTCCTGTCCTTGTCCCATCCCTGTCCCTGTCCCTGTCCCTGTCCCTGTCCCTGCTGTCCCTGTCCCTATCCCTGTCCCTGTCCCCTGTCCCTGTCCCCTGTCCCTGTCCCTGCTGTCCCTGTCCCTATCCCTGTCCCTGCTGTCCCTGTCCCCATCCCTGTCCCTGCTGTCCCTGTCCCTATCCCTGTCCCTGCTGTCCCTGTCCCTGTCCCTGTCCCTGTCCCTGTCCCCTCAGGAGTTGGTGCTCAGTGTCCAGGAGCTGCCGCGCGTCCTTCGCTTCCTGCCCAAAATCATCCTGGCCGTCATTGTCACCGCCTGTGACGAGCTCTACAAGAAAGTGGCCTTGTGGCTCAATGACATGGGTGCGCTGGGGACCCTGCGGTGGCCCTGGGGTGGCCCTGGGGTGGCCCTGGGGTGGCCCTGACCCCCCCTGTGCCCTGCAGAGAATTACCGGCTGCAGAGCGCCTACGAGAAACACCTCATCATCAAAATGGTCCTGGTGAGGGGACACGGGGACACTGGGGACACGGGGGACACTGGGGACATGTGGAGAGACTGGGACACGGGGACACGGGGGACATGTGGAGAGACTGGGACACGGGGACATGGGTGACAATGGGACACTGGGAACATGGGGGGACATGGGGGACACAGGGACATGGGGGACACGGGGACACGGGGACACGGGGGACATGGGGACACTGGGGACATGTGGGGAGACTGGGACACGGGGGACACTGGGGGGAGACTGAGACATGGGGATATGGGGGACAAGGGGGGACATGGGGGACACTGAGGACATGTGGAGAGACTGGGACATGGGGACATGGGGGACAATGGGACACTGGGAACATGGGGGGACATAGGGACATGGGGGACAATGGGACACCGGGGACATGGGTGAAGACTGGGGACATGGGGACACTGGGGGACACTGAGACACAGGGGGACATGGGGGACACAGGGAGACTAGGGGACATGGGGGACACTGAGACACAGGGGGACATGGGGACATGGGGACACAGGAGACACGGGGGGACTGCGGGACACAGGGGACACTGAGACACAGGAGCACTGTGGGACACAGGGGACATGGGGACACTGGGGGACTGGAGGGGGCCAGGGTCAGGGACACGGGGGACTGGGAGGGACTGGAGAGGTCCTGGCAGCTCTTGCTGAGGGGACAGAGGGGACCAGAGGGGTCCCAGTGGCTCTTGGTGAGGGACAGAGGGGACAGAAAGGGACAGAGGGGACCGGAGGGGTCCTGGCAGCTGCAGAGGTGACAGATGGGGCTGGAGATGTCACAGAGGGGACACGGAGGGAAGCAGAAGGTCTCAGCCAGCGCTGAGGGGACACCGAGGTGACCGAGGTGCCACCCCCTGTCACCGCCAGTTCCAGTTCGTCAATTCCTACCTGAGCCTTTTCTACATCGGGTTCTACCTCAAGGACATGGAGCGCCTCAAGGAGGTGAGGGGACCCTGCCAGGATGTCCCCAAGGTGTCCCCAACACCCCTCCACCCCCCTCCGCCACCACCACATCCCTCCGGCTGTCCCCGCCCGTGTCCCCGCCCAGCGCGGCTCACGGCGCGTCTCTGTGTCCCTGTGTGCTCGTGGTGTCGCCGTGTTGTCCCTTTGGTGTCCCTTCCGCAGCTCCTGCTCATCCTGTCCCTGTCGCAGAGCCTCGCGCGGCAGCTCCGGGAGGCTCTGCTCCCCTCCATCCTCCTCCACCTCCACCTGTCCCTCATCTTCCTCAGGCGCCTCCTGCGCTTTTGCTGGACCCTGGGAGTATCCAAAGTAGGAGCGCGGGGACACCCAGGGGACACCCAGGGGACACAGGTGTCCCCAACCTGCCCAGGGTGGCGCCGCCCCATGGGGGTGTCAGCGATGGGCGGGGGTCACAGCAGAGGGGACACTGGGGGGGTGGGGGTGACAGGGAGGGGCGGGGACACCGGGGGGACAGCGGAGAGGAGCAGGGACAGCACGAGGACACCACAAAGGGGAGCAGGGACATTGTGGGGACATCAGGGAGGAGCAGGACAGCATGAGGACACCACAGAGGGGAGCGGGGACATTGTGGGGACATCAGGGACACTACAAGTGGAGCAGGGACACCACGATGGGAGCAGGGACACTGTGGGGACATCAGGGAGGAGCAGGGACACCACGAGGGGAGCAGGGACACTGTGGGGACATCAGGGAGGAGCAGGGACACCACGATGGGAGAAGGGACACTGTGGGGACATCAGGAGCAGGGACACCACGAGGGGAGCAGGGACACTGTGGGGACATCAGGGAGGAGCAGGGACACCACAAGGGGAGCAGGGACACTGAAGGGACATCAGGGAGGAGCAGGGACAGCATGAGGGGAGCAGGGACACTGTGGGGACATCAGGGAGGAGCAGGGACAGCATGAGGGGAGCAGGGACACTGTGGGGACATCAGGGAGGAGCAGGACAGCATGAGGACACTGTGGGGACATCAGGGAGGAGCAGGGACAGCATGAGGGGAGCAGGGACACTGTGGGGACATCAGGGAGGAGCAGGGACAGCATGAGGGGAGCAGGGACACTGTGGGGACATCAGGGAGGAGCAGGGACAGCATGAGGGGAGCAGGGACACTGTGGGGACATCAGGGAGGAGCAGGACAGCATGAGGACACTGTGGGGACATCAGGGAGGAGCAGGACAGCATGAGGACACTGTGGGGACATCAGGGAGGAGCAGGGACACCACAGGAGCACCAAGACCCGCGCGGGGCCAGGCCACGGGGACATTCCCCGGCGATTGGCCGGTGGGGGCGGGGTGGTGACACCGTGTCGCCCGTGTCCCCGCAGATGCTGGCCACGCTGCTGATCACGCGGCAGTTCCTGCAGAACGTGCGGGAGGTGTCGCAGCCCCACCTGTACCGGCGGCTCCGCCGCGGCGACCTCGGCGTGCGGAGCCTGCGGGAGCTCGGGCGCGCCCTGCTCCGCCTGCTCGGCCCGCGGCCGAGCCCGCCCGCCGCCGCCGAGGGGCAGAGGGGCGAGAAGAAATGCCTGAACGGGGGCTGCGGGGTGCCCGAGGAGGAGGAGGAGGAGGAGGAGGAAGAGCGGCGCGGCTCGGACTCGGAGGAGGAGAGCGCGCTGGACTGCGGGCTGAAGCTGAAGAAGGTGAGCTTCATCGAGCGCGCCGAGCGCCGCGCCGAGCCCGGCGGGCCCGAGGACGAGCCCTTCCTGGAGGAGGGCAGCCCCACCATGGTGGAGAAGGGCATGGACCCCGCGGCCGTGTTCGAGCTCTGCGAGGATGAGGAGGAGGCCGAAGCGCAGCCCGGCAGCCCCGGCAGGACGGCGGAGCCGGCGAGGAGGAGGAGGAGGGAGGAGGAGGAGGGCGAGGAGGAAGGGAGGAAGCGCAACCGCGCCTCGTGGATTGACCCCCCCGAGGAGGATTACTCCACGCAGCTGACCCAGGCCGAGGTGGAGAGCTGCATGAAGAAGTACGAGGTGGGTGGCATTTGTCCCCTTTGTCCCCTGGTCCCTGGACCTGCTGGGTTCCCCCAGGTGTCCCATGGGCTCCCTGAGGTGTCCCGGTGGCCACCAAGATCCCCGAGGTGTCCCCAGGGCTCCCTGGGGTGTCCCTGTGTCTGGTGGCTTCCCAAAGTGTCCCTGCACCTGGTGGCCTTCCCAAGGTGTCCCCATGGCCATCATGATCCCCGAGGTGTCCCCAGGGCTCCCTGAGGTGTCCCCATGTCTGGTGGCCTCCCAAAGTGTCCCTTCCCGAGATGTCCCCATGGCCATCAGGATTCCCGAGGTGTCCCCAGGGCTCCCTGAGGTGTCCCCATGTCTGGTGGCCTCCCAAAGTGTCCCTTCCCAAGATGTCCCTGTGGCCATCAGGATCCCCGAGGTGTCCCCAGGGCTCCCCAAGGTGTCCCCATGGCCATCAGGATCCCCGAGGTGTCCCCAGGGCTCCCTGAGGTGTCCCCGTGTCTGGTGGCCTCCCAAAGTGTCCCTTCCCAAGGTGTCCCCATGGCCATCATGATCCCCGAGGTGTCCCCAGGGGCTCCCTGAGGTGTCCCCATGTCTGGTGGCCTCCCAAAGTGTACCTTCCCAAGGTGTCCCTGTGGTCAGCAGGACTCGAGATGTCCCATGGGCTCCCTGAGGTGTCCCTGTGTCTGGTGGCGTCCCAAAGTGTCACTTCCCAAGGTGTCCCCTTGGCCATCAGGATCCCCAAGGTGTCCCCAGGCCTTGTGGCCTTCCTGTGGTGTCCCTGTGGCCAACAGGATCCCTGAGGTGTCCCCAGGGCTTGTGGCCTTCCCAAAGTGTCCCCGTGGCCATCACGATCCCCAAGATGTCCCCAGGGCTCCCTGAGGTGTCCCTGTGTCTGGTGGCCTCCCAAAGTGTCCCTTCCCAAGATGTCCCCATGGCCATCATGATCCCCGAGGTGTCCCCAGGGCTCCCTGAGGTGTCCCTGTGTCTGGTGGCCTCCCAAAGTGTCCCTTCCCAAGATGTCCCCATGGCCATCAGGATCCCCGAGGTGTCCCCAGGGCTCCCCGAGGTGTCCCCATGTCTGGTGGCCTCCCAAAGTGTCCCTTCCCGAGCTGTCCCATCAGGAGCCACCCGGGAAGCGCCGGTGACGCGGCGGTGTCCCCGCTGTCCCCTCAGGACACCTTCCAGGACTACCAGGAGATGTTCATCCAGTTTGGCTACGTGGTGCTCTTCTCCTCGGCCTTCCCGCTGGCGGCCGCCTGCGCGCTGCTCAACAACGTCCTGGAGATCCGCAGCGACGCCTTCAAACTCTGCAGCGGCCTGCAGCGACCCTTCGGGCAGCGCGTGGCCAGCATCGGCCACTGGCAGGTGGGACACGCATGGGGACACGGGGACAGCATCGGCCACTGGCAGGTGGGACATGGGGACATGGGGACAGCATCGGCCACTGGCAGGTGGGACATGGGGACAGAGGGGACATGGGGACAGCATCGGCCACTGGCAGGTGGGACATGCATGGGGACATGGGGGCAGCATCGGCCACTGGCAGGTGGGACATGGGGACAGAGGGGACACTGGCAGGTGGGACATGCATGGGGACATGGGGACAGCATCGGCCACTGGCAGGTGGGACATGCATGGGGACATGGGGACATGGGGACAGCATCGGCCACTGGCAGGTGGGACATGCATGGGGACATGGGGACAGCATCGGCCACTGGCAGGTGGGACATGGGGACAGCGGGGACACTGGCAGGTGGGACATGGGACACAGGGACACGGGGACAGAGGGGACATGGGAACAGAGGGGGTGCCCATTAACCAGCACACTAATTACCCAATTAACCCCTAATTAATGCCCTGATTGTGTGTGCAGAAGGTGATGGAGGCCATGGGCGTGCTGGCCATCGTGGTGAACTGTTACCTGATCACACAGGGTGATCCCCATTAACCAGACACTAATTACCCAATTAACCCCTAATTAATGCCCTGACTGCATCCTGCAGAAGGTGATGGAGGCCATGGGCGTGCTGGCCATCGTGGTGAACTGTTACCTGATCACACAGGGTGATCCCCATTAACCAGACACTAATTAACTAATTAACTAATTACCCAATTAACCCCTAATTAATGCCCTGATTGTGTGTGCAGAAGGTGATGGAGGCCATGGGCGTGCTGGCCATCGTGGTGAACTGTTACCTGATCGCACAGGGTGATCCCCATTAACCAGACACTAATTACCCAATTAACTAATTGCCCAATTAACCCCTAATTAATGCCCTGATTGCATCCTGCAGAAGGTGATGGAGGCCATGGGCGTGCTGGCCATCGTGGTGAACTGTTACCTGATCACACAGGGTGATCCCCATTAACCAGACACTAATTAACTAATTAACCCCTAATTAATGCCCTGACTGCATCCTGCAGAAGGTGATGGAGGCCATGGGCGTGCTGGCCATCGTGGTGAACTGTTACCTGATCGCGCAGTGCGGGCAGCTGCAGCGCCTCTTCCCGGGGCTCAGCCCCCAGGCCGCCATCGTCTGCGTCGTGGTGCTCGAGGTGCCGGGCCAGAGGGCGTGGGGTCACCCGGGGTCACCCCAGTGGGGCTTGGGGTCACCCCAGTGGGGCTTGGGGTCACCCCGATGGGGTTTGGGGTCCCCCCGGGGTCACCCCACTGGGGCTTGGAGTCACCCTGGGGTCACCCTGATGGGGCTTGGGGTCACCCTGCTGGGGGCTGGGGTCACCCCAGTGGGGCTTGGGGTCACCCCAATGGAGTTTGGGGTTACCCTGCTGGGGTTTGGGGTCCCCCCAGGGTCACCCCGCTGGGGTTTGGGGTGCCCAGGTTGGGTCATGGATGGGGGGGGTGATGATGGCTGTGAGTGGGAGAGGCCGGGGGAGTTCTGGGTTGGATGGGCCAGAAACCCCTGGGAACCCAAACCCCTGGGAACCCCAACCCCTGGGAACCCCAACCCCTGGGAACCCAAACCCCTGGGAACCCAAACCCCTGGGAACCCAAACCCCTGGATACTCACAGTTTTTGGTACTCAAATCCCTGGGTACTCACACCCCTGGATACTCACACCCCTGGGTACTCACAGTTCTGGGTACCCAAACCCCTGGGTACTCACAGCCCCAGACAATTAATTAATTAATTCCCTGGACCAGAGTTTGAGATGGAAATTCCAGAGTTTGAGATGGAAATTCCAGATTTTGGGGTGGAAATGCCGGATTTTGGGGTGGAAGGGGCAGATTTTGGGGTGGAAATGCCGGATTTTGGGGTGGAAGGGGCAGATTTTGGGGCAGAAGGACGGGATTTTGGGGTGGAAATGCCGGATTTTGGGGTGGAAATGCCGGATTTTGGGGCGGAAGGGGCAGACTTTGGGGCGGAAGGACGGGATTTCGGGAATGCCGGGGATGCTGAGGCGTGTCCCCGTGTCCCTTGTGTGTCCCCAGCACTTCGCCCTGCTCCTCAAGTACGTGATCCAGGTGGCCATTCCCGACATCCCCGCCTGGGTGGCCGAGGAGATGGCCAAGCTGGAGTACCAGCGCCGCGAGGCCTTCAAGGTGGGTCCTGCCGGGGTGGCGTCCCCAGGGTGTCCCCAAGGTGTCCCCAAGGTGTCCCCAGGATCACTGGGCTCCCCAAGGTGTCCCCATGGCCAGTGGCCTCCCCGAAGTGTCTCTGGACCCGGTGACCTCCCCGAGGTGTCCCCATTCCCACTGACCCTCCTGGGTTGTCCCCATGCCTGGTGTCCCCCTTGATGTCCCCATGCCCTGTGTCCCCTCTAGGTCCCCCTGGCTGTGCCCCATGCCTGGTGTCCCCTCGATGTCCCCTGTCTCTGTCCCCTCAATGTTGCCTGGCCATGCCCCATGCCCGGTGTCCCCTCGATGTCCCCTGTCTCTGTCCCCTCAATGTCACCCGGCCATGCCCCATGCCTGATGTCCCCTTGCTGTCCCGGTGTCCCCTCGATGTCCCCTGTCTCTGTCCCCTCGATGTCCCCTGTCTCTGTCCCCTCGATGTCACCCAGCCATGCCCCATGCCCGGTGTCCCCTCCATGTCCCGGTGTCCCCTCCAAGTCCCCCAGCCATGCCCCACACCCAGTGTCCCCTCATTGTCCCGGTGTCCCCTCCATGTCCCGGTGTCCCCTCCAAGTCCCCCAGCCATGCCCCATACCCAGTGTCCCCTCATTGTCCCGGTGTCCCCTCAATGTCCCGGTGTCCCCTCCATGTCCCCCAGCCATGCCCCACACCCCGTGTCCCCTCAATGTCCTGGCGTCCCCTGGCCGTGCCCCACGCCCGGTGTCCCCTTGATGTCCCCATCGCTGTCCCCTCAATGTCCCGGTGTCCCCTCCAAGTCCCCCAGCCATGCCCCATGCCCAATGTCCCCTCATTGTCCCGGTGTCCCCTCCATGTCCCAGTGTCCCCTCCATGTCTCAGTGTCCCCTCCAAGTCCCCCAGCCATGCCCAACACCCAGTGTCCCCTCCATACCCCCTGGCCATGCCCCACGCCCGGTGTCCCCTCAATGTCCTGGCGTCCCCTGGCCGTGCCCCACGCCCGGTGTCCCCTCGATGTCCCCTGTCGCTGTCCCCAGAAGCACGAGCGGCAGGCCCAGCACCACTTCCAGCAGCAGCAGCGCCGCAAGCGCGAGGAGGAGGAGCGGCAGCGCCACGCCGAGCTCCAGGCGCGCCGCGACCGCGACCCCGCCCGCGACGAGGCCACCAAGGCCGAGGCCACCGGGCAGGACCCGGCGCACGACAAGGGCCAGGCCAAGGGGAAAAGCTCCGGCGGCTCCTCCGCGCACGGCCCCGACAAACCCAAGCGGCCCAGCTCGCTGCTGGCCACCAACAACGTGATGAAGCTGAAGCAGATCATCCCCCTGCAGGGCAAGTTCCTGTCCGGGGGCACCGGCGCCACCGGCACCGCCACCGCCCGGTCGCCGCAGTCGCCCACGGGCAGCGAGAACAAACTGCCGGGGTTCCTGAGCTTCAAATTCCTCAAATCGCCCGAGACTAAGCGGGACGCGGGCACCGAGAAGGTGCAGTCGCCCACCAAGCCCTTCAACCCCGGCAAGCTCTTTAATTTCGGCAAGTCCGAAGGGCTCGGTGCCAACGGGGGCGCGGCCGGAGCGGCCCCGCAGCCCCGCGCGGGGCCCTCGGCGGACGCGGCGCCCGGGAAGTCGCATCTCAACGAGGAAGGGGCGCGGGAGGAAGCGGAGAACCGGGCGGAGGAGGAGGGAGGCGGTGCCCGGCTCTGACCGGGGGCTCCGGGGGTTCCGGGGGGTCGGGAGGAGCCGGGCGGGGGAGGAGGAGAGCGGCGGTGCCCGGTTCTGAGCGGGGCTCCGGGGCCTCGGGGAGCCGGAGAACCGGGCGGAGGAGGAGAGCGGCGGTGCCCGGTTCTGAGCGAGGCTCCGGGGCCTCGGGGAGCCGGAGAACCGGGCGGAGGAGGAGAGCGGCGGTGCCCGGTTCTGAGCGGGGCTCCAGGGCCTCGGGGAGCCGGAGAACCGGGCGGAGGAGGAGGAGAGCGGCGGTGCCCGGTTCTGAGCGGGGCTCCGGCGGTCCCGCCGGTTCCGGGAGCCGCTCGGTCCCTGCTGCGCGCGGCCGTGGCCGTCGGGAGCCTCTCGCCGCCGCTCGCCCGCGGGGCCGGCCCGGGGGCCGCCAGCGCCGCGCTCCGCTCCGGTGCTCTGTGCTGTGTCCCGCCGTGTCCCCCCGGTCCCCCGGGCTGTCTCCCCCCGTGTCCCCCCGGTCCCCCGGGCTGTGTCCCCCCGGGTCCCCCCGGCCCCGCCGCGCGGAGCCGCCGCCACCGCCCCGGGCCCCGCGCGGGGACAGCGGGGGAGGCCTGAGAGCGGCGAGGCGGCGAAATCCCGGGACCGGGGGCACGGCGCGAGTTATCCCGGTGCGGCCGGGACGTCCCGGGGCGGCTGGAGCGTCCTGAAACTTCCCAGGCTCACCGGAGGGACTTATCCCGGTTTCCATGGGCACCGGGGGCAGTTATCCCGGTTTTTGGAGCATCCCGGTTTCCATGGGCACCGGGGGCAGTTATCCCGATTTCCATGGGCACCGGGGGCAGTTATCCCGGTTTATCGGAGCATCCCGGTTTCCATGGGCACCGGGGGCAGTTATCCCGGTTTTCCATGGGCACCGTGGGCAGTTATCCCGGTTTTTGGAGCATCCCGGTTTCCTTGGGCACCGGGGGCAGTTATCCCGGTTTTCCATGGGCACCGGGGACAGTTATCCCGGTTTTTGGAGCATCCCGGTTTCCATGGGCACCGGGGGCAGTTATCCCGGTTTCCGTGGGCACCGGGGGCAGTTATCCCGATTTCCATGGGCACCGGGGGCAGTTATCCCGGTGTTTGGATCATCCCGGTTTCCTTGGGCACCGGGGGCAGTTATCCCGGTTTCCGTGGGCACCGTGGGCAGTTATCCCGGTTTTTGGAGCATCCCGGTTTCCATGGGCACCGGGGGCAGTTATCCCGGTTTTCCATGGGCACCGGGGGCAGTTATCCCGGTTTCCATGGGCACCGGGGACAGTTATCCCGGTTTTCCATGGGCACTGGGAGCAGTTATCCCGGTTTCCGTGGGCACCGGGGGCAGTTATCCCGGTGTTTGGATCATCCCAAACTCTCCACGCTCCCAGAGACGCCGCGCTCCAGCCTTTGGATCCTCCGGGAGCCACATCCCGCTCCTGGAATTCCCGGAATTCCCGGGACGAGCCCGATTCAGCCGTGCCTCACAACCCTGCTCCGCCCGCTCCCCCCCCCCGCGCCTGGATCCCGGATCCCAAATCCCAATCCCGGATCCCAAATCCCAATCCCGGATCCCAAATCGCGGAGATCCTTCCCGGGAGTTTTCCAGCCGGGAATGGGGCGCGTTTCCCGGGAATGCCGTGCATGGGCAGCGTTTCTTGCACTAAATCCCAACCCCGATCCCGCCGCCGGTGCCGCTTCTCCCAAATCCCAAATCCCAGCGGGACATTCCCGGCTCCAGCTCCGAATTCCCTGGAATTCTGTCGCAATAAGGGGCGGGGCAAGGAGGGGACACGGGGAGGGACAATGGGGGAGGGGGTGGGAGCCGCTTCGCTGCTGCCGCGGGAGGGAATTCCGGGATTCCCGGGATTTCTTGGATTCCCGGGATTTCCTGGATTCCCTGGATCGCCTTTTTCCAGCGGGATCCACGCTGGGAATGCGCTCCCTCCTTTCCCTGCTTCGCTTCGCGGGGTTGGTGGCACTTGGGGACATCCAGAGGTGGCACCTGGGGACATCCATTCCCAAAGGGAAAAATCTGGGAAAAGAGGAAAAATCTGGGAAAAGGCGGGGAGGGGGGTGGGGGTGGTCCCGAGTCCCCTCCTGTTCCCTCTTCCCAAAAATCAGGTTGGAATTTTTGGGGGTTTTTTTTCCCTCCTCCTCTTTCGAAGAATCCATGGAATTTCGAAGAATCCATGGAATTTCAAAGAATCCATGGAATTTTGGGGTTTATTTTTTTTTGGGATCCCAAATCGAAGCCATTTTCCAGAGCAATAAGGGCGGGAAAATCCGGGATTCCCAAAGGGAAAGCTCCGTGTTCCCACTCCGGGGCGGGAAAAATCCCGGTGGGATCCGGGAGGGAAATTTGGGAATGTGGGAAGTGGGGATGGAGATTGGGGAAGGGAAATTTGGGAATTGGGGACGGAGACCGGGATTAGGGCTGGAGTTTGGGAATGGGGGAGAGATTTTGGGATGGGAGGCTGAGGTTTGGGATTGGGGATGGAGATTGGGAATTCAGGGCAGAGCTTTGGGAATTGGGGATTTGGGAATTGGGAATGGGATTTGGGGATTTGGGAAGGTGGAGATGGAGATTTGGGAATTTGGGATGGAAATTTGGGATGGGGATTTGGGAATTTGGGATGGGGATTTGGGAATGTGGGATGGAGAATTGGGAATTTGGAATGGAGATCTGGGAATGTGGAGATGGAGATTTGGGAATGTGGAAATGGAGATTTGAAAATTTGGGGATGGAGATCTGGGAATGTGGAGATGGAGATTTGGGAATGTGGAGATTTGGGAATTTGGGATGGGGATTTGGGAATTTGGGATGGGGATTTGGGAATGTGGGATGGAGAATTGGGAATCTGGGATGGAGAATTGGGAATTTGGGGATGGATATTTGGGAATGTGGAGATGGAGATTTGGGAATTGGGGATGCAACTTCGGGCTTGGGGATGGAGATTTGGGAATTTGGGACGGAGATTTGGGAATGTGGAGATGGAGATCTGGGAATGTGGAGATTTGGGAATTTGGGATGGAGATCTGGGAATGTGGATGCAGGAGGATCCCAATCCCCCCCACCTGCCCTGGCCTGGAATATCCTGGGGCAAATCCTGGGAAAAGGGAGCCCTGGGAACGTTGGGAATTCCGGGAAACCAAGAGCCCAGAACTCCAGGAGCCTCCGGCTCCTCCTCCCTCCCTCATCCCACGGGATTTTCCCAAAAAAACCCCGGGAATGGCTTTGATCCCGTTTCCCTCTGGAGTGGAGAATTCCCAGAGGGAAAAGCCCCAAATCCGGGGAATTTCCATCCCTTCCCCCCCCCCCCCCCAAAAAAAAAAACCAACAAAAAAAATCTCTGGAATTTTGGAGGAGGGAAAAATTCGGGAATGGTTTTTCCTTTGATTTTTTTTTTCCTTGGAGTGGGAATCCCGTGGGAATTCCAGGAAAGGAAGGAAGAGGGGGGCGGGGGGAGGGGGGGGGTTTAATTTATTTCTTTTTAATTTATTTTTGTAAAATCCGCAATAAAAAAGAAATTTATTTCGACAGCTCATTTGCATCTCATTTGCATATTCGAATTAGGCTCCAGGATCCAGAGCAGCATTCCCAACCTCTGGAAAACGGGATCCAAACATTCCCAGGAGCCAGGAAAGGATGGGAAAATCCCATTAAATCCTGGAAATTCCTTCAATTTCTTGTCGATAAAAACGTGGAGTTGTTGGAAAAGGAATTCCCAGAAAAAGAATTCCAGGAATTTTGGGAAAATCCAGGTTTTTCCAGCTCTGTGATCCCAGATTTTGGGTGGAAATGGAAGGGTTTGAAAGGAAAATCCTGGAGCCGGGAATGACGAAGCTTCCCGGGATTTGGGAATGGCCAAAATTGGGTGGAAAATTCCCAAGAAATTCAGGATTGGGCTCTGGGAATTGCAGGAATTCTGAGAATTCCAAGCCCTGGGGGTGTTTGGGAAGAATCCCGGGACAGGGAAAATCTCGGGATGAGGAGGAAGAGGCTGAACTGGGCAAAAAACCCCAGAAAATCCCGGGATTTGGTGGAGTTTGGGAATTCTGGGTGGGAAGGCAGCAGGAAGTGGCAGGAGGGGATTTTGGGGGAATTTTCCAGAAGATTTCCTGAATGGGATCAAGGGAAGGAAGGGGGGAACAGAGCTCCTGGAATTCCAGGAAAAACTGGGAATGAGCTGGACAGGGGGAAGGGGGATCCTAAATGCAGGGATGGGGGGGAAAACCCCAAATCCAGGGATTTTGGGAATTTGGGATGAGGACAGGACTCACTGCAGGGATCCCAAAGAAATCCAAGGATGGGAATCCCAAATCCAGGGATGGGATGAGAATCCCAAATCCAGGGATCCCAAATCCAGGGATGGGATGGGAATCCCAAATCCAGAGATCCCAAATCCAGGGATGGGATGAGAATCCCAAATCCAGAGATCCCAAATCCAGGGATGGGATGAGAATCCCAAATCCAGGGATCCCAAATCCAGGGATGGGATGAGAATCCCAAATCCAGGGATCCCAAGTCCCCAAGGGGATCCGGACCCTCCGGCCAATCCCGACCTTTTCCCCCCCGGAATTCCCCAGCCCTGTTTTTCCTGGGATAAATCCCCATTCCCGAGGCTCCCATCCCCCTTTTCCAGAGGGAAGAAAAGTGGGAATTCCAGCAGGAAGTGCCAACTCTTTAATGGAACAACATTCCCGAGCCTCGGGAACGCCGGGATCCGCCCTCCTCTCCTGGAAACCCCGGAATTCCTCCCGGAGATCCCTCAAATCCGGCTCCTCCCCGGAGTTCTCCAGCTGGAAATCCCAAACTTGACCAAAATCCCGGGAATTCCGCTTGTCCTTCCCCTCCCCCCACCCCCCCAACACCGCATTCCAGGAATTCCAAAGTCGCTTCCATAAAAAAAAAAAAAACAACAAACCAAACAAAAAACAAAAAACAAAAACCCCAAAAATTGGGAAAAACGGAGGCAGAGCCAAAGTTCTGGATTGAATTCCAGTCCCAAATTCCGGGAATTCCGTGTCCTGCTCCTCCCAAGGCCCTTCCCAGCCCGGAATTCCGAGGGTGGATCCGGGATTTCCCGGGAAAAGGGGCGGCAGGAACCCCCCCGGAGTCAGAGGCGGGAAATGATTCTGGGAATCTTCTGGAAAAATCCCTCCGGGTTTCCCAGCCAAGGGGAGAGAGAAAGGCCCCGAATTCCGGGATTCCTGTGGGAATCAGCTCCTCGTGGAAAAGCAGTTGGAATTTTGGGATCATCCCGTCCTTTGCCGAGGTTCTCCGTGGATCCCGAGGCGCCGGATGGTCCCGGAAAGGCGGCTGGGAATTGTCTCAATCCCGAGGATTTGGGGAGCAGGGGGTGGGCTCTGCATTCCTGCAATTCCAGCCTGGATTCTTCCATCCTGGATTCCCAAATTCCAGCCTGGATTCCTGGAATTCCGTCCTGGATTCCCAAATTCCATCTTGGATTCCTGGAATTCCATCTTGGGATTCTTCCATCCTGGATTCTTCCAGAATTCCAACCTGGATTCTTTCAGCCCAGACCCCAAATTCCAGCCCGGATTCCCGGAATTCCAGCTGGGATTCTCCCAGATCCGGGGGCCGCTCCCAGTCCTGGGAATTCCGAGTGATCCCTCGGAGAGGATCCGGGAGAAAATCGGGATTTAAGGATCGACGTTCCCGGCTTTTCCAAAGGGTGGGGGGGAAAAAATTCCATGGATCCAGCCCCCCCCCCTCAAAAAAATCCCGGGATCCAAATTCCCAGGGATGGGCTCCAGCCATGATGGGAGCCTGGGAAGGGCTTGGGAATTTTCTGGAAAAATGGGAAAGGCCTCACAGTCGTGGTTGGGAATATCCAAAGGATTCCTGGGAATTCCTCCAAGGGGATGTGAAAGGAAAAAAAAAAAATCCTGGAATTTTATAGGGAGGGGATGTGGGGAATGCTGGGAGAAAAGGATTTTTGGGAAGGGAGGAGATCCCAGAAAAAGTGGGGGTTTGGGAATGGGGAATTCTGGGGTGGATCCTAAGAATCCCCCCAAAAAAAGTGGAATTTTGGGGGAAAACAAAAAAAAAAAAGGGTTGATCTGGGATTTCACAAGGAGCAGATCCAAGGAATCCCAGGGAAAAGGGAATTTTGGGAAGGGAATAAACCCCAGGAAAAGTGGAATTTTCGGGAATGAGCCCTCCTGGGAGATCCGAGGAGCAAATCCCAGGAATGGCAGGGAAAAGGGGGAATTTGGGGAATCAGGAATTCTGGGCCATCCCAGGAAGAAAAGGAGGAATTCTGGGGAATGAGAAACTCTGGGATACCCCAGAAAAACCAGGAATTTTGGGAACGAGGACCCCCAAGGACGAACAAACCCCCCCCCCCCCTCCATAAAAACCCCATAAATACAAACCAAGAACCAGGCAAATCCCAAATAAATAGGGCGGGTCCTGGGAATTCCCAGCGGGTCGGGGGAGGCGAAAAAAAAGCGGGAAGAGCCTGGGGAATTCCCGAATTCCCAGGTTTTTGTTTTTTTTAAGTGTCCTCGGTCATGTCCTGGCTGCCGGTCCGGGCGATTTTGCGCGGCGGGGCCGAGTTCTCGCCCTCCAGCTCGCCCTGCTCCTGCTCCCGCTTCTTGGCCGCATTCTGCAACGGGGATGGGGGGTCAGGGGGGATCCAGGGGGGGTCCAGGGGGGTCCGGGGGGGTCCGGGGGCAATTCCAGGGGGTTCCAGGGGCAATTCCAGGGGATTTCAGGGGGTTCTGGGGGGATTTTAGGGGGTTCCGTGGGGGTCCAGGGGCAATTCCAGGGGGTTCCGGGGGGATCCAGGGGGGTCCAGAGGATTTCAGGGGGGTCCAGGGGGATCCAAGGGGATCCGGGGGCAATTCCAGGGGGATCCAGGGGGTTCCGTGGGGGTCCAGGGGCAATTCCAGGGGGTTCCGGGGGGATCCGGGGGGATCCAGGGGGTTCCAGGGGCAATTCCAGGGGGTTCCGGAGGGGTCAAGGGGATTTCAGGGCGGTCCAGGGGCAATTCTGGGGGGTTCCAGGGGGGTCAAGGGGATTTCAGGGGGGTCCAGGGGCAATTCCAGGGGGTTCCAGGGAGTCCAGGGGGGTCCAGGGGGATCCAGGGGCAATTCCAGGGGATTTCAGGGGGATTCCAGGGCGTTCCAGGAGATTTTAGGGGGTTCCGGGGGATTCCAGGGGATTTCAGGAGGTTCCAGGGGGTTTTAGGGGGTTCCAGGGGCAATTCTGGGGGATGTCAGGGGATTCCAGAGGGTTCCGGGGGGATTCCAGGGGATTTCAGGGGGTTCCAGGGGATTTCAGGGAGGTCCAGGGGCAATTTCAGGGGATTTCAGGGGGATTTTAGGGGGTTCTGGGGGGATTTTAGGGGATTTCAGGGGGGTTCCAGAGGATTCCAGGGGATT